>NW_024881327.1:56228528-56534680 GCF_018691265.1 Tyto alba
CCCCCCAACCCCCCCCCCCCCCCCCCCCAAAAGGGGTGCTCACCGCCTCGCCGTCCCCGCAGCACCTGCGCCTCCTTCCTGCGCTGCAGCTCGGCCATGTAGGCCAGGACGCGGGCGTTGCAGAGCAGCAGCCCCTTGGCCGCCCCCAGCGCCTGCTCCCGCCGGCTGCACGCCGCCAGCAGCTTGCAGGCCCCCTCCCGCAGCCGCAGCTCCCGCTCCATCTTCCGCTGGATCTCCGTGTCCTGGGGGGGGGGGGCACGGGGGCACAAATCCCACACACCACCCCCCCCGGGGGGTACACCCCCCCCCCCCCCAGCCGCCCGCCGGGCCCCCGTCCCACCAAAATGTCCCGTCCCCCGTCCCTCCCCACCCCGGAGAGGGGGGGGGTCGCAGCCCCACTGACACCCCCGCCCCAACCCCAGCCCGGTCGTGCACCCCACGGAGACGTCGCGTGCCCCACGGGCGGAGCCACGCGCCCCACAGATACCCCGCGGGGGATCCACATACCCCGCAGACACATCATGCACCCCACGGCGGAGCCGTGCACCCCACGTATACACCGTGCGCCCCACGGGGGATCCACGTACCCCGCAGATGTGCCGTGCACCCCACACATACATCACGTACCCCGTGGGGGATCCGCATACCCCACAGACACGCCACACACCCCACGGATACATCATGCACCCCACGGCGGAGCCGTGCACCCCACGTATACACCGTGCGCCCCACGGGGGATCCACGTACCCCGCAGATGTGCCGTGCACCCCACACATACATCACGTACCCCGTGGGGGATCCGCATACCCCACAGACACGCCACACACCCCACGGATACATCATGCACCCCACGGCGGAGCCATGCACCCCACATATACACCGTGCGCCCCACGGGGGATCCACGCACCCCACAGACACACCACGCACCCCACAGATGTGCCACACACCCCACAGAGACATCATGAACCCCACGGGGGAACCACGCACCCCACGGATACGCCATGCACCCCACAGGTACGTTGTGCACCCCACGGATACGCCATGCACCCCACAGATACACGTTGTGTAGCCCGTGGGGGGAACCACGCACCCCACAGGGGAACCACACACCCCACGGATGTCCCACGCACCCCACGGCGGAGCCATGCACCCCACATATACACCGTGTGTACCCCCCCCATGGGGGAACCACGCACCCCACAGATGTGCCACGCGCCCCAGATACATCACGCACCCCGCAAGAGAACGACGCACCCCCACAGATTACACCCCACGGACGTGCCACGCGCCCCACAGATACGCCGCACGCCCCACAGATTCGCTACATGCCCCCCCCACCCCCCCAAAAACATGCCCCACACCCCGGGCATCACAGACACCCCCAGCGGGGTGTGTGCGTGTGGGGGGGGGGACACCCCAACCAGCCCACGCCCCCCCAAACTCACTGCCGGTACCGGTTGCTGCTCCATTCCGGTGCACCCCCCCCCACCCAAACCGCCCCCCCCCCCGGGCCCCCTGCCCGCGGAGCCGCAGTGACGTCACTGCCTGCTATAAATAGCCCTGAGCAGCAAAAAGGGGGGGGGGGGGGGGCAGCAGCAACCGGGAAGTGGCCCCCCCCCCCAACTCAAGACCGACCCCCAAGTCCTCCTGGGGACCCCCCCCGGGGGATATGGGGGGATCAGGAGGGGATCAGTGGGGAGCGCTCTCTTTCTTCCTGGGACCCACGGGACCCCCCGGACCCCCGGACCCCGGGTTCCCCGGGGTCCGGGGGTCCGGGGGGGTCCCGTGGGTCCCGGGGGGGGGGTCCCCCCAATTCCTACCTGGAGGCTAATGGCGATCTGGCGGATATAAAGCATGTTGAGATCTTCCAGGATCCGCAGCTTCTCCTGCATCTGAAGGCGTTGCCCCCTCCCCGCCACCTCCATCGGGACCACCGGGACCCCCCCAGTTATTGGGGGGGGGGGTGGAGGGGGGGCTGGGGGGGGGGGTGGAGGGGGTTCCCCGCATCCACCCCGCTTCCCCGCCCGCGGACCCCACCGCATCCAGCGCCGTCGGGAGTCGGGTCTTTCTGGGGCGCAATCCCCCCCCCCCCACCCCAAACTACGGCTGCGGAGAGAGAAAAGGGCCCTTTCATCGGCCCCCCCCCGGGTACTGGCTGCTCCCCCCCCCCCCCCCCTTTTTCATCCGCCCCCCCCGGCCGCCCCCTCCCGCCGAACAACCGGGCACTGTGCGGGAAAGGGCAGCGGGGGCGGGCGGGGGGGGGGGGGGGCAGAGAGGGGAGGGGGGGGCACGGACAGGGAGGGGGGTGCAGGGTTTGGGGTGCGGGGGTGGGATAAGGGGCGCGGGGTCAGGATGGGGGACGGGGACCGGAGGAGGGGTGCTGGCGGTGGGGCGCAGGGACGGGAGATGGGGTGCAGAGCTGGGGGGGGGGGGGGATTGGGGTGCGGGGGGGGGGCGGGGGGGGGGCGGGGGGGCCCAGGACAGCGGGTGCCGGGACCGGGGGAGGGGCCGGAGCGGGGCCGGCGGGGGGATGGGCTCCCGGTGCCGCTCCCGGTGCCCCCCCTCCGCGGATCCCCCCGCCGTGTCCCGTGTGTGTGTCCGTCCCCCCCCCCCCCCCCCCGGTCCCGCCGCCCCCTACCGGCCCCGGTGGGCGCAGCAGCACGAGCCACCCCGCGACCCCCCCGGTACCTCCCGCCGCTCGCGCTCCGCCGCTCCGCCGCGCGCAGGAAGGCGGCGCCCGCCCGCCCCCGGCCCGCCCCCCCCCCCCCCCCCCCACACCCCCCCCCCCCGATCTGCCGCCGGCTCCGCGCACAGCGGCCGCCCCCCTCGCCCCCACCCGCGGCGGCAACGGCGGCTCCGGGACCCCCCCGCGCACCGGGACCCCCCCGCCATGTGCACCGGGACCCCTCGTGTGCATCAGGACACCCCCCCCCCCCCGCCGTTTACACCGAGCCTCCCCCCCGCCGCGTGCCCCGGGCCCCCCCGAGCCTCGTGCCCGGCCGCGTGCCACGTTGCCGGTGCCGCGGGGGCGGGGGGACGGTGGGACACCCCCCCCCCCGCCCCGGGGGGTCAGGGCACGGGGTGTGCCGGCACCGGCGAAGGCCGGACCGGGGCCCCGCCGCCCCCCCCGCGCCCCTCACCCCGGGGTCCCGGCCGGGCCCCCCCCCCCCCGGGGCGGCAGCGGGAGCGGCGGGTGGGGCGGGTCCCGGTCCCGGTCCCGGTCCCGGTCCCGGTCCCGGTCCCGCCGCGCCGGCCTGGCACCGAGCCGTTCGGCGAGGGCGGCCGTGCCGGGGGCGCGGGCGCTTCCCGCTCTGCCGGGGCGGGAAATCCCGGCTGGGCCGGTGGTGCCGGCGGGACGAGGGCGGCGGGTGCCGGGAGCCGGGGAGCGGCCGCCGGTGCCGGTGGCGGTGACAATACCGGTGCCGGTGGCAATACCGGTGCCAGTGCTGGTGGCAATACCGATACCGGTGGCAGTGTCAATACCGGTACCAGTGCCGCTGACAGTGCCGGTGGCGGTGCCAATTCCGGTGCCAATTCCGGTGCCAATTCCGGTGCCAGTGCCGGTGCCGGTGGCAACACCAACACCGGTACCGGTGCCGGTGCCGTACCTGCGCGGGGTCGGCCAGGAGGCCGAGGCGGCAGCGGCCGCGGCGGGTCTCCATCTCCAGCGCCGACCCGCGGGCCACGGTCACCCGGCTGCGCTCGCTGCGGCAAAACATGGTGCCGGTGCCGGTGCCGGTACCGGGGCTGCCGCCGGCTCCCGCCGCACCTTCCCCCGGCGCCCGGCCCGCGGCAAACCCCTCCCCGGCCCCGCCGCACCTGGCACGGGGCGGGACGCAGCCTGGGGGGCACCGGGGGGGCAGCGGGGGGGCAGCGGGGGCACCGGCGGGAGCGCGGCCGGTACCGGGCGGCTCCTGGCACGGGCGGGACAATGGGCCGAGTCAGCGCCCGCAGCTGCGGGGCCGGGGGGGGCCGCGCCTGGGGGGGGTGTGGGGGGGGTGTGTGTGGGGGTGTGTGTGTGTGTGTGTGTGTGTGTACACGCGTGAACCGGCGCGGGACCGCGCACGCGGGGCCGGTGTGTTCACACGCGCGCGCGTGCACCCTCCCCGCGGAACCCGCCGCCCCCCGGCCGCCCCGGCTCCCGGCGGCGGGTTCCGCCCGGGCGGCGCACCCGCTTGCCCGCTTCAAAGATGGCGGCGGCGGCGTCACCCCCGCCCGCCTCGCCGCGCCGCGCCGCGCCGGGCGGAAGCGGGTCCGCGCGGAATCGGTTCCCCCCCGGCCCCGCCGGATGAGCAAGGCCCGGCGGCGCGGCGCGATGGCGGGCGGCGAGCACGGTGAGGGGCGGGCGGGCGGCGCTGCCCGCCGGGGCCGGGGGCCGGCGCCCCGGGCCGGGCCGCGCTAACGGCGGTGCCCCCCCCCCCCCCCCCGCAGGGGAGGAGGCGGAGGCGGGCGGCGGGCACGGGTCCCACAAGAAGAAGCACAAGAAGCACAAGAAGAAGCACAAGAAGAAGCACCACCATGAGGCGGGGGCGCCGCCGCCCCCCCCGGCCCCCGGGCCCGCCGCCGGCCTGCGCAAGCCGCAGCTCAAGCTCAAGATCAAGCTGGGGGGGCAGATCCTGGGCACCAAGAGGTGAGGGGGGCCGGGGGGTCCCGGCCCCGCGGGCCCCGCGTGGGCGCCCGTCCCCGCGCCCTCGCCGGGCCCCCCGCGCCCCGGCCTCACCGGCCGCCCCCCCGGCAGCGTGCCGACCTTCACGGTGGTCCCCGAGGCGCCGCGCTCGCCCTCCCGCTGATGGTGGTGGACGAGGAAGAGGAGCCCACGGAGGGGGTGCCCATCGAGCAGTACCGCGCCTGGCTGGGTGAGCGCTGGGGGGCGTGGGGGCCGATGGATGGGGGGGGGGGGGGGGGAGCCCCGGGGGTGGGGGGGCCGGGGCAGGCAGGGACGCGCTGATCCCCCCACGCACCCCGCAGCGAGCCGTGCCCCCCCGCGCTGGGGACAGGCTGGGCAGCGCTGCGGGGGCAGGGACGCGTCCCGCAGCCCCCCCGGGGCAGTGTAGAGTCACCCCATCGCAGCTTCGGGGGCAGCCCGAGCCCCCACACCCCCCCACACCCCCCCCCCCCCCGCCGGTGACTGTTCTCCCCGCCGCCACCCGGCCCAGATGAGGACAGCAACCTGGACCCCTCGCCGCTGCCGGACCTGGACGCCGAGAGCTGCTTTCCCGCCAGGGAGGAGGAGGAGGAGGAGGAAGAGCGCTGGCTCGACGCCCTCGAGAAGGGCGAGCTGGACGACAACGGGGAGCTCAAGAAGGAGGTGGATGAGTCCCTGCTGACGGCCCGGCAGGTGAGGGGGGCGGGGGGTGCAGCCCGGGATACCCGGGGCCGTGGGGCTGGTGCCCGCCCGGGAGAGGCGGGGAGCGGGGTCCCCCGGGACTGGTGGAGGGGCCTGGCCGTGGTGGCGATGATCCCCCCCCCGCCCCGTTCCCCTGCAGAAAGCCCTCCTGCACAAGCAGCAGAGCCAGCCGCTGCTGGAGCTGCCCATGGGTTACAAGGCGAAGGAGCTGACGGAGGAGATGCTGGTGAAGCGGGAGGAGCGGGCCCGCAAGCGGCGGCTGCAGGCGGCCAAGAAGGCGGAGGAGAACAAGAACCAGACCATCGAGCGCCTGACCAAGACCAACAAGGCCAAGGTGAAGACACTGCGGGAGCGCAAGGCCAAGCAGGCGCCCTGCCCCGTCGTCCACTACTGCAACGCCACCGACCGCATCACCGTCTCCTTCCCGGCGGGCATGGCCCTGCCGCTGCCGCCCGCCCCGGCCCCCGCCGTGCCCCCCGCCGTGCTCTGCGGCGTCGCCGGCTGCTCCAACCACAAGCGCTACTCCTGCTCCCGCACCGGGCTGCCGCTCTGCAGCCTGGCCTGCTACCGACGGAACCTCCTGCTGCAGGAGGCCGCGGCTTAGGGCCGGAGCGGGGGGTCAGGGGGGTCCCGGCCCCTCTGCTATGGACAGAGTGGGGGGGCCCGCGGCTGTGGGGCGGCCCCGGTGGGGAGCGGGGGGGGGTTGGGGGGGGGGGGGTCCCGGGCAGGTCCCGCGGCGGTGCCACCGCCCGGTGCCGTGGAGCTGATTAAAGGTTTTTGGCGAAGGAGCTGTGTGTGGGTCCGCGGGGGCAGGGGGGAAGCTTGCCCGCCCGCACGCCCCCCCGAAGTGTTGTGGTACAGCCCGGATCCCCCCCCCCCCGGGGATGTTGTGGTACAGCCTGCCCCGTGTCCTGCTCACCCCCCCTCCCCGGGGGTGTTGTAGTACAGCCCATACCGTCGTGTCGTCGTCCCCCCCCTCCCGGCAGCTTTGTGGTACAGCCCGCTCCCCCTCTCCTGGGAGCGTTGTGCTACAGCCCGACGGCCCCCGCCCCGCCCCCCGGGCGTATCGTGGTACAGCCGGGCTCGGGGGCGGGGCACCGGGAAGCGCCCCAGGGCAGCGCCCATTGGCTGAGGCGCTGCCCGGCGGAAAGCGGCGGCGCTGGTTGGTCGGTCGCTCCGCCAATCGCGCGCTCGGGTGGTGCCTTCGCTGCGCGTTGGCCGGGCTCCCCCGAAGGCCCGCCCCGGGGGAGGGCCTCGGCCGGGCAGGGGCGGCTGCGGCGCGGTGCGAGGCTGCCGTTGGCCTCCGCGCCCGTCAGTCAGGGCCTGGAGGGCGGGGCCGCGCCCGCGGTTGGCGGCGGCGGCCGCCAGTCCCCGGCGGGGGCGGGGCTCGGTCCCTTTGTCTCTGTTGTTGGGCGTGAGGCGCGGGCAGACGGAGTCCGATTGGCGGGGGCAGGGCGGCGGCGGCGGCGCCGATTGGCGGGCGGCGGCGAGGCGGCGTCCGATTGGCCGGCGGTGGCGGCGGCAGGGGGCGGGACCTTCGGCCCGGGCGTGATGGCGGCGGCGGAGGCTGCGGCCCGGGCGGCGGCGGCGGGTCGGGTGGCCGCCATGGCGGCGGCGGCGGCGGCGGCGGCGGCGGCGGCGGGGGGGCAGCGGCTGCTGCTGCGGGCGGCGGGGGCCGGGGCCGGGGCGGCCGAGCGGGCGGAGCCGGCGCGGGGCTGCGGCGGGCTGTAGGCGGAGCCATGGAGCGGCCCGGGAGCGGCGGCGCCGAGGGGGCCTGGGCCGCGCTGCTGGGCCGGCAGCACCAGCAGGTACCGGGGGGGGGGGACACGGGACACACCGGCGGGGGCACCGGCCGGTCCGCGGATCCGCCGTGACAGCGCGGCTGTGCCCGCAGGCCCGGGAGTACTGCCCGGGGGTGAACAACCAGCCCTACGTCTGCGAGACCGGGCACTGCTGCGGGGAGACCGGCTGCTGCACCTACTACTACGAGCTGTGGTGTGAGTGGGGGGGGGGGGGGGAGGCGCCGCGGGGGGGGCGGCTGTTCGGTTGGGGGGTGGGTGACCCCCCCCCCCCGGCTCCGCTCCCCGCAGGGTTCTGGCTCCTCTGGACCATCCTCATCCTCTTCAGCTGCTGCTGCGCCTACCGGCACCGCCGGGCCAAGCTGCGCCTGCAACAGCAGCAGCGGCAGCGGGAGATCAACCTCATCGCCTACCACGGTGCCTGCAACTACCCCGCCTCCATGATGGACCTCAGTGAGTCAGGGGGACCCCCAGACCCCCCCGTTTTCTCCCCCCCCCCCACCACACGCCGGCTGCGTGCTCCACGTCCATCCCCTCCCCGGTGCCGGCCGGGCGCCCCCTGACCCACGCCCCCCCCCCTCTCCTCAGGGATGCTGGCTTCCTTCAAGCTGCCGGCCTACGAGGAGGTGGCCCACCGGCCCAGCACGCCGCCGCCGCCGTACAGCACCATCCTGGCCCAGCTGAGCGGGCCCCGCAGCCGCCTGGGCTCCAGCAGCCTCACCCTCTCGCCCAGCTCGGAGAACTACACCAGCTGCTCCTGCGAGTCGAGCTGCGCCACCTCCCCCAGCAGCACCTCGCTCTCGGCGCGGGCGACGGACGAGACGGAGCGCAGCCGGGCCAGCACGCCCAGCGAGGACGGCGGCACCAGCAGCACCGGCACGGGCGCCAGCTGGGAGCTGCCCCCCGAGGAGGCGCCGGCCCGGGGGAACCCCCACAAACACGCCCTGTTCTCCTCCACCGTGGACTTCTTCGAGGCCGACTGCCACCCCTGCTCCGACATCGAGGAGGGCGAGGAGGAGGAGGAGGGCGGTGCGGCACGGGAGGAAGGTAGCGGCGGGGGCGAGCATTTCCGGCACCGGCGCCTGACGGGGGACTCTGGCATCGAGGTGGGGCGCTGCCAGGAGGAGGAGGAGGGCGAGGGCGAAGGCACCCACCTCCTGGGCAAGGCTGGCCCCGCGCCCCCCGCCCCGCTGCGGGCTGCCGGGGGGGCCCGGCTCCCCTGTCCTGCCCATCTGAGCCCGGCCGCCTGCTCGCCCGGCCCTGTCCTGCTGCCTGCACCCCCACCGGGGGAGAACAGGGGGGATGCTGCACCCCCCCCCCCAGCTCCCTCGCCTTTGGGGTGCGGTGGGTGTAACCCCCCCCTGGTGTGGGGCTGAGCGGGATGGGCAGCGTTTGGGTGGGTGGTGCCGCCTCCCTCCCACTCCTGGTGCTGCCACAGCCCCCAGCTGCTGCCGCCGGGGTGGGGGCTCGGGGCAGCATCCCGGGGTTTGGACTCTCACCACAGAGCCCCCGGGGGTCCCTTGCCCTGACTGACCCCCCAATCCACCTCGTCCCCCCCCCAAGCACACTCCATTGTTGTGTCCGGTACCTCGCGTGGTGTGGGCAGGCACTGGGTGGCCCCCCCCCCCCCGAGCTCCCCTCCCCTCTGAACTGCTTCCAGGGGCTGCTGGGGTCCCACGCCTGCCCTGTCCCCCCCACCCCCCTGCTGCTGGGGGCCTGGGGGGTGGGCGTCCCATCTCTACTGGGGGCCGGGCAGTTCAAGTAGCGTTCTCTCACCATTAAAGAGATGTGGAAGTACGGCCGCCCTGCGCCTGCTGGGGGGGGGGGGGGCAGCACCAGGGCTGAGCTGGGCCCCCCCCACCCCCAGGGAGGGGGTGTCCCCGCGAGCCCGGGGCAGCACAGAGCCGTGACACCCCCCACCCCGATACAGGCAGCACCTGACCACGCTGGAGGAGGTTTATTTTTGGGGGAGGAGGGGGGGGGATCTGCGCCTCCACCCCCACCTGAGAAAGGTGGGCGTGGGCGTGGGCGTGGGCGGGCCCCACCCTAGTAGTCCTCGGCCATCACCAGCACGACCAGCGCGGACCAGCCGGCGAAGGGGTGGCAGCCCTGTCCGCGGCCGGTGCTGTCGCTGTAGTGCTCCCAGAGGAAGCCGCTCTCGGCGTACTGCCGGTACAGGTTGCCCACCAGGTTACGGCGCAGGTCGCGGTAGAGCTCGGCCGCCCGCTCCCGCTGCGGCCCCTCGGCCTCGGCGTAACCGCGCAGCGCCCGCAGCGCCAGGTAGTTGACGTTGACCCAGACGGAGCCGCGCCAGTACGGGGGGTCGTGCTGGGTGTTGCGCTGCATGTAGAGCGGGCTGTCGCGGGACAGGGAGCGCAGCCCGAAAGGCGTCCAGAGCTGCCGCTCGCCCCGCATGGCGTCCAGCAGCGCCGGCAGCCGCGGCGAGTCGGGGCGCAGCAGCTGCAGCAGCAGCGGGAAGAGGCTGACGTAGCCCAGGGCCGCCACGAAGCGCGGCCGGGGCGCCTCCCGCACCTCCCGCACCAGCCGGGGGGCTGGCGGGGGTCTCCCCGGGGCGGCCGGCACGGCCGGCTGCCAGCGCAGCCCCACGGCGGCGCTGTGGTTGCCGTAGTCGGCGAAGGCGCCCAGCTCCGGCGCCCAGTGCAGCCGTTCCAGCAGCCCGTTGTCGCTCAGCGCCCGCTCGGCCGCCCGGTAGGGCCCCGCCGGCTCGCCCAGCCGCTCGGCCACCTCCGCCAGCACCCGGGCGGCCAGCGCCATCCAGCAGCGCAGGTCCAGGTGCCGCTCCTCGGGCGAGGGGTGGGAGGCGCGGGGGTAGTCGTCCAGCCCCGAGGCCAGCGTCTTGGGGTTGAGGAAGAGCTCGGGCTGGGGGTCGCGGCCGCGCCAGCGGAAGGTGAGGGGCAGCGGCCCCGCCTGCGTCCGGTTGAACCAGTCGTACCAGGCGCGCAGGCGGGGGAAGAGGCGGCGCAGGTAGGGCAGGGGGGCGGCGGGCAGCAGCCCCTGCAGCGCCAGCAGCAGCGTGGGGGGGTTGGCCGTCTCGCTGCGCTGCAGCAGGAACTCGGGGGGCACCTTGGCCCGCGCCTCCTCGCCCAGGATCTGCTCGCGGGGGATCCAGCCCTCGACGTTCATCAGGTCCAGCCAGTGGGCGATGACCTCGCGGCTCAGCGCCGGGTCCCAGCGCGCCAGCAGCAGCTGGTGGAAGCCCTCGTCCCAGAGGAAGCCGCGGGGGAAGAAGGAGCGGGAGGGGACGGCGGTGAAGAGGGCGGCCTCGGCGGCGGGCAGCGGGCGCTCCTGCAGCGGCGACTGGACCAGCGAGCGCCCGTGGAAGTAGCCCATCCCGCCCAGGAGCTCGCTGAGGGCGGCCTGGGCGAAGCGCTGCTGCGGCGGGGGGAAGCCCTTGCGGGCCAGCCCGAAGGTCTCCTCGAAACGCCGCTCGAACGCGGCCGCGTGCCGCGCCAGCGCCGCCGACAGCGTGCCCCCCGCCAGCCGCCCGGGCCGGCCCCCGGCGCTGCCCGACTCGAAGGTCACCTCCGCCACGGCCGGCAGCTCCAGCGTCACCTGGTGAAGCAGCAGGCGGCCCCGGGGGGGCTCCCCTGGGAAACCCCCGAAGGCGTCGACGGCAAAGTAGCGGCGGCGCGGCTTCCCCGGCGGGGCGAAGACGAAGCGGTCGCTCAGGCTGCGGCGCACCAGCTCGGTCAGGCGGTGCAGGCCGGGGCTCGGCGCCTCCAGGTAGTTGTAGCTGCGAGGGGGGAAAAGGGAGTGGGGGGGGGGTCAGGGTGGTGGGGAGGGGGCGGGGGGGGGTGGGGGGAACAGGGCTGTGGCCAAGCACCTGGCAAATTTGGGGTCCTCCCCGCTGCCGGCGGTGGGGCGGAGGAAGGTGAGGGTGAAGCGTCCCAGCTCCTCCGTTGCCCCCGTCACGGCGGCCAGGCGCGTCCCGTTCTCCAGGCGCGGCTCCAGCGTCCCCTGCTCGTCCGTGGCGACGTAGAAGAAGAGGGAGAGGAGGGGGGCCGGGCCACCCCCCGCCTGCGGAGGGGGGGGGGGGTGAGGGAGAGGGGAGGAAGGGGGCTCCCCCGGCGCGCGCGGCCCCGCCGCCTCACCTCAGCCCGCGCGGTGACGCGCCAGCTCCAGTCCCCGCCGTGCTCCCCCCCCGGCCGCTTGACGAACTCGGTGGTGAGCAGCAGCCCCCCGTCGCGCAGCTCCTGCGCCCCGAAGTTCTCCCCGTCGTGCATCAGCCAGCCGTAGCGCGACAGCCCGTCGCTCTGCTCGCACGTGTGCCGCAAGCTGCCGCCGCCCCCCCCGCGCTGCTGCAGCCACATCAGGCCTGGGGACACCGGGGGGCGGGGGGGGGGGTCACCCTCGGTTCTCCGGGGCTCCCCCCCCGCCTCCCTTTGCCCTCCCCCCCGCCCTCACCGGTGACGAGAGCCCGCGGGCTGCGCGTCTTCATCCCGAAGTAGACGTGAGGCCGGTACGTGCCCCAGAAGCGGCGGGGCGAGGCGAGGGGCCCGGTGGAACCGGGGGGCAGCGCGGGGGGCGCGGGGTGGGGGGTGACGAGGCGGGAGGCCGCGCTCCACCGGCCCCACTCCACCGCCGCCAGCCCCAGCGCCAGCACCGCCAGCGCCCCCGCCCCCGCCGCCGCCCGCCCGCGGCCCCCCCCCCCGCGGCGGCTCCTCCCGCTCCCGCCGCAGCCCCCGCTCCCGGGGCCGCTCCCGGGGCCCGTCCCCGCCGCGCCGCCGCCGCTCGCCCGCCATGGCGCCCCCCCGCTGACGTCATCGCGGCGCGACGGCGGGGGAAGAGCGGCGCGGCCGGCGAGGGCGCCCCCTGGCGGGCGGGCGGGTAACGGCGGGGTCCGTCTGAGCGCGCCCCCCTTCCCCCCCCCCCCCATCACCCCAAACCCGGCCCCCGAGCGCACAGCGACCCCCCCGCCGCCGCAACACCCGGGCTCAGCACCCCCTTACAAGCCGCTTTATTGTGTCCCTGGGTCGGCCCCACAGCCGGGTGGGGCGGGAGGGGTGGGGGGGGGGGACACCCCCTCCCCACAGCGGAGGGAGGGGGACAAGGGGGGACGCAGTGGGCACAGCGAGCCCAGACCCCCCCCCCCCCCCACCCCCCCAAAACCGCCAACCCGCCGCGGGGCCGATGGCCGGCAGCGACAGCCCCGCTCACTGCTTGACCTGTCCCCCATCGCCCTCGCTCACGAAGCGCTTCCGGCCCCTGCGGAGGAGGAGGAGGATGAAGGGGGGGTGGGTACCCCCACACCCCCCCCCCGACCCCCCCCCCTTGCCGGTACCTGGCGGGGCAGGCGTCCCGCAGCGCCCTGGTGATGATGCCGCGGTCGAAGCAGAGCTCCACCAGCCGCTCCAGCAGCCCGTGGGCCAGCGGCACGTCCAGGCTGATGTCCCCCAGCTCCTCATACACGCGCTGGAAGCCCTGAGGAGGGGGGGGGGGGGGGGTCACGCACACCCCCACCCACCCCCGCACACAGAGCAATGTTAACCCCGGGGGGTGCGCGGCCCGCCGACCCCCCCCGCCTGCCTCCCCACGCTCACCCGGTTCATCTGGTCGAGCGTCACCAGCCCCGTCTCCCACAGCACCTGCAGCAGCGTCACCATCATGGCCACGGGTCCCTCGCCGGAGCCCTCCAGCACCATCACCACAGCCTGGGGGCAGCGGGCGTCAGCGGGGGCGGGGGGACACACACACATGACACCCCTCACCCACACCCCCCCCCCGGGACCCCCCCACCCCTCACCTCGTACACCAGCTCGTGGTGGAAGTGGGGCACCTCCAGCTCCCGCAGACAGTGCTCGGCCTCCGACACCTCCCCCGAGAGCAGGTACTCCCGCAGCAGCAGGTTCATCTGGGGACGGAGGCGACTTTTGGGGGGGGGGGAGCATGGGGGGGGGGGGGGGAATAGCGCGAGCCTGATGGGGAGGGGAAATGGGGACAGCTGGGGGGTCCCCACTGCCCCGGGAGGGCATTGGGATGAGTATGGGGGGGGGACAGACAGTGCAGCTGGGGTCACATCCTGGAGGGGGGGGGGAATCCATGGGGCATATCGCAATGGGGGGGGGTGCAGGGATGAGAGATGGAGCCGGGGGGGGACACACAGGGCACAGGCAGTGCTGGGGGAGGGGGGTGGGGGTGCTGACCTCCTTGACGAGGTGCTTGACGGGGCGCTGGCCCCCCCCGACACCCCAGACGTTGTCCAGGCGGTTGACGTCGCGTTTGATGCGGAGCAGGACGGCGGCGCGGTCGAGGGCGGCCCTGCGGGATCGGGGGGGTGGGGGGGTGGAGGTGTGAGGGTGGCCGTGGCAGGGGCCGAGGGGGGTCCGGGGGGGGGCCCTTACCTGGCGTGCTCGCAGTCCACACGCCCCTTGTAGCGCTCCAGGAAGCCCAGGGGCAGCGCGTGGTCGGCCACCGCCCGGGCGATGAACTGGCCCAGCATCTGGGGACAGAGTCTCAGCCCCCGGCCGCCCCGCCCCACCCGGGCCACCACGCAGCCCCCAGCATGGCCACGGCCCCCCCACAGCCGTGTCCCCTCGGAGCACCCCCCATCACAGCCATGGCCCCCCCACAGCCCTGTCCCCTCGGAGCACCCCCCATCACAGCCATGGCCCCCCCACAGCCCTGTCCCCTCGGAGCACCACCCATCACAGCCACAGCCCCCCCAGCACAGCCACAGCCCCCCCACAGCTGTGTCCCCTCGGAGCATCCCCCATCACAGCCACAGCCCCCCCCCAGCACAGCTGTGTCCCCTTGGAGCACCCCCCATCACAGCCATGACCCCCCCATCACAGCCACAGCCCCCCCACAGCTGTGTCCCCTCGGAGCACCCCCCATCACAGCCATGACCCCCCCCATCACAGCCATGGCCCCCCCCACAGCCGTGTCCCCTTGGAGCATCCCCCATCACAGCCACGGCCCCCTCCTAGCACAGCCACGGCCCCCCCCCAGCACAGCCACGGCCCCCCCCATCACAGCCATGACCCCCCCCAGCACAGCCATGACCCCCCCCAGCCGTGTCCCCTCGGAGTATCCCCCATCACAGCCATGGCCCCCCCCAGCACAGCCACAGCCCCCCCAGCACAGCCACGGCCCCCCCAGCATGGCCATGGACCCCCCTAGCACAGCCGTGTTCCCTCTGAGCAGCCCCCTGCACAGCCACGACCCCCCCCCACGGCCACGGCCCTTCACAGCATCCCCCATCAGAGCCATGGGCCCCCCCCTCACATCCATGTCCCTTCAGAGCATCCCCCCCCCCCAGCGTGGTCGCATCCCCCCGGCACAGCCACAGCCCCCCCCCCCCCCCCCGCCAGCACCTGGGGGGCCTCGGGGGTGTCGAGGATGAGGTCGGGCAGGTCCCGCAGCATCTCGTCGAAGGCGCAGGCGATGTCCTCGGGGGCGAGGACGCGTCCCACCAGGTCGGCGAGCAGGCGGGAGGTCAGCTCGCGGTGGCTGGCCTTCCCCTCCAGCGCCAGCGCCACGGCCAGCGCGGGCACCGCGTGCCGGCGCCCGCCCAGGTTCAGCCCCCGCAGCAGCTCCTGCGCCCGGCACGTCACCCCCCCGCCAGCCGCCCCCGCGGGGGGGGGCACACCCCCCCTCCCCACCCTCCCACCGCCACACCCCCCCACTTTGGCTCCCCCGGGACCCTGCCCCACCACCCCGGGGCTGCCCAGACCCCCCCCAGGGGGGACCCATCCCCGCGGCTCGCCGCCCCCTCCCTGAGGAACCCCCTTTCTCTCCGCCTCACCCCCACGAAGGTCCCCACCCCCAGGAGACCCTGCCCCATCCCCACAGCTCGCTGTCACCAAGGGGCCACTGCCCCCTCCCCCAGGAACCCCCTTTCTCTCCGCCTCACCCCCACGAAGGTCCCCACCCCCAGGAGACCCCCCTCCCCAGGAGACCCTGCCCCATCCCCACAGCTCGCTGTCACCAAGGGGCCACTGCCCCCTAACCCTAACCCTTTCTCTCCACCTCACCCCCACGAAGGTCCCACCCCCAGGAGACCCCCCTCCCCAGGAGACCCTGCCCCTTCCTTAAGGGTCCCGCACTAGCAGCAGCCCCCCCTCCCACATGAAGGGACCCTGCCCCATCTCCGAGAACCCTTGTCACCGAGGGGTCCCTGTCCCCTCCCCCAGAGACACTCCCCCTCCCCAAGGAATCCCCCGAAGGTCCCCACCCCAAGGGACCCCCCCTCCCCAGGGGACCCTGCCCCATCCCCGGGGCTCCTCATCCCCCAGGGGCCGCTGCCCCCTCCCCGAGGACCCCAGCCCCCCCCCCCCACGCACCATGACCTCGCTGGTGTCCCCGTGCTCGAAGTACTCCAGCACCATGGGCTGCACGTTCTTCTCCAGCTCCCCCTCCTCCAGCTCGGGCACCACGGTGGCGTAGACGGTGTCACCCTGCGGGGACGGGACGATGCCGCCGCCGCCCACCCCGGCCGGACCCCCGCGGGGGCTGCCCGTGAAATGGGGGGGCCTGGGGGGGGGGGGCTGAGGCCATACCTGAGCCACCTCGTCATAGTTGGGGTCACGAGCGTCGGGCTCCTGGTAGCCGTAGACCACGCCGGGGGCACCCCACACACCCTTGCCCCCGGCCCCACCTGCACCGGGCACACGTGGGGTGAGTGGGGGGGCTCAGCGCCGGGGGGGCACCGAGGCCCCTGGTGGGACCCCCCCCCCTCCCAGGTAGGGACTCAGCCTGGGGCTGGGGGGAGACCAGCAGCACTGGGGATGCAGGAGGGGTCCCAGCCCCACGGGGGTTGTGGGAGGGGAGTGATGGAGCTTGGGGGGGGGGGGGGGCATGGACACGACACAGGGGGAATTCAGGCAGGGTCCCAGCCCCACGGGGGACACAGAGTGGGGGTCAGGCAGGGTCCCAGCCCCACGGGGGACACAAGGCGGGGGTCAGGCAGGGTCCCAGCCCCACGGGGGACACGGGGCGGGGGTCAGGCAGGCTCCCAGCCCCACGGGGGACACGGGGTGGGGGTCAGGCAGCGTCCCAGCCCCACGGGGGACACGGGGCGGGGGTCAGGCAGCGTCCCAGCCCCACGGGGGACACGGGGCGGGGGTCAGGCAGGGTCCCAGCCCCACGGGGGACACGGGGCGGGGGTCAGGCAGGGTCCCAGCCCCACGGGGGACACGGGGCGGGGGTCAGGCAGGCTCCCAGCCCCACGGGGGACACGGGGTGGGGGTCAGGCAGGGACCCAGCCCCACGGGGGACACGGGGCGGGGGTCAGGCAGGGTCCCAGCCCCACGGGGGACACGGGGTGGGGGTCAGGCAGGGACCCAGCCCCACGGGGGACACGGGGTGGGGGTCAGGCAGGGTCCCAGCCCCACGGGGGACACGGGGTGGGGGTCCCAGCCCCACGGGCGGGCGCTGCCGCCCCTCACCTTTCTTGGGCAGCCCGCGGCCCTTGCCCGTGCGGGAGCGGCGGTCGTGGGCCCGGCCCTTGGGGCTGCCGGGCTCGGGGCCGGGCTCGGCGCCCTCGGAGAGCGACTCGCGGGCCGAGTCCCGGGACGACGTGCGCCGCAGCCGCCGCTTGGCCTTGGCCTTCAGCCGCGCCTCGTGCAGCAGCTTCTCCTGGGGGGTCCAGGTGCGGGGACCCCCGGCCCCCAGCAGCTCCTCGTCCCCATCCTCCTCTTCCTCCGCAGCCGCCGGGCAGGGGCCCTGCGCACCGTGGGCACTGTCACCGCGCACCGGGGCACCGCGACACGACCCGGGACCCCCTTGGACCCCGCACCGTGCACCCTGTGACCTCCTGGGACCCCCGTGCACCCCCCAGCCTCCCCCGGAGCCCCCCCCATGTACCCTGTGACCTCCTGGGACCCCCGTGCACCCCTCCAGCCTCCCCTGGGACCCCCATGCACCCTGTGACCTCCTGGGACCCCCGTGCACCCCCCCAGCCTCCCCCAGAGGCCCCCACCATGCACCCTGTGACCTCCTGGGACCCCCGTGCACCCCCCAGCCTCCCCCGGAGCCCCCCACCACGTACCCTGTGACATACTGGGACCCCCATGCACCCCCCAGCCTCCCCCGGGACCCCCATGCACCCCATGACATACTGGGACCCCCGTGCACCCCCCAGCCTACCCCAGAGCCCCCCACCATGTACCCTGTGACCTCCTAGAACCCCCGTGCACCCCTCCAGCCTCCCCTGGGACCCCCATGGACCCCTAACCTCCCTGGGACCCACATGGATTCCTCCCCCCCCCCCCCCCCGGAAATGCTCCCCCAACCTCCCCCACCATGCACCCTGTGACCTCCTGGGACCCCCGTGCACCCCCCAGCCTCCCCCGGAGCCCCCCACCATGCACCCTGTGACCTCCTGGGACCCCCGTGCACCCCCAGCCTCCCCCGGGACCCCCAAGGGACCTCTGCCACGTGCCCCCCCCAATTTCCCTGGGACAACCCCCCTCCAAGTGCCCCCCCAGCCTCCCACGGGACCCCCCCCCTCTGCCCCGCAGGGACCCCCGACTCCCCCCCCCCCGCCCCCCCCCAGTTCCCGTCGGTGCCGCCTCGGCCCGGTCCCCGTTCCAACCGGGAAAAGGTGTGGGGGGGGGGTGTTAGGGACGGGGGGGTCGCTCGGCCCGGTCCCACCCCGGGGCCGTTACTTGCCGTGGCGAAGGGGCCGCGGTCGGCGGCGCCCAGCTCGGCGGCGGGGGCGGCCATGGCGGGCGGCACCGGGGCCGCACCGGGACCGGGACCGGGACCGGGGAAGGGGCGCTCGGCTCGGCCCGACCCCGCCCCGCGGCGGAAGTGACCGGGGCCGGCGGCATCATGGGAACCGTAGTCACACCGGGGGCTCCGGTATCCCCAGCGTCCCCGTCGAGGAGGGTCGGGGAGCGGGCAGAGCCCGCCCGGGGACCCGGCCCCGGTTCGAGCGTGCCGCCGGCGGGAGCGGCTCCCGGATCCGCCCCCCCCCCCCCCCCCGCGGGGTTTTGGGGTGCGGGGGGGGGGGGGGGGTGGAGGCAGATGATTAACGGGGATCCCGGTTCCGCCGGTTTATTGCCGTGGCGCAGGGTCAGGCGTCGGGGACGCCGCCGGCACACGGCACCCGCCAGCGCCGGGACCGGCGCAGCCGCAGCTCCAGCCACCGCTGCGGCCCCCCCGGCGCGGAGCACCGGGGGACGGCACCCCCCGGCAACCGCGCCGGCTCCGCGGCACCGGCTGGGGGGGTCCCCGCTGCCGCCGGCGCCCCCCGCCCGCCCGCGCTCGGCTCCTGCGGGCGGGCACCGGTGTCCGAGCCTGGACGGGGAGAGGAGGGGGGAGTCGGGGGGGGGGGGGGCATAACGGGGCCGCCGGCGGGGAGGGGGGGGGGGGTCGCCCCAAAAGGTGGCTCTCGCCCCGCGCTCCCCAACATCCCCGCCTGTGCGTGTGTCCCCCTCCCCGCCCCGCCGGTGACTCACAGCAGCGGCGCAGGGAGCGCCAGGGGCGGGGGGCCCCCCCGGCCCCCCCGGCGGGCTGCTGCAGGAGGCAGAGGATGGCCCCATCCATCTGCTGGAAGACGCGGAGGGCGAGCAGGGCCTGACGGGTTTCGGGGTCCAGCCCGGAGCGCTCGGAGCCCACCAGCTCCCGCACCAGCTCGAAGTCCTGACGCAGCTGCAAGGCTCCCTGCAAGCTTCGGAGACCCGGGGGGGGGGGGGATCACCGTTAGCCCAAACCCCCCCCCCCCGGCATTACCGGCCCCGCCGCCGTCCCGCTACCTGAACTTGATCCTGCGGGTCAGGATGTGATCCATCCAGGCCTCCAGGAACGCCGTGGTCGCCCGGGCCAGGGCGGGCGCCTGGGCGTCGCGGGGCAGGAGCCGGGCGACCTGCAGCACCCTGCCCAGCACCGCCTGCGCCGCCGCCGCCGCGTACGCACTGGGGGAACGGGGAGGCTCTGCGGGGGGCGAGGTGGGGGGGTGACACCCTGCCTGCCGCCCCGCCTGGCACCACGGAGACACCCCCCCCCCCCCTGCAGCACCCACCGGCGCGGGGGCCGCCCCTCCAGTGCTTGCCCAGCGGCATGGTCTGGTCGAAGATCTCCGCTGACAGCCGCTTGCAGTCCGCGGAGAACATCCTCAGCACGTCCCCCGAGAAGAGCTGGGGGGCAGAGCCAGGCTGGCACAGCGGCCCCCCCCCCCCCAGTTCCCCTGCGCTGTGCCCAGCCGGAGCAGAACCACCGGGACCCCCCCGGCCCGGCCCGGCTGCCGGAGGTCCCGGTGGCCGCGGTGGGGCTGTACCTGGATGCTGGTGGCCGTGGAGCGGATCTGCTGGCACAGCTGGTGCTCCTGCAGGGACGGTGGGGTGGGGGGCAGCGCCGGGGGGGCGGCCCCAGGCCCCGGGAAGATCCCGTTCACCAGCACCACCAGCGCGTCTGTCTCTGTCCTCAGCAGCTGGAGGGGAGAGGGGTGAGACGAATCCTGCCCAGTGGCCAGCCCCATGGCCAGCCCTACAGCCAGCTCCAGCCCCCAATCCTACAGCCAGCCCCAGAACCAGTCCCACAGCCAGCCCTAGACCCATGGCCAGCCCCATGGCCAGCCCTACAGCCCCCAATCCTACAGCCAGCCCCAGAACCAGTCCCACAGCCAGCCCTAGCCCCATGGCCAGCCCCACGGCCAGCCCCACAGCCACCTCCATCCCCCAATCCTACAGCCAGCCCCAGAACCAGTCCCACAGCCAGCCCTGGCCCCATAGCCAGCCCCACAGCCAGTCCCCAGCCCCACAACCAGCCCCACAGCCAGCCCCTAGCCCCATGGCCAACCCCACAGCCAGTTGCCAGCCCCACGGCCAGCTCCAGCCCCAGCCCTCCAGCCAGCCCCAGCCCCACAGCCCGTCCCCCAGCCCAGCCTCTGCAGGGAGGGGGGCTGCCCCGGGGTGCCCCGTCCCCCCGTACCTGCAGGTCCCCCTGGGTGAGGAGCAGGAGCTGGGGCAGCGCCCGGGCCGCCAGGTACCGGCGGGCTGTGCCCACCAGCCAGGAGCCGGCCGCCTGCGCCGTGGCCAGGCAGCAGCCCAGCACCTGCAGGCGCAGGCAGGGAGGGCGGCCTGGGGGGGGCAGGGGGTGACGAGAGGTTCCCCGGGACCCCCCCCGGGGTGCCTGTGTGCGTGTCCCCCCTCCCCAGACCCCCACTCACCGGGCGGGCAGGCGGGCAGGGCCCGCAGGCAGCGCAGGGCGAAGGCCAGCGCCGGGTAGAGCCGCTGCAGGCTGAGCGCCGGCCGGCTCCGCACCCATCCTGCCGCCGGCATCGGCTCCCCCGAGCCCGGCACGGACAGACCCGAGCCCAGGGCGCGGGTGAAATCTGGGGGGAGTTGGGGGGGGACACACACACACCGGTCAGCAGCCCTGCACCCCCATCCCACCTGCACCCCACACCCTGCACCCTGTGTCCTGCACTCCCACCCACAGCCCACACCCCGTACCTGGCACCCCATACCCTGCGCCCTGCACCCCCCACTCTGCACCCCATACCCTGCACCCCCCTCCCACCCGCCACCCTGCACCCCCAGCTCTGTACCCCACACCCTGCACCCTGCACCCCCCTCCCACCCACACCACCCACCTCGCACCCCACACCCTGCACCCTGTACCCCCCTCCCGACTGCACCCCACATCCCACACCCTGCACCCCGTACCCTGCACCCTGTACCCGCCTCCCACCTGCACCCCACACCCCACACCCCACACCTCTGTCCCAGCTCCGGAGGACGCCGCGGCAGAGCAGGCGCAGGCAGAGCCCCCCCAGCTCCTCCTCACACTCCTGGGGGACGCGGGCTGCGGGGGGACAGGGCGTGAGGGCAGTGCACCCCGGGGATGCCGGGGACCCCCCGCCACGCACACCCCAGCCCCCCCCCCACCTACCCTGGGCGAGAGCGCGGCTCAGCTCCCACGCGGCTGCCGTGCCCGTCCCGCAGTGTGGCACCCCCAGGCTGTGCCCCAGTGCGGCACCAGCAGCCCCCCAGAAGAGCGGGCGGTACTGGGCGTGCAGGGCCTCGGCGGCCGGCGCACGGCACGACGTCCGGCCCGCGGCGCCCGTGTCCGGGCTCTCCGCCGCCACCGGCTTCTCCAGCTTGGTTCCGCGGACACCACAGTGCCAGAGGGTGTCGGTGGAAGCCACCAGCACCCCCAGGATGAGGCCCATCAGCTCCTCGTCCTCCCTGCACAGCGCCCGCAGCTCCCCCGCCAAGCCCGGCGGCTCCTCCTGTCCCGAGCTTCCCGCTGCACCGCGCTCCGGGGGCCAAGGCACCGCGGCGTCCTCCCAGCCCGCAGCCCCGTCACCGCCGTCCCGCGGCTGCAGGAAGGGCCGGAGCCGCTCGGCCGCCAGCCGGCCCCCGCTCGGCCGCCAGTATCCCCAGCACCCTGCCCGCGGGGAAGGCGCGGGGGCTGTCGCCGGCGGCCCCGTGGCCACCGCTGGGCAAGCGTCGGGCGACGCCCGGCTCTAGGAGCCCCAGCGCCTGGTTGTAGATCTCCAGCCCCTGGAAGAGGTCGCAGAGCAGCGCCGGGGCGGGGGGTCCGTGCCCCAGCGCCCGCAGCCGCGCCTCGGCATGCCGCTCGGCCAGCCGTGCCGCGTGCAGCGCCGGCGGCAGCAGCGCCCGCCGCACGTGCGCCGGCGCCTCGCACCCACGCAGCCGGCCCCAGCGCCCGGCCTGGGCCCGCAGCTCCCGGCACAGGTCCCGCAGCGGCGGGGCGGCCCCCGGTTGTCCCGCCGGTGGCTCCGGCAGCGCCAGGAACCGGCGGAGGAGGCGGGAGGCGGCTCTCAGCCAGCGGCCGCAGCGGCGGGTGAGGCGGAGGCGGTGGCGGTGCCGCAGCAGGGCGTGCAGGGCGGCAGCGCGCTCGGCCAGGCGGGGGTGGACGGGGTGGTAGGAGAAGGTGCCGGTGCCGGGCGGGGGCCGCGCGTGTGCCCGGAAGGTTTGGGTGCGGGGGTCCCACCAGACGCCGAGGCAGCGGCGCAGCCCCGGGAGGCTCTGCTCCAGCGGGGCCAGGAAGGACGGCGCTTCCTCCTCCTCATCCTCGCTGCTGTCGTTGCTGTCGGGGTCGGCGTGGGCCGGTGCAGCCGCGCAGCGTGGCCTCGGCCACGGGCAAGGAGCGGGACAGGCCCCCCAGGGAGCTGCTGTCTGCAGGGTGGGGCAACGTGGGGGGCCGTCCCCGCCCACGGGCACCCCGGGGAGCCCCCCGCCCCTCCCGGCACAGGCTGCTCCCGCCGGGTGCAGGCGGCTCGTTAGGCGTTAATTACACCTTAATTAGGCAGCACTGTGTCACCCGTCGCGCCGCCAGACCCGTCAGGGTTTCCCCTCCAGCCCCCCCGGGCTGGGCACTGGGCGATATGGGGTTAACCGGGGGAAGGGGCGGGGTTACTGCGGGGAGGGGGCGTGGTTTCTGGTCGAGCTGGCTCCGCCCCCCGCCACCGCGGGGTCGCCCCACCCGTGGCCACGCCCCCTCCAACAGCCGACGCCCTTTCAACAAACCTCCCCCCCCCCCCTCAACCGACCACGCCCCCCCGGGGGGCGGGGGTCGTTGTCAAGGAGACGGCGGGAGCGGCGGCGGGCCCGGGGCCGGTGGCACCGGGCCCAGCCAGTGTCCCCGGTGAAGGGCAGAGCCCGGGGGTCTCCCCGTCCGGCCCGGGCCTCACCTGCAGGCGGGGCTCTGCGCCGCCACGCTCAGGGCTGCCGTCCTCCATGCTGGGCCGCCCCCGGGGGCTCAGGCCTCGCCAGCGTTAAACCCGGGGGACCGGGCGGGGCTGGGAGCGGACGGCGCCGCCGCGCCCGGCGCGGGGAGGCGGGGACGGCGGCAAAGCGCCGCGGAGCCCCGGTGCCGCCCGGCGCGGGCCTCACGGGCCGCCGTCCTGCCCGCACCCAACATGGCGGCCGGGCAGCCTCAAGCCCCGCTTCCGGTCGGCGCCGCGCCCCGCTTCCGGTGCGCCTCCAGCCGCGCTCCCCGGCAACATGCGGGCCGCGGGCGGGACGCGGGGACCGGACCCCCCCGGGACCGGGGCCCCGCCCCCCGCCTGCCCCTGGGGCTGCGTGCCCGGCCCCGGCGGCTGGAGCGGCGGTACGGGCCGGGGGGGGTCCCGGGGCGGCGGGAGCCGCGCTGCGAGCCGGCCTGCCGGGGCTCGGAGGGGCCCGGGACCGGGGCTCGAGGGTCTCGGGGGGGAACCGGGGCCGGGGGGGCGGCGGCGGGGAGGAGCCCGGGGCCGGGGGGGCGGCGGCGGGGAGGAGCCCGGGGCCGGGGGGGCGGCGGCGGGGAGGAGCCCGGGGCCGGGGGGCGGCGGCGGGGAGGAGCCCGGGGCCGGGGGGCGGCGGCGGGGAGGAGCCCGGGGCCGCCCCGCCGCCGCCGCGTTTCGGTTTCGTTTCGGTTTCGTTTCCGACGGCTCAGGGCCGGCTCCGCTCCCCGCAGCGCCGTTCTGTCCCCGGCACTGCCAGCCCGGCCCCGCTGAGACCGACCGCAGCCGGCGGCAGGTACGTGGGAACCGGCGGCGGGGGGTGGCTGGAGCCCCGGGGGGGCCCGGCCCGGTGCCGCCGCAGCTCCCGGTGCCGCCGCAGGTCCTGGTGCCGCCGCCGCAGCTCCCGGTGCCGCAGGTCCCGGTGCCGCCGCAGCTCCCGGTGCCGCCGCAGCTCCCGGTGCCGCCGCAGGTCCTGGTGCCGCTGCCGCAGCTCCCGGTGCCGCAGGTCCCGGTGCCGCCGCCGTCCGCCTCCTGCCAGGGGAACCGCAGCGCGATGTGGGCAGTGCCCGGGGCCCCGGGCGCCCTCGGCCGCGGTGAGTCGGGGGCGCGGGGGGGGCGGCCGGCGGGGCCGGGGCGCGGGGTTCCGCTGACCGGCCCCCGCTTCTCCCTGCGCAGTCCCGGGCACCTGGCACTGCCCCGGCCGGGTGCGGGAGTCCAGCGAGGAGGAGGAGGAGGAGGAGGAGGAGGAAGAGCGGGTCGCCCTCGGGCAGCCGTGGGAGGTTTCCAGCGAGGACAGCGGCCCCCCCTACAACTTCTGCGGGTTCAAGAAATCCTTCCTGTGCACCGAGCTGCCCCCCGCCCGGCCCCCCGACAGCGCGCTCCAGGGGAAGCTGCAGCGGCTGCCCGCGCCCTGGGGGCACCCGCTGACGGCTGAGGTGAGGGGCAACCCCCCCTGCCCAAAACGGGCCCCCCTCCGTGCCCGAAATTGCCCCTGTCCCTGCCCCCTCCACAGCCGCATCGCGTCCTCTGCTCCCTCTTGTCCTCCGTTTTTGGGGGAGTGGGGGGGGCTGGCGGCACGGGCTGGGGGGGCTGGCTGGGGGGGGGCTGGCTGGGCGGGGGGCTGGCAGTGCTCCCAGCCGCGGCACAGTGCCGGGCACCGGCGCTCACGGCGTCGCTCCCCCCCAGGAAGCCGAGCAGAACGCGCGGGAGCTGGTGGCAGAGGAGGAGCGGATGAAGAGGAAGGCGGAGAAGAAGAAACTGAAGAGGAAGGTGGGTGTGCCCCGGGGGGGGGGGGGGGGGGTTGCCCTGCCAGCTCACCTCGCCGTTACCCCGAGAGGGGGGCACATGCTGGGGGTTTGCTCCCACCCCCCCAGCAGCGCCGAGGCAGAGCTGCGGCGTGGGGCCGCTCACGGCTCGCTCTCCTGATTTCCAGAAGCAAAAAGAGCGGAAAAAACGTGAGAAATTAGGACAGGAGCTGACAAACAAGCAGGAGGCCGAGTCGGTGAGCAGCTGCCAGCCCCTGCCTGGCCGGGGCGGGGGGGGGGGGCTGCGGCAGCCGGGCCCTGCCGCCCCCGGGGGGTCCTGGAAGCGGGATGGGGTGGGGAGGGGGGTGGGCCACACCCGCTGCCCCGGCTGCCGTCTCACCCCTGCCCTCTCCTTCCAGAGCCCCTCGTCCCTGCGCAGCCCTGCGGGCGCTGGGCACCCCCAAAACAGCAATGCTGAGGAGGGGGAGGGCTGGCCGGGCCCCAGCCGCTCTGCAGGACCCCGGGATCCCTCGGGAGTGGAGGGAGGCGGCCGGGAGGCCAGGGTGGAGGAGATGGAGGTGAGGGCTCCTGGCGTGGGGGTGCCCCACGGCTGGGCCCAGGGGTGCCCCACGGCCAGGCCCGGGGCTCTGCCCGCCCTCGCCCACCCTCCCTCCCCCAGGACGAGCTGGACTTGAGCTGCACCTTCGTCTTCAAAGCCCGGCAGAAAGCGGGGGTGAGGCTGCCGGCCCCCGCCAAGGAGAAACCGGCCAGGACGGGCACTGCGGAGCCGAGCAAGAGGGCACCGGGGAAGGTGAGCCGGGGCCCCGGGGAGGGGGACCTGACCCCCCCCGGGCAGCCAAACCCAAGCTGCCCTGCCTGCCCCCCCCCGCAGGTGCCCCCGCCCCAGCCTGCTGTGCCCCCGGACGTGAGCGTGGTACAGCAGAGCCTGATTCTCGCAGGTCAGTGCCCCCCCGGGCAGCGAGGGAAGGTGGGGGGGGCATGTGGGGGGGTTTGGGCCAAGGCCCCCCCGCCGGCAGGGATCCAGGTTGTCCCTGGAGTGTCTTTCCTTCAAGGCTGGGTGACGGGAAGGCGATTCTCTGTTTTGTGCTCCCCGTGTCCCCGCTGCAGGTGGGGGGAGCATAGCTCTGGTGACTGGTGTTTACTGGGGGGGGGGGTCAGTGGTCAGCAGCGAGCAACACTTTCCCCACAGGTCGCGGCAACGAAGCTGCCCAGAAGGGCCGCTACGCCGAGGCGGTGCAGGCTTTCACCGAGGCCGTGAAGCTGAACCCCAGGGAGCACCGGTGGGCGACGGGGCCGGGGAGCGGCGTTCCTGGGGGGCTGCGGGCCCTGGCCAGCAGCGACACCCCCCCCCCCCCGCAATCTCCCCCCAGGCTGTTTGGGAACCGCTCCTACTGCTACGAGAAGCTGCGGCGCTACGAGGAGGCTCTGCGGGACGCGCTGGTGTCGCTGGGGCTCCAGCCCGGCTGGCCCAAAGGCTTTTTCCGCAAGGGCAAGGCGCTGCGGGGGCTGGAGGTACCGGGGTGGGGTGGGGGGGATATGGGGGGGTTATGGGGTGCTGCGGCAGCCGGAGCTGAGCCCCCTCTGTGCCGGGCCCCAGCGCTACGCCGAGGCCGCCAGCACCTTCGAGGAGCTGCTGCGCCTGGACGGCGCCGACGCCGACGCGGCCGCCCAGCTCGAGGCTTGCCGGGCTCTGCTGCGGGTGAGTCCCTGGCACCCCCAGGCCCCCCCCCACCCACCCGCCACCCCCGCGAGGCCTCACCTCCTCTCCCCCCACCTTGCAGCAGCGCAGCACCCACGGCCGGAGCAGCCCCGGGGGGGTCCCCATGTCCCCGTCCCCGCTGGAGGCCGGGGAGCCACCGCTGCCTCCCCCCGGTAAGGGACCGTGGTGGGGGGTTTGGCTTCGGAGCTGGCAGCCGGGGGGGGGGCTGGGGTCTCAGGGTGGGGTTGGGGGGACATCAGGGAGTGCTGTGCTGCGCCGTGCAGCCGGTGGAGCCCCCCCTCTCCCTCATTCCGGCAGGGGAGTGGGCGCGCGGGAGCTGCCAGGACGCTGCCACGGGCGGCTTTGTGACCGTCGGGAGCTCCCGCAGCCAGGCGCGAGGCCAGGGCCGGCCCGTGGCCAGTAGCCAGCAGACGCTGCCCCCAACCCATCCCGCCAGGTGGGGCCGGTGACTGGTGCTGACTGGGGGGGGGTGGTGGGTCCCGCAGCTCCCCCTGGGCTGCTGGGAGGGGCTGGAGGTGACACCGGTGACAGCGGTGCGGTTTGGCAGGGACTGCTACCCCCTCTGGGTGGGGAACATCACCCCCAGGATCAGTGAGAAGGTGCTGCAGAGCTCCTTCGGCCGGTGAGTGCTTGTGTGCTGAGCCCCCCAGTGCCCCCCCGGCCCCACATCACCGTCCCAGTGCCCCCCCCGGCCCCACATCACCGTCCCAGTGCCCCCCCCGGCCCCACATCACCGTCCCAGTGCCCCCCTGGCCCCACATCACCGTCCCAGTGCCCCCCCCGGCCCCACATCACCGTCCCAGTGCCCCCCCCCGGCCCCACATCACCGTCCCAGTGCCCCCCCGGCCCCACATCACCGTCCCAGTGCCCCCCCGGCCCCACATCACCGTCCCAGTGCCCCCCCCCGGCCCCACATCACCGTCCCAGTGCCCCCCCTGGCCCCACATCACCATCCCAGTGCCCGTCCCAGTGCCCCCCCCGGCCCCACATCACCGTCCCAG
This sequence comes from Tyto alba, assembly GCF_018691265.1. Lineage (NCBI taxonomy): Eukaryota > Metazoa > Chordata > Aves > Strigiformes > Tytonidae > Tyto > Tyto alba. Next base: position 56,255,817 of record NW_024881327.1, read on the forward strand.
TGCCCCCCCTGGCCCCACATCACCATCCCAGTGCCCGTCCCAGTGCCCCCCCCGGCCCCACATCACCGTCCCAGTGCCCCCCCCCGGCCCCACATCACCGTCCCAGTGCCCCCCCTGGCCCCACATCACCATCCCAGTGCCTGTCCCAGTGCCCCCCCCGGCCCCACATCACCGTCCCAGTGCCCCCCCCGGCCCCACATCACCGTCCCAGTGCCCCCCCGGCCCCACATCACCGTCCCAGTGCCCCCCCATTCCCGTCCCCGTTCCCCGGTGCTCCTGGCCTGGGGTGTGGGCCGTGTGAGGGAAGCATGGGGCGGGGGGGGGGGGCAAGGGATGGGTGGGTTCTAATGCTTCGCCCCTTCCCCCCAGGTTTGGGGAGATCCGCTTCATCCGGCTGCTGCCGGAGCGGCGCTGCGCCTTCATCAACTACACGCGGAAGAAGGCGGCGGAAGCGGCCTACGCGGCCATGCAGGTGAGCTGGGGGTGGGGGTCACTGCGCCGGGGGCCCCCCCAGCTGCTCAGGGCTGGATGAGGGGGTCTGGCTTGGGCCCCTCCTGCCCTCAGCCCTGCCCTGGTGGGGGCACTGCTGCCAGCTTTCCCCTTCTTCCCCCCCCCTCTCCCTTTTTCTATCATCCCCCCCTTCATTTTTTTTTTTTCTTCCCCCCCCCACCCTCCCAGGATGCTGAGGTGGAGGGGAACAGACTGGTGCTGCAGCTCAAGCACCCCTCCCACGCCACCCCCTCCCACTGACAGCACCCCAAGCCCTGCAGTGAGGTGGGTGCCCTCCCTGGGGGGCTCCTGTAGCCGGGCAAGGGGGGGTCTCCTGAGCCAGACCCCCCCCAGCCTGCTCTGACCCCTCCCCAGGGCCTGGGACCTGAGTGGTGCCTCCGGGCTTTGCTGCCCAGGGAAGGGGGGGGGGTGTCTGACCTTAGAGACCTCCTGTGCTCCCTGCCAGGGACTGGGCAGGGGGCTGAGCCTGTGCGTCCTGTGTCCCCCCCCCACTGCCTCTGTTGGGGCCCCACGGGTGGGGGTCCCACCCAGTGCCTTCTGGGGGGGCTCTGCTGCTGCCCCCCCCGGGTGCGGAGCTCGCTGATGGGGGGGGGGGGGTCCTGCCTGCGCTGGGTCCCCTGGGGCTGGAGCCCACCCGGGGGGGCCAGTGCTTGGAGGGGGGGGCACAGGCCTGTGCCCTGGCATGGCCGCTCCCCTGGGCGCTGGCTGCGATTTGTACCCAATTTGGGGTTTGTAACCAAATTTGGGGTTCTTAATAAAACTGAGAGCCAGTGCCGGTGTCTGTCCTTCCTTTCTGCTGTCTGTCCTGCCTTCCCCCTCCCCGGGCTCTGCCGTGAGGGTTCAGGGGGCGGCTGGTCCTGGGTGGGGGGCTGTTTCCAGATGGGGGTGGGACCGACACGCTGCTCCGGGGGCTGCCATCGAGTTCTGGTACCGCCCCCCCCCCCTGCCCCGGTACCGGCGGCCGCGGGGCTGGGCCAGCCCCGAGGCGGCGGTGATGGCCGCAGGCCCGGGGGGGGGGGGGGGGCAGAGCCCCCCGGTAATGTCATTTGCAGGTGCCGGGAGTGGCGGGGGTGGGGAGGTGACAGGCAGGCCATCAAGTAGAATTTGATTAATATGCAAATAGGCAACAGGGAGAAGGAGCGCGGGAGACAGCGAGTAATTAATCACTAGTTAAAAGAAATTAATACCAACAGCAGAGGTTGTCAGGAAACAGCAGCCGAGTTAATCATCCGGAAAATTGGAAGAGGAAAAGACGAGCGGGGGGCGGGGGGGGTGGGGAGGGGCGAGCCTGCCAGCGCCCCGAGGCCGCGGGGGTGGGCACGGCCGGGCCGGGGGTCCCCGGGGAGCGGCGGCGGGGGGAGGGGACAGGCGGCCACGGTGGGTGCTGGGCCGGGGGGGCAGCCCCGAGGCCGCGGTGGAGGTGCTGAGCTCCCGGTGCTGAGTGGCCGGTGCGGGCTCTGAGCCCCCCCCCCCCTCCTCCGAGTCATCTCGCCCCACGCTGCCCCACGGGCTCGCGGCGGGGCGGGGGGTCGGGGCGGGGGGGGGGGGGGGAATCCCGCCAGCTGCTGCCTCCGTCAGCCCGATGGGAACGAGCTGCCGCCGTGAGCTCATCTCCGGGGCTGGCCCCGTCCCCCCCGCGGGACACACGCGTGTGCACGCTCACACGTGTGCGTGGGTGTGTGCGCTGGAGGGGCCTGGAGGGTGCTCCCGCGGCCCCACGCTGTGCTCTGCCAGGACCGAGCTGGGGGTGACACGGCCGCGGGGCCACCACGGGGGGCCGTGGGAGCTGCTGTCGCGGGGGGGGGCTGGGGTTTTTGGGGCCAGCCGGAGGGGGGCACAGCCCGGGAGCCCCCCCCCCTCCGCCCTGATCCTGGGTGGGAACCCCACGGCCGCGCGTGCAGCACCCCGGGGAAAGGGTGGGTGCCAGGCCGGGGCTCCGGAGCGCGGGGGGTGCCGGGGTGGGGCAGCCCCGGGGATCCCGCCCCCCCCCCAATCTCTGCCCGGGGTGTCTGTTCCTGCCCGTGGGGTCTCTGCACCCCCAGCCCCTCACCGTGCACCCCGGATCGCCCCCCTGCTTGGCGGGGGGGGACTCGGGCCGCGGCAGCCGCGCACGCCCCACGCGTGTCGGCCCCGGGGCCGCTCCTACCTGTCAAATTAAAAGCAATTCCCCCCGGGGGATGCTCAAAGGCACTTTCAGACGAAATCTCATTTCTCCCCCTCCCCCCCCTCGGCCGGGCGGCTGCGGCGCTGGGGGAGGGGCGGGACAATGCAATTAAAACCGGAGAAAATACCGGGGGGGGGGGGGGGGGGGGGGGGGGCTCTGCCTTCGGAACTTCGCACCGGCGTAATTAGATCAGCGCGGGCTCATATGGATGCTGGCGGGGCTCGCAGCCGCGTCGCGCATAGCTGCGGTGACAGCGGCCCCGGGGGGCCCCCGCCGACCCCCCCCCCACACCCCGCGGCCTCCGGCCGCCTCGCGTGGGCCGTGCCCTGCGGCCCCGGGCGGGGGGGGGGGCTGTCCGCTGTGGATCTGCTCATCGGAGGGGGGGTTGGGGGCTGAGACATCACCCCCCCGGGCTCCCCCCGCTCCCTCTGGGGCGAGGCCGGAGCCGCTCTCGCTCGTCACACCGCTTCGCGTGGTGACGTCACCGGGGCATGACGTCACGAGGGGCAGTGTGGACTTCGGTGCGAGAGAGGCCGAGGGGGAAGGAAGGGGAGCGAGGTGCCGACACCCGGCGCTGCTCCGGCCCCACTCGGGTCATGCGTGGGGCAGCGGCGGGGGAGGCGCCGCCGGAGTGGATCCGTCACGGGAGGACCGGCGCTGCCCCTCGTCCCCGAAGTTTCCCCCCCCCACACCTCCTCCCGGGGGTCCTGCGCCCCCCTGCAGCCGTCATGAGTGTGCGCGCGTGGGGCTGGAGGCACGGACATAGCACACACACACACGGACTCATGGACACCCCACCTCCCCCCCCGCCCCCGCAGCCGGGGCCGGTACCGGGTGACCCCCCCGGCCGTGCCGACCCCCCGAAGGGACCCTTCTGCTCCGGGGAGCGGGGCCGGCGTCACGGGGATGGGCACGGCCGGGCCGGGCGGCGGCCCGGGGGGTCTCGGGTGCACTGGCGAGTCCCCCCCCGGCCCCGGTAAGCCGGCAGAGCAGCCCCCGGTGTGTGCTTACGGTCCGGGGGGGTGCGGGGTCACCATCTGTCCGTCCGTCCCGCCGCCAGAGCCGCTCCGCGCTACTTAATAAGGTGTCGCCTTTATTCCAAATATTTACACCCAGGCAGGCCGCGCCGGGCCCCTCTCCGTGCCCCCGGCTGTCGGGGCGGCGGGGCCGCGGACGGGTCGGCGGGACAGCCACGATAGAAAAGAAAATTTTTCTTTTTTAAAAAAAAAAAAAAAAAAAAAAGGAAATACGGGCAACAAAAATAAAATAAAAGCGAAAAATTGCACCAATCCCCCCCGGGACGGGGCAGCGCGGCCGCCCCGTCCAGCCCGGGGGCTCGATCAGTCTCGGTGCCGGCCCGGGACCCCCCCCCGCCGCCTCAGTCCCCCACGTCGATCTCCTCCTCCGAGAGCTCGGCGGGCGGCGGCGGCGGCGCGGGGCCGGGGCCGGGGCCGGGGCCGGGGCCGGGGCCGGGGCCGGGGCCGGGGCCGGGGCCGGGGCCGGGGGGGCGCGGGGGGTCGGGCAGAGCCGCCAGCTGCTGAAGGGCGGCGGGGGGCAGCGCCTGCAGCGAGGCCACGTCGGCCCGGAGCTCCTCCAGGTCCCGCTTGAGCTTGGCGCGGCGGTTCTGGAACCAGGTGATGACCTGGGCCGTGCTGAGCGCCAGCCGGGCCGCCAGCTGGTCCCGGTCCGCTGGGGACAGGTACTTCTGCCGCAGGAACCGCTGCTCCAGCTCGTAGATCTGCTGGTTGGTGAACGCCGTCCGCGACTTGCGCCTCTTCTTGCAGGGCGGGCGCTGCCCCAGGGCCCCCAGCGGCTCCCGACCTGCGGGGACAGCGGGCTCAGCACCGGCACCGGGCACCGGCACCGGCACCGGGCACCGGGGACACCCGCACCCACACCGGGCACCGGCACCCACACCCACACCGGGCACCCGCACCCACACCGGGCACCGACACCCGCACCCACACCGGGCACCCGCACCCGCACTGGGCACCGACACCCGCACCCACACCGGGCACCCGCACCGGCACCGCCGAGCCGGGCTTAGCTGGGCCCCGCCGGGCCCGTCTCTGCCCCCGCCACCCGCCGCCGCTCCGCGCCGACCCCCTCCCGGCCGTCAAACACCGAACCCGGTTCAACCACCCCCAGCCCAGCTCGGCCGAACCGAGCCGTGCCGAGCCGGCCCCGGCTCAGCCATGCGAACCGGCCCGGCCCCCTGACGCCGCCCGGGCCCGGGGCCGCTGCCGGGTCCCCGGTGCCGGGAGCCCTGAGCCGCCCGGCCGCTCCCCGGCCCCGCCGCTCCGGTCCCCGCCGGAGCCGCCGCCCGCTGCGGAGCGGAGCCGAGCCCCCGCCGCGTTCCTCCGGGCCGAGCCCACCCGTGTCCCGCCGGCGGTCCCGGGGCTCCGGTCCGGCTCCTCTCCCCGACTCGCTCCGTGAGCCCGGCCCGCTGCCGCGGGGATCGCACCGGGAACCGGGAGCGCAGCCCCGGGCGGCGGGGCCGGGCCGGCAGCACGAAGGGCGGTCGGTCGCCCGGTCCCCCGCCTGTGGTTTCGCTCAACGGTTATTCGGGAGCCCCGGTGCCGGCGGCCCCGGGCCCGGGGCTGTTCTCCGGGGTCCGGTCCCCGCCGCCGCTCTCGGCGCCCCGAGGGCCCGATCCGGCGCTGCTGCCGGTGGAGGAGAGAAACCTCCGGTGAGACGCGGGCCGTGTCCGCCGGCGGCACCGGTAACCGGGGATCCCCGCTCCCCGGGGACCCCGCCGGGGGCTCCGAGCGGCTCCGTCTGTGCAGCGGCCTCGGTCGTTCGGTCCCGGAGCCCCGGGATGTCCCGGCCGTGTCCGTGGGTCTGTCCGGGTAACGGGGCTTTACCTCAGCCGCGGAACCGCGAGCGTTCCAGTTTCGGTCCATCGGGGCGAAGAGGATTTTTTTTCATTTTTTCTTTTTCCGTTTATCACGGGAGCCCCGCTCTGCCCGGATGTGTCCGTCTGTCCGGTCCGTCCGGGTAACGGGGTTTTACTTTAATTACTCGAACCTCCATCTGTCCCCTTTCTGTCCGTCTGTCCGTGGGTCCCGGTTCAGTTCTCCGGTGGCCGCGGCCGCCCCCGCCCAGCCTGGCCGGGACTGACGAGAACCCCGCTCGGCCCGGCCGTGTCCGTCTGTCCGGCCGGGTAACGGCGTTTTACCTCCATTCCAGGAGACCCGATCGGTCCCGTTTATGTCCATCTTTCCTTCCGGGTGATGGGATTTTTTTCGTTTATCGCGGGAGCCGCGCTCTGCCCGGCCGCGTCCGTCTGTCCGGCCGGGCAACCGCTTTTTTTTTTCGTTAATTACCGCAGCCCTGCTCCGCCCGGCCATGTCCGTGGGTCCGGCCGTGCAACGGCTTTTTTTTTTCGTTAATTACAGAAGTGCAGATCCACGCGGCCATGTCCGTTTGTCCCTCCGGGTAATGGGGTTTTTTACCTTAATTCCGGGAGCCCCGAGCTGTCCCCTTTCTGTCCGTCTGTCCGTCTGCGCAACGGCTTTTTTTTTTTCGTTAATTACAGGAGCGCTGATCCGCCCAGCCGTGTCCGTCTGTCCGTCCGGTAACTGGGGGTTTGTTAATTACCGAAGCGCCGCTCGGCCCGTCCCTGCCCCGCCAGGGAAGGGAATTTTTTTTTTTTTTTATTAATTACAGGAGTCCGGCTGTGACCATGTCCATCTGTCCGTCCGTGTAACGGGTTTTTTCGTTAACCGCGGGAACTGAGGTTTGCCCTTCTCTGTCCGTCTGTCCGGCCGGGTAACGGTTTTTTTGGTTAATCACAGGAGCCCGGCTCTGTCTGTGTCCGCCTGTCCAGCGGGGTAAAAGCTTTTTCAATAACGGCGAGAGCTGCTCTCTGCCCATCCGTGTCCGTCTGTCCGGCCGGGTAAAGGTTTTGTTGTTTTTTCTTCGTTAATTGCAGCAACGCCGCATTGCCCGTCCCTGTCCGTCTGTCCGGCCGGGTAAGGATTTTCTTTTTTTCGTTAATCACGGAGCCCCGCTCTGTCTGTCGTCCCGATAAGGTTGGGGTTTTTTTTTCGTTAACGGCGGGCGCCCTGCTCTGTCTGTCCGTGTGTCCGTCCGTGTTAGAGATTTTTTCGTTAATCGCGAGAGCCCCGCTCTGTCTGTCCGTGTCCGTCTGTCCAGCTCGGTAGGGTTTTTTTCGTTATCGGCGGCCGCCGCGCTCCTCCGCCCGTGTCGGTCTGTCCGCCCGATGAGGATTTTTGTCTGGGGCGGGCGGCGCGGTCCCGGTTGCCGCTCGGTCCGTCGGTCCGTCCGCCCGCTCTCACGGCGGGTTTCCCCGGTTCGTTCCCGCGGGGACCTCGACCCGCCGGGCCGGGCCGCCCGCGGGCAACGTCCGTGAGCGGGGAGCGGCTGCCGAGCCCCGCGGGAACCGCGGCGGTTCCCCGGCCCCGCCGATAACGGGTTTCTGCGAGAGGCCGAGGCCCTCCCGGAGCCGCCGTCCCCGATCCCCGCCGCCGGAGCCCGCCGGGGTCGGTAACGGGTTTTTCGTTGCCGACGGGCCCGATCCGCCGCCGTTCTGCCGCTGCGCTCGGTCACGGTCACGGTCACGGCTCGGCGGGGCCGAGTGCCGCCGTTCCGCCCGGTGCAGCCCGGCCGCCTCCCGGGACCGATCCGCTGCCCGGGACCGCGGCTCCCGAGGCCCGAGGCCGGCTCGATCCTCCGGCCCCCTCCCGGTAAAGCGGCCGGACCCGGCCCAGTCGGTCCTCCCGGAGCCCCGGGCTGCCCGCACCGGTGTCTCGGCCCCCGGTCGCGACTCACCCACGGCTCGCTCCGTCTCCCGGTGCCCGGCTCCGGGCCTCTCTGTCCCTCCGGGCCGCGGCCGCCGGTGAGGAGCCGGGGCTGCCCCGGCCGGCCCGCCGCGTCCCCAGGGCGAGCACCGACCCCTTCCCGGCCCGCGGCCGCCGGGTCTCTCGGCGCCGGGACACGAAGGAAACTTACCGGGGACACGCGAGGAGGGACCCCGGCCCCGGCGCGACCCCCCGCCGCCCCGGCCCCGGCACCTGCCCGCCGCCCGTCCCGTCCTCCCGCCGTCCCGGCGGAGCCCCCCGCGCCCCGGTACCTTCGGCCGCCTGCAGCACGCCCAGCTCCAGCCCCTGGAAGGTTTTGCTGGCGAGTTCCTCCAGCGCGCAGAGCGGCGAGGACGGGGCGCAGCCGCCGCCGCGGGGCCCCGGCGCCTTCTCGGGGAGCCGGGCGGGGGGCGCGGCGGGGCCGGGCCCGGGGGGGCTCCCGCCGCGGGGCCGCCCCAGGATGTCCTCGATGCCGAAGGGGGTCAGCGGCTTGTTGGAGTTGGCGGGCGGCGGGAGCTGGTCCAGGGCGCTCCGCCGCCGCCCGCCGCCCGGGGGGTGCAACGGGGGGGAACCGGCCGCCTCCCGCGCCGAGGTCATGACGCGTCCCCGCTCCCGCACCGGGGCCGCCTCAGCACCGCGCCCGCCTCATCCCGCCGGGGTCCCCCCCCCCTGCTCGCCGCCGCCGTCCCGCCCGCGCATCAAGCCGCGGCCGCACTTAAACCCCGCGGGCGCTCCCGCCCCCTCGGCGGGGGCCCGGCGGCGGCGGCGGCGGCGGCGGCGGCGGCGGGGAGCGATCGGTCTCCCGGCGCCGGGAGCCGCTCGGTGGGGCTGGGCAGCTCCGCGCCCGCCGCCGCTGCCCCCCCCCACCCCCCCAACCCCGCGGCCCCGGTGCCGCAGCCTTAAAGACCCGGGGCCGGGGCGGCAAATTGGGCACCGGGAGGAGGAGGAGCCATCGATGGGGAGAGGGGGGGGGTGAAGAGGGGGGGGCACCGCTCCCCCTCCGCCGCCGCTACCGGGATGAAGACGGGGCGCAGCGCCACGCCTCCCCCTTGTACAGCGATTTTAATCCGCCCCCCCCCCCCCGCTCCCGGGAGGCGGCCGGTGGGTGCCCGTTGCTCCCCCCACCACCCCCCCCGCCATCCTCAGCGGGGCTTTTACCGTCGCAAAAAATTTATTAGCTCCCCTGCTCTAAAATGCCCCATAAAAGCGCAGGGGCCGCCGCGTCTGGGAGTGATTAGGCCGCTTCGGGTGGGTTTTGGGTTTCAGAGCGCGGCCCGGCCATAAATTCCGCCCCCCCCCCCCTCGCCCCCCCCCCCCCGCTGCCCTCCCTGGTACAAATAGCTCCGGGATCCCGATCGCTTGTAAAAAGCCCGGGGACGCCCGCACACGCAGGTGAGCCCCGGCTGCCGACACCGGGTCCGTCTCTTCCAGCGGGATGGGGACCAGGGGGATGCCGAATCGCCCCTCATCCCCCTGGTCCCGATCCCGCCCAGTGCCCCCATGGGTCTGCTGCTGGGATGCTCTGGGGCTGGCGAGGGGACACTGGGGGGGACACACACACAGGGTGACGGTGTGGAGGGTGCAGGGGTCACGGCGGTAATGAGAGAAAATGAACCTGGGGGCGGGGGGGCGGCGGGAAAACCGTGCCGGGCTGGGGGAGCAGGTGCAGGGGGACCCGGCAGTGCCGGTGCCGGGAGGGGTTGGGGGGCTTCCAATCTTGCTGACAAAGGCAGAACGCGATCCCCCGGCTGGAAATTGGAGTTAGACAAATTCAACCTTGAAATTTCCCAGCAGCCGGAGCAATTAAACGCCGGAGCGGGGCGGGGGCGGGGAGGGGTGTGTGTGTGTGTGTGTGTGCGCGCTTCGGCAGCCTGGGATTGAACCGATTTGGGAAAGATTTGCAGATTGCTCCCGGGAAGTGCCGGGCCGGCAGCGTGGCTGCGGTGCTGCCGGCCAGGCCCCCACTCCCACGGGCACACAAGGCCCCGCGCACGTGTCTTTTGTCCTCGCGGGTGGGCTCACCCCCCTGGCTGGTGGCAGTGCAGCGTGGGGAGCGGGGGGAGCTGCCGCACGTGCTGCCGGGTCCCGATGCTTCCCGGGGGACGGGGCCTGTCCCGGGGTGCAGGTGGGCCCCGTCCCCTGCCCCGTTCCCACCACCCCGGGCTCAGCTGGGCCCCTGGGAGCCACGTCCCCCCCCCGGCCACACCGCACAGCACGAGGGCACTGGGAGGCCCCGGGCACCCGAGGGGAAGGGGTGGGGAAGGGGCGCAGACAGTGCACGGCCCTTCTCGCCCCCGCCCCAGCCCCGTGGGGTGGCCAAGCCCGTGCCCTGGGCTCTGTCACAGCTGGTGCGCCATGACACGCACTGGGAAATCGCTGTTCAGGGCAATTCCTTGTTTCTGTGCCGATGGGGGCTTGTGGCTGCCCTGCTCTGTGGGGCAAAGCCCCCCCTGCACCTCCAGCTGCCAGGGGTTGGAGCCCCGGCCGGGCCCTGGGCGTGGGGCAGGGCAGGCAGGAGCCAGGCTGGGCCCTGGGCGGATCTCCAGCTGCAGTGCTCACCCTGATGGGGTGGGACATCACCCCTGCCCCATTGCCCTGCCCCATCCCCCCTACCCCATTGCTCCTGCCCCATCCCCCTGCCCCATCGCCCTGCCCATCGCTCTTCAGCAGTTGGGGTGCATCCCCCACGCAGCAGCCAGGAGCCCGAGGATGCTCCCGGGGAGTGGTCCCAGCACCTCCTTCTCTCCTTGACCCCCCCACTTGTTCCCCATGAGCTGCCCAGTGAGCCCAGGCCCCCGGGGCGGTGCTGAGCCCCCGGTAGCCCACTGCAGGCAGGGTGAGGGCACGGCCACGGCCACGGGCACAGGCATGGGTGTGGGTGTGCTGCCCACCCCTTCGGCAGGCCCACAGCCCCCCCGGTCCCCAGCCCCAGCACTGGGTGAGCCTTGGGCGGGGGAAGTGTCAGCTCCAGCTGCCGGGAACACAGGGTGGGAAACGCTTTTCACCCCAAAGCAGGACAGACGGTGGAAAACAAAAAGAGACCTCTGAATTTTTGCAGGAACATTGGAGTTTCCTGCGGAGCGGGGCCGAGCGCCCTGCGCTGGCCGGGCGCCCGTGGCCGGCGGGGACGGTGACGGGCACGGCTGCCCGGATGGGACCAGGGGCACCCCAGGGCAGCACACCCCGGCGAAGCACTGCCAGCCCCGGCTTGGCTCCCACGCCTCCGTCCCGCAGGGGCTCAGGTCCCCTGGGGGGGTCTGGGCCCATTGCTCCCCAAGCCCCCCTCAGCCCCCCGTGGCTGCTGCCAGCCCGGTGGGGGCAAGCTGCAGCACCTGGATGGGCCAGGGCTGAGCCCCTCACGCCCCTTCCCCCTGCAGCTGTGCCAGGCTCCGCACCCCCCAGCGCCTGAGCACATGTGTGCACGTGTGTGTGTGTGGGGGGGTCTGTGCATGCACGACGGGTTTGCACATGTGTGAAGGGGTGTCTGCATGCACGAGGGTGTACACGCTCTGGAGACCGCCCGTGCCAGTGGCTGGGGCTGCCCTGACCCCCCCTCAAGACCCCCCCATCTTGGGGACACCCATGGCTCCAAGCACCAGCAGCTCCGGGCACCCCAGCTCAGGGGCACCCACGTCAGGGGCACCCAGGAACAGGCTGGCAGGACGCCCCACACCACGCTGGGGTGCCTGTGTTGTGCCAGCAATTCCCCGTGCCGGGGTAACGCGATTAGGGGCGGGAGGCGGTGGCTCAGCCCGTTAATACGCTTACACCCCGGCACCGCGCTCTGCCCCTGATCTATTATTTAGCGGATCCATTTCAATAACGCGGCTCCGTGCCGAAGCGCCTGGCGGTAACTCGATTAGGGGCGCTCCCAGCCCCGCGCCGGAGCTGGAGCTGCAGAGCAGTTTGCACATGGAAATTGCTTGCAAATGAATTTTCCTTTAATAAGGGGAATAGCTCGGTGCAAAATTAAACCGTCAGTAGCGGAGGCAAGCGGGGCATCACCGGGGGAGCCGCTGGCAGCGCCGCGCCCCGTGCCGGGGGAGGAGACCTGGCCAATTATTGGCAATAAATCCTGACCCCGCTCGCGGGGCCGGGGGCCGCGGGCGAAGCCACGACTAATGGGATTACACCTCGCCCCGGTAAACGGGGATTAATGTGCCGGGAGCTGGGAGGATGCCGGGGATCCCCCCCAGGGGCTGTTGGCAAATGATCTATTCATTAACACGCGCCGACCTCGCCGCGCGCGCGAGTGCGGGGCTGACCCCGGCTTCATTACGCGGCGAGCGCAGAGGGGAGCGGTGGCGGGGACGGGGACGGGGACAGGGACGGGGATGGGGGTGGCTCGAGGGGTGGTGTGCTGGGGTCTCGTGCCCCCCAGGAGCACCAGGGCGGTGGCGGGGCTGGGGGTGCACGACACGGGGGGCTCCCACACACATGTGCCGGTGCAAGTGCAGCCTGTGCAGGCGGGCGCTCACACTCGTGTGCCTGGCGTGTGCGTGTGTGCACAATCACCCCCCCCCCCCAGCTGACACCCCGCAGCCGCGCGTGGGGGCACAGCCATGTGCAGGCGTGTGCAAGCGTGTGCAGGTGTGCAGCAGCCATGCAGGGAGGCGCCCATGGGGCACCAAGAGGCCAGCTCGCGTGCAGAGCCACCACATACATGTGCAGGCACACGCGCACACGCATGGAGGCTCATGTGCCAGCGCCAGGGAGCAGCGTGGCTGGGGCAGGAGCAGGATACGGCCCCGGGGGGGGGCAGCCAGGCAGGGACGAGGGAGGATGCTGTGGGGATCCCCGTCCAGCGCCGCGCGTGGGGAAAGAGTTGTGCTGGGGTCAGGGGGTCCCACCGGCCCCCGCCCCAGCTGCTGCCCCCACCACGGGACCCCCTCCCCGCTCTGCTGCTCCATATGGGCCTGGGCCAAACTCCAGCCAAATGGGCTGGGGCGGGGGGGGGGGGCGTTGCATTTCAAAGCCTCCGGCTGGAGCAAACGCTGCTGCCCCCCCGCCGGGCTGTCACCCGCCCGTGTCCCCTGACCCCAGCACGGCAGGGCTGGTGGGGATGGTTCTGTCCCCTTCCCCAGGGCTGGTGGGGACAGCCCCATCCCCACGGCCGCGGCCGGCACCCACGGAGCTGTGGGGCAGGAGGTGGGGACCTGCTGGTGAGGGGCCTGTGCCGGCTGGCCCCACGCTGGGATGGGACCCCCCCAAGGATCGGGGTCCCTCCTGGGGTTGTGTCTGTGCTGCTGGAGGAGAGGAGCTGCGGGGGGACAGGGGGGTGGAGGGGGCTGGGGCGGTGGGTCATGGGAAAGCCATCCCGCCGTGGGGCAGAGCCATTGTGTGGGGCCGTGTGCCCGCTGCCCGCGAAGGCAGGGGGGCTGTTTGTGACGGGGCAGGCAGGAAGCGGGCAGGCAGCACCGTCCCACCGCCGCCGCTTCCTTCCCCGTGCCGCAAATAGCCGGGACGGGGCGGCCAGAGCGGGGGGCTGCGTGGGGCGGGGAGCTCCGGCCACGGCCCGAGGGGTGCCTGCGTGTGGGGTACCCCGGGCCTTGTCCCTCCAACTTGCTCCACGGCAGCAGGACCCCCCTGAGGGGACCCAGATGCGGTGGGGAGTGGGCACACCCCAGGGCTGGGGCAGGCGGGGTGTGCGGGGCGCGACGGCGTGGCCGGCGCGGCGATGGGGCCATGAGGATTCAATTAGGGCGCGAGTGCGGGGGGCTCGGCTCGGCCCCGCGCCGGGCAGCGCGGTGAGGAAATGGCTCGTCTGAGCCGCTGACAGCCCGGCCCCGCGCCCAAGATGAACGACCGGGCGCCGGATTAAAGCTCCGCACGCTGACAGGGAGCACCTGAGCGAGGAGCAGGGCCGGGGCGGCGAGGGGGGGTGGGCCCAGCGCTGCCCAGGGGCCACTGAGATGCTGGGAGGGGGTCCCCAACAGCCCAAGGGATGGGGGGATGCGGCACCAGCGGGGAGGCACCCTGGGGATGGGCACCCACAGCCTCGCTGGACCGGGCGAGGGGTGGGCGAGGTGGAGGGGGGAACGGGGCGCCCACAGCCGCACCCCACACAGGGTGACACGCGGGGACCGGCCCAGCCTGCACCCCCAGACCCGGCCGGGGCCCCCCCGAGCCCGTGGCCGGGATCTCCGGTGATGGCTGGGGGAGCGCAGGGCGCTGTGGGGCTGGGCGACGCGGGGGGCTCGGTCCTGGCTTCAGCCCCACATGCTGCCCACCCCCTGCGCTGCCCAGAGCGCACAGCCCCCCCATGCCTCACATCCCTCCCAGTGCCCCATGGCTGCCCCAGTGCCCCATGGCTGTCCCAGTGCCCCACAGCCTTCCCTGTGCCCCATGGCCTTCCTTGTGCCCCATAGTGGGCACCCAGCACAGCCCTCCTGGTGCCCCACAGCCCAGCACAGCCCCCCCTGTGCCCCACAGCCCTCCCCATGCCCTGTGGCTGGCCCACAGCCCAACACAGCCCTCTCTGTGCCCCATGGTTGTCCTGGTGACCCACAGACCTCCCCACACCCCACAGCCCCCCTGTGCCCCACAGCCCCCTGCAATGCCGTGGCACTGCCCCACGCCGTGGGGCTGGAGCAGGCACGGGGACGCTGCTGGGGAGGGCTGGGGGGCTCCGTCCTTGCACCTCACCAGGCTGCAGCAGGGTGGGGGCACCCCGGGGGTCCCACTGGGCTCAGTGAGGTGCTGGGTGCTGCTGCCCTTGGGGGGGACACACGCCTCATCCCGCCGGACCCCGGGGGGGGCCCGTCCATCGGCGGGCGGGCGCGGGGCGGGGGGGATCGATGGGCCGCGGCGGGTCACTGGTATCATTAACCCCGGCGAGGCAGCGGGGCCGCGCAGCCCGGAGGTTAATTAAAAAGAAGTGTGCAACGAAACGAGGCGGCGGGGCGGGGGGGCCGGCACGGCGGCAACGGTGCGGGCAGCGGGCACGGAGCTGCAGGGGGCCGCCACCGATCGCGCCCCCCGGTGCGGGCTGGCACACGGGGGGTGTGGGGCAGTGGGGAGGGGGGCGTGGGGAGCAGGTGTCCCCATCCCACGCGATCCCCACAGCTCAGGGGACTGTGGGGGTCCCTGTGTGCCCCGGAGCCGGGGGGGACCCGGCCGTCCTGGCGGGGGGCATGGCGAGGGCCGCGCCGTGCCGCGTGGCAGAGCGGGGTGGGAGGAAGAAGAGCCGTCGCAGAGGAAGCCCCATCCTTCCTCCTCCTCCTGTCCCAGCCCGGCTCTATTCTTAGCCCCGGTCTGTCCTGCATCCTCCCTGCCCCGCCGGGGACCGGCCCTGTGCCCCGGGGGGGACCCTTGGGATGGGAGAGTGGGGGGACCCCACCGTGGTGACCCTGTCCCTGCCCGGGCCCCGTTCCCCACCCCCAGCCACCACCGTAACTCTAGACCCGACAGCTGTGCCGCGCCAGCCGCCCCACAGCCCCCACGGCAGCCCCCACAGCCCCCATGACTCCCACGGCAGCCCCCACAGCCCCCACGGCACGGCGCAGCATGGCACGGCATGGCACGGGGGTGGGGGCCAGCTGTCCCATATGCTGGTGCAGGATCGGGACCTGCTGCCCACCGGCATCAGCCCTTACGCAGCCCCCAGCGTCCCCCGGCTTGTTCCTGTCCCACGGGCTGACTGGGGGTGGGGGGGGCTGGGACCCCCCACACTGGGGGTGTGGGGAGGGAAATGGAGCCCCTGGGGCGGTGGAGGGGCAGAAGGATGGGGGGTGGCACCTCTGGGGACAGTGCCCCTCATGATATGGGGAGAGGGGATGGCACCCGTTCCGGAACAGGGACCCTGGTGATGGTGGCACCCCCGACATGGGGACATGGGGGACCCTGCCTGTCCGTGTGTCCCCGGGGACGCGCCTCCAGGCGTTTGGGGCCCTGGGACCGGCGCCTTGCTGGGTGCAGGCACTGGGGGGCTGTCCCCCCAAACCGGGACAAGGGCTGCGCGGGTGCCCGCCGTGCCCAGGCCTGGGGTGGCCCGGTGGGCTGCGGTGGTCCGCGGTGACCCCCGCGCCGCGGGGCCGTCCCCGGGCCGTGGCAGGCACGGCAGGGTCAGCGCGGCAGCGCCGCATTCCTGCTCCCGGCAGGGCGATCCGGTTACCGGCCGGCCCGGCCGAGGCCCCACGATTAATCTTCCCGGGTGCCCTTTGGTATTCGCCCCCCGAGGCCCCGCGGGTGCGGGGGGGGGTATGTGGGGGGGGTGGGGGTGTCTGGCTGGGCACAGGACAGGGAGGTGAGGGAGGGGCCAGTGGCCAGCCCAGCACAGGAGCGGGCACATGCCTGCCTGGGATGGGGATGGGGATGGGGATGGGGATGGGAGGGGGAAGGAAACAGGGAAGGGATTGGGAAAGAATGGGGAAGGGATGAGGACAGGGATGGGGCAGGGGAGGGGGAAGGGATGGGGACAGGGATGGGGGTGGGATGGAGATGGGGAAGAGGACAGGGATGGGGATTGGGAAAGAATGAGGACAGGAATGGGGCTGGGGATGGGGAAGGGATGGGAAAGAGATGGAGATGGGGGATGGGACTGGGGATGGGGCCAGGGATGGAGATGGAGCTGCCCAGTTCACCACACTGGGAACACCCTTCCACCGTGCCGGGAACCCCCCCGGCCCCACCACCCCTTGCCCCACGGTGGGTGCCTGGAGCTGCCGGCAGAGCCGCCGGGCGTGGGTGCTGCATAATTGTGGAGCGAGGAGGGGGGGGCACGCGCTGCCCGTGTGAGGGGGGATCACATGCAATTAGCCGCCAGACGGAGACGCGGCGTTTCAATAACCCACCGAATTGATTTAGGGAGAGTGGGACCGGGCGGGCGGCAGCCACGACAAAATGAGCACACCCCCCCCCTCCTTGCGCTGGGAATGGGGCTCCAGAGATGCCCCACCAGCCTCTGCCCCCACCGTGGGACCCCGGCTCACACCCCCCGTCTGTGGATGGCCTGGGGGTCACAGGACCC
The DNA here is from genome assembly GCF_018691265.1 of Tyto alba. NCBI lineage: Eukaryota > Metazoa > Chordata > Aves > Strigiformes > Tytonidae > Tyto > Tyto alba. Next base: position 56,272,282 of record NW_024881327.1, read on the forward strand.
CCATCCTGGCCAGGGCTGGGCCGCAGCGGGGTTCAGGGGGGAGCGGGGCAGGGGGTGCCCCGAGCATGGAGCAGCCTGGAGCAAGGGGCAGCGCGAACGGGGGGCTGGAGCCCACGGCTTGCTGTCCCCCCTCAGCCCGGCACAGCCCGGGGGCCTTTCCACCCCACGGGGGTGGGGGTCCCACCCCCACTTGCCCAGGGACGCAGCAGCTCATCATCTCCTGCCCCTGCTGGGACCCTGCTCCTGCCTTGGCGGCCGGCTGGCGAGGGCGCAGCTGGGTGGGGAAAGGGTGCTGGGTGCCAGCACGGGGGTGTGCGTGGTGCAGCCAGGACTACCCCCCCCACACACACACACACCAGGGGCTGGGGGTGTCAGGACACGGTCCTGGCCCCCCATCCTGCCCGTTGGGCGCTGCCGGCCGTGCCCCTGCCTGTGGCGTGGCGCAGGGCAGCCCAGGAGCACCGTCCTGCCGGGCACGGAGCCGCCAGCTCCGCCGGGACTGAGGGCTTCCTGCGAGGAAGGTGGGACAAGGAGGGGAAGACAATAAAACCCAGGAAATGCTCTGAATAGCGAAGGTAACCGCCGTGCCGGGCCCGCGCCGCCGGCGCTGAGCCGAGCCGGATGCCGTGGGGCGCTGGGGGCGGCCGGGCAGGGACCGGGGCAGCGGGGACCCCCCGGCACGGGCAGCACCGCGCGGTGCGTCGGGCCGCGCTGAGCCCTCGCTGCCCGCCGGTGTTGCCGATCTTGCCGTGATTTGCCCTAAAAACCTGACCCCAGAGTCTCGCCTGTTAAACCGCGGCCTGTTTCACTGCCGGGGGGGTTCAGTGGGGAGCGGGGCCGTGGGGAAGGGGCTGCCCGGTGTTGTCTGTCCCTGCAGCACCGGGGCAAGGTGCTGGCATTGCGGGCAGCCAAGGGGCAGGAGGGTGGGAGCCGCAGACCTGTGGCCCCCCCACCCAGCCCAGGGCTGCAGACCCCCCCCCGGGCTGTGCCCCGGGTCCCTCTGGCGAGGGGGGGTGTGCCGGGGGGGGATGGCTCCGGGTCTGCCCATGCCCACGGTGCTTTTGCTGGGGGTGAAGCGTGGCCGGTGGGAGCCACGGGGACCGGCCACCGTCCTGCGGCGCGAGTCCCTGGCAGCGCCGGGGGGCTCGGGCTGGGGTCCTTCTGCTTCCCCGGGCAGGTCCCGGCAGAACGTGGGTTCGGCTGGTGCCCCTCGCCGGGGCCGTGGGCATGTGGCCGGCCGCGCCGCGCTCCCCCGAGCCTCCCAGCGCCGAGTGATTTATGGCCGGGGGAAGCGCGCGGCGCAGACAGATCGGGCCATAAAACCGGGGCAGGAAGTCGCCCGACTTCAAAGGCTGCGCGGGGGCTGCGGCCGCAGCAGTGGTGGGGCCGGCGGGCACCGTGGCACCCACCCCACAGCACCCACCCCACGGCACCCACCCCACGGCACCCGGCTGTCACCCCTCCTGCCAGCGCCCCACACCTGCACCCCACGTGCCCACCCCGCGTGCGCATCCCATGCGCATCCCGCCTGCACAGCCGCTGTGCGCACGGGGCTGGCTGCGGGGCCGCGGGCGTCGAGCTGCCTCCTCCTCCTCCTCCTCCCGCGTGGCCACGGGGTGTGCCGGGGCGGTGGTCCCGCGGCGTGAGCGTGGCCCCGGTGTGCATCCCCCGTCGCCAGGCCCGGCGGCACGCAGGAAGGCCGGGGGGGGGTGCGCGGGCGGCCGCAGCCTCGCAGACAAAGGGCTGGAGGAAACGCCGCCGTCCAAGATAAACCGGGGAAGGTGAGGGGGTGCCCTCCCGCCCCGCTCCCACGGCCCTGCCGCGCCGCGCGCCCACGCCTTGAGATGGGCTGGAGGCACCCGGCCCCGGCGCCCCGTTTGCCGGGGGCACCCACCCTGCCGTCACTCACTCAGCACTGGAGTGGGGTGGGGGGCCGGGGGTGTGGGTGGCAGAGTGGGGTGCCACGGCTGCTCCCATCACCAGCCCCGGGGTGGGGACAGCACGGCTGTGGGGGGTGTGAGGGTCCTGGGGGGCACTGTATGGCGAGGGGTCACCCTGCAAGGTCCCCGGGGCCGGGTCTGGACACGCTGCGGCCCCTCTCTCCGCAGGAAGGTGCCCCCCTCGCCCCCTGTTCCCACGCTGCCAGGGCATCCCGGTGCCAGCGCCGGTGCCCACATCCTCGGGAAGCTGGCAGGAAGCCGGGCGCTGCCATCCCACCCGCCCCAGTGCCGCTGCCTCCGCCGGGGCCCGCTTGGTGCCGGCGCGGTGCCGGAGGGCACGTGGGCACAGCATGCTGGCCCGTCAGAACCGTGCGGCATCGTTTAAAGACGATCAGGCGGTGACAAGAATTAAATTGTGTTTTGATTTTCTCATTAGCCTAATCTCCAGCGCGCCTCGTTACGGGGTAATTTCCCCGCGCCGACGTGACAGCTCTTTCCCACCATGACAGCCATATGCCAGCGCGCCCATGCCGCGCGCCGGCGGTCACTGGGGTGCCTGGCAGGGACAGCCGTGTGCCCTGACGGGCCCGGTGGGTGCCCCCAGGGTGGGCTGCGGCGTGGGAGGGGGCCAGGGAGCAGGATGGTGCCGGCTGGGTCCTGGCACGTGTGTCCCTGTGGTGCCCATCCATCCCGCGCCCGCAGAGCGGCGGTGGCAGGTCCCGCTGTGCCGCGGGTTGGCAGCCGAGCGGGGCCCCGCGGTGCGGTGCGGCGCTGCCGGGGATGGAGCCGGGGAGGCTGCGGTGACACCATGCAGGGGGTGCGGGGGTCTGTCCCAGGGCGCACTGGGGGGGTGTCACCGGGCCGGCCCCACGCACCGGGTCCCCGGGTGCTGCCCTGCTCGCCCCGGCAATGGGGTGTGAAGGCGGTGGCGGGCGCGGGCGGCTCATTTGTCTCTGTCAGGAGCCGGCGCGGGAGACGGTGCCGCCGGAGCGTGGCGGGGACAGAGCAGCCGGGGTGCTCAGCACTGCCGGGGTGCTCAGCACTGCCGGGGTGCTCAGTGCTGTTGGGGTGCTCAGCACTGCCGGGGTGCTCAGCACTGCCAGGGTGCTCAGCACTGCCAGGGTGCTCAGTGCTGTTGGGGTGCTCAGTGCTGTTGGGGTGCTCAGCACTGCCAGGGTGCTCAGCGCTGTTGGGGTGCTCAGAACTGCCGGGGTGCTCAGCACTGCCGGGGTGCTCAGCGCTGCTGGGGTGCTCAGCACTGCCGGGGTGCTCAGCACTGCTGGGGTGCTCAGTGCTGTTGGGGTGCTCAGCACTGCCAGGGTGCTCAGCACTGCTGGGGTGCTCAGCACTGCCGGGGTGCTCAGCGCTGCTGGGGTGCTCAGCACTGCCGGGGTGCTCAGTGCTGTTGGGGTGCTCAGCGCTGCCGGGGTGCTCAGCGCTGCTGGGGTGCTCAGCGCTGCTGGGGTGCTCAGCACTGCCGGGGTGCTCAGCACTGCCGGGGTGCTCAGCACCGCTTGCCTGTGCCATGCTGCCCAGATGGCACTGGGGGGCGGGGGGGGGTGGTCTGGCCCCTGCACCTGCCCATGGGATGGGGTGTGTGGGGGGGAGAACGGAGTCCCCCAGAATGAGCACGTGTGGGGCAGCCAGGTGACACGAAGACTTTGGAGGGGGCCGGGCTGCCCCCCCTCGGACAGGCCCCCGCGTCCCCACTGTCCCCTGTGGGGACCAGCTCCCCCAGCCTGCGCGCCCCACCATCCCCCCATCACCTACCCTGAGGGGCAGCGGAGAGGGGCTGTGAGGCAGGAGGGGGGCAGCAGGATGGGGTGCTGGGGACCTGGGCACAGGATGGGGGGGGTTGTGCTGTGCCCCCCACCCTGGCACCCTGTGCTGACCCTCACCAAACTGGGGGTGCCACCGTCCCCGGTGCGGAGCCAGGCTTGATTTGGGGACCTGGCAGCAGGGGAGTGAGAGCCCTGGGGGTCCCTACTTGGCCGAGGAGCTCCCGGGGGTCCCAGCCCCCCGGATGTGGGGAGCCAAGCTGGGGCCGTGCCCAGCTCCTCCCGGCTGGGCTCTGTGGCCCCCACCGCCCCCCAGGTTAGGGCTGGGGGAACGGGGGGCTCAGGTTTCCCTCTCTGCCGGGCTGGAGCTCGGGGCCATTAGCCCCCTCGGAGCATGACGGGGCGGGGGGGTGGTGGGGTATCAAAGTGCCTTCGCCCCGCACTAACCGGCGTGACCACAGCCCGCAGCCGGCCCCCACAGCCCCCGCGGCCGGGCCGGGGGTGCAGGACCCCAACCCGGCACCTGTGCCCCCCCCCCCCCAGCCTGCACCCCGGCACTGCCCGCAGCATCAGCCTGTGCCGGGGGCAGGCCGTGGGGACTGGGGGCTCCCCGCACCCCCGAGACCATCCTGCACCCCCTGGGCTCATCCTGCATCCCGCCCCCCCCCCTCTTTGAAACCCGCTCCCCATGGCTGCCTGGGGCACCCCCAGGCCTCCCCAAACCCCCCGATTCCCCGGGGGGGGGCACAGGCGGTGGGGCCAAGCTGCTGGCGGGGGGGCTGCTGGTACCGACCCCCGCGCCAGCCCCCGCTCCCGTCCCGGCGGGGGCTCATTTACCAACGTCAGCCCCGCAGTTGGTTTGAATTAGGCTCCTCCGCGGCCGGCGCTGATAAGTGAGGGGGCGCGGGGCTGGGGGGGGCGCGGGGGGCTCCCCGGCCCCGCTCCCGCTTCCTGCTCTGCCGTCTGTAACCGGCTGCCAGAGCCGCTGCTGAAAGACACGGGGGCGGCCCCCGCCGTCCCGCCATCCCCGTCCGTCTGTCCGTCCGCTCCCACGGCCACGCCGCCCTCCCCGCTCCCCCGCAGGCGGGCCCCGGTTGGGACCCCCATCCCGCACCCCCACCCCGCATCCCCGGCGGGCTGGGGGCTGCGGTGGGTGCCGGGGAGGGGGTGTGCAGGGTCCGTGACAGGCTCCGCGCACCCGCAGCACCCCGGGGCTGGGTGGGACCCGGCGCTTGCGAGGGTGTTTGTGGGGCTGGGCGGGGGGGGGGGCACAGCGTCCCCCACTCCCCACCAGCCCGGGGAGACCCGGCCGGACACGGAGCCCGGTCCCAGGACCAGCGGTGCAGCCCCGTGTCCCGCCGACCCCCGGGCTCCGCCCGCATTTCACCACGTACTTAGCAGGGGCTTTGGGGACGGGGGGGCTGCGGCCGCCCCCGCGCCCGAGTGAGGGATGGCCGACAGCTGGGCCGGGGAGAGGGGCCGGTAACCGGATCCCCCCGCGGCGGCTCGGGGGGTCCCGGGCGCGGGGTCAGCCGCGGTGCGGAGCTGGGGGCGAGGGACGGGCCACGTGTCCCCCGTGGGCTGGGGTGGGTGGGTGGGGGGGTGGGTACGGACACACACACACACGCGCGCACAGCCTGCCCGATGGCTCCGTGCCACGTCCACCGAGGCTGGGGGGGTCCCGGGACACCCGGCTCGGGGGGCGAGGGTGGGGGCAGAGGGGCTGCTGGCCCCAGCGACCCCCCCCGCGGCACGTCTGAGCACCATCACCGGCGTGCCGGGGGGCACGGAGCGGGGCCGGGGCTTCCCCAGCAGGACCAGGACCCGCGGGGACGTCCCACCCGGCTCGCGGTCACCCCTCCGAGGGGTCCCCCCGGAGCCGTTTTGCCGGGGGGGGGGGGGGGGCCGGGACCCGCGGCCCCGGCACCTGTTCCTGCACCAGGAATAGGGGCCGCAGCCGCCGGATCGTGTTTGCAGGGCCCGGGAAAAAGGGGGAAGCGCATCCCAGCCCTGCTCTGGGGTGGCGGGGGGGGGGGGGGGGGGGGGCACACCCCCACACCGGGGGACCCCCGAGCCACCCCGCACCGGCAGCTGGGCCCGGGGCTGCCGCACGCCCGACCTCCCCGCGCTCCGGCAGCGGCCCAGATGGCTGCGATATTTCCCCACAATAGCGAGCTAATTAGGCAAGCGCTGGGGAGCGGAGCGGGGGGGGCCGCCCTGTGTCCCCCCCCCCCCCCCCCGCTCAGGCAATCAAAGGGCCCATGACTTTATTACGGCTCATTATGCGCGGGCGGCGGGGGGGCGGGCAGCCTGTGCCGAGGCGACAGGCGTGTTATTTCCCCATCACCCCTCATTGGGATTCTGGCCCCGGCGGCGGGGGGGGGTGGGGGGTGGGGGGGGGGGCCGGGACGTGCGCCAGGCAGCCGTGACGGTGATTAATCTGCTGAGCGCCCGCACAACTGCGCTCGGCCGAGGGGCTGCGCGCCCCCTGTGCCGGCACTGCCGGGGGGGGGGGGGGGGGGGCTGCACCCCCCCAGCCCAGCCACCCACCCCCCCAGCGCTGCCGCTGCTCCCCAGGGCCCCCCCAGCATCCCCTGTAGTGCACCCCATGGCTCAGCACCCCCCCACTGCAGCAGCCCTTGGGGGGGGGCTGCGGGTGTCGTGTCGTCCCCCCCCCTCGCATTTCTGGAGGTGCTGGTGGTGAGGGGGGGCTCAGCAGGGTCCCCAGTAGCTACCCCCCAGCCCCAGCCAAACGCCCCCAGCGTGCAGAATGGAGGCGTGGGGGATTTTCCACAGTTTTATTCAAAAAATAAACTTGAGCAGGAGGAGCATTAAGTTAGGGGGAGCAGGGTGGGGGGCGCGGGAGCAGGGCTGCGCTCCGGGGGGGGCAGCACCCGCCCCCAGCCCCTACCTCCTCTTGTCCTTGATGCTGTAGTGCAGCAGGAGGGGCGCGGGCTGTGAGGCAAGGAGGGGGGATCAGGGCTGCTGGCACCCCCACCATGGGGCAGACCCCCCCGTACCCCAGCCCAAGGCAGACCCCCCCCCCCCCGTACCCCAGCCCGGGACCCCAGGGGTGGGCGGGAGCAGCCCCCCTGCTGCAGGGCTGGCCCCAGGCAGCCCGAAGAGCCCCGGGGCTGCACCGTGAACTTGTCCAACCCCTTCAGGGACCCGTCGCCCTCCCGACCCATAGCGGGGGGGGGTACGCAGCCGTGGGGGGGCCCGCGGGTCGCCGCTGCAGCGAGCGACATTAATCATCCTTGATTCACCGATTCCCCGCTCCACTGCCGCGTTCTTGGAGCCACAAGCCGCTTTCCCGGGGAGGGTCCCCCCACCAGACATGGCTGAGCCCCCCCGCCACTCCCCGGCCCGGGATGGGGCCCCCGGGGGGCAGATCCCTCGCGGCAGGGTGGGGGGCAGCGGGTCCCACCTTGCCAAACCAGCGCGAGAGCCAGAGCTGCTTCATCGTCATGTGGTCGGGGAGGGCCTCGTTGTTGAACAGGATCTGCACCTACGCGCGGGGAGGCTGTGTCGGGGTGGGGTGGGGGGCCCACGACCCCCCCCACACCTGTGAAGCTCTCCCGGCCCCCCCACTCACGTGCTGCAGCGGCAGCCCCAGGCGGTGGCACAGGACCCTCCGCAGGTGCCGGATCTGGGCCCGCACGGAGCATCTCACGTACTTCTGCTGCAAGGGGCAGAGCGGGTCGGGGCGGGGGGGTCTCAGCTCCCCCCAGCCCCCTCCCCACCTGGGACCCCACGCACCAAGCCGAGCCCAGAGCGAGGGCTGTGGGGCCGGGTGTGGGCAGAGCTGGGGGGGGCTTGGGGCCCGGTGCAGGGACCCCCCCCTCACCTGCAGCACGGCCTTGCTCTTGTCCTTGCTGGAGCTGCGGAGGGAAGAGAAGGGGCAGCCTGCCAGCTCCAGTGCTGGGAGGTGGGGGGGCCGCGGGCTGTACCCCCTGCCCGTCCCTGCGCACAGCCTGGCGCAGGGGTGCGGGGTGACCCCCCCCCGCCCGTCACACGGGGCCGGCAGCTGAGCTGCAGCCATCGATCCCACCACAGACCCCAGAGCTGCCGCTTATTGACTTTGCTGTCGGAGCTGGCGGGCAGCTGCGCAGCGCCCGTCCCTGCAGCCGCCGGGCAGGGCTGCGGGCTGGGGGGGCACACACACACACACACACGCAGAGCTGGGGCAGCGGGGAGCCAGGACCCCCCCGCGCTGCCGGCACTCACCTCTGCTTCTCCAGGCAGAGCGAGACGTGCTCGTCGTAGCGGAAGTAATGGGCGCGGGAGTGATCGAAGGTGCTGTAGGGGAGCCCCATGGGGTCACCCCCGACTGTGTCTGGGGAGACGCGGGGAGGGGGGCGGGACTCAGCCGGAGACGCCGCAGTGAGACCACCCCCCTCTCCCCCCCCCCAGGTCTGGTCGCGGCCCCCGAGCGTGCCCACCCTCACTGCTGGGCTGCGTCACCCGGTCGAGGCCGCGGGACTGGTAGAATTCCCGGATCCTCTTCTCTTCACCTGTGGGGGAGAGGCCGGCGCTGCTGAGGGACACCCCCTCGCCCCGCGTGCCCCCCCCCCCCAGCCCATCACGGCTTCCTGCCTGCGGTGCCTGGGGTGGGTGGGGGTCCCCGGGCTGCCTTCGGCCCGTCCCACCGCTCTGACCTTGGCTGGGCAACGCAGCCGACAGCCAGCGCCTCTCCTGCCGCCAGACACTCCCCCCTGTGCCCCCCCGGGGTCTCCACCAAGCCCCCGCCATGTGCCAGGGGTCCTGTCCCCATCCCTGTCCCTGTCCCCCTGGCACCTCCCCCCTCATTCCCCCCTCCCCGCCGTGGAGCAGGGGACCAGAGCCCACGCTGCGTGTTTGCTGCGTCCCCCCCCTCCTCCCCAGGCCTCCATCCCCCCGTGGCAGGCTGACATTTCCACCGAGGTGTCCCCAGCGCCGTCCCCATCCCCGTCCTGACTGACAGTGGCTAATCTCGAGCCCACGGCTGCGCCTGCGGTGGGGCGGGGGGGCTGCCCCCCCCTCTCCAGCGTGCTGCTTTGCATTCACCACCACCGTCCGCCGGTTCACCGCGCCGTCACTCAGCGCCTGGCCTGGGGGACGCGGCTCACGGACCTCCCGTCCCCGCAGCGCCGAGCACGGCCGGCTGCCGCAGCCCGAGGGGGCTGAGCCGGTTGCAGACCCCCCCAAAAAGCACCCCCCCACACACTCCTTGACCCATTGCCCCCCCCCAGCCCCAGGGAGCTGCGGCTGCTCTACCCACCGGCACGGCTGGGGGGAAGGGACAGAGCCGCGGCACAGCCAGAGCCTCCCGTGGGTCCCTGTGCCCGAACCCCCCAACCCACGCGGTGCCAGCGCCGAGCCCCCGCCTCGCTCTGCTCCCCATCCCCAAACACCCCCACATGCTTCCTGGGCCCCTGCAGCCCCCCAGCACCTGCTTCCGTGACCGGGGGCCGTTTGTCCTGCTTTCTCCCTCCCTCTACAACTGGTTTTACATAGCAAGAAGCGCCCCCCACCCTCTCTTCCCAGCCAAGCTCTAGCAGCTGCGGGATTTAGAGCACCACGAACCACAGACCCTCCCACACCCAGTAAGGAGGTGCCCCCCCCCCAAATCTCCAGTTTTTCCCTGTGCCCTTCCCCTCACAGCTCCTCCCCATGTCGTTCTGCAAGACACTGGTGCCAGGGACGCCCGATCCTGGCCCCCCCCCGGGACACTCACTCTCCTGCAGACCAGGCACCAGCTTGTAGACAATGTCCTGCATGACGCGGTCCAGCTTGAGGTTGAGCAGCGGCTGCGTCTCGTGGATCTTGGTGTTGCACATGGGGCAGTACTTGCTGGTCTGCAGGTACTTGACGATGCAGCTCTTGCAGACTGTGGCCAGAGGGAGGGGGCGTCGGGGGGGGCCGGGGTGGTGGCACAGCCCCACACACCCAGCACTGACCAGTGGGACACGTCCCCCTTGGCCCCCCTGGCAGAAGGCACAGTCGCGGGGCGGCGGGCAGGGGAGGGTCTGCAAGCCCCCCCCCCCCCGCCCCCCATCCATGGGGGGGACCCACAGCGCCGGGGACTCACACGTGTGCAGGCACTCGGTGATGGTGGTGGCATCGATGAAGTACCCGGCGCACAGGCAGCACACGATGTGCTCGTTCAGCTCCTTCATCTTCACCTTCACCTCCTCCTGCAGAGACGCGCCGCTGTCGCCCGCTCCCCCCCCCGGGGCACCCTGCAGGGGCACACCGGCCTCCCACCCCCCCGCAGCCCCCTGCTTGCCCCACGCGCAGCGAGACGCCCAGGGACGGCACAGCAAGGGGGAGCACAGGGGCGGCACGGGTGGAAGAGCCCCCCTGGGCCATGCAAGGGCCCCCCCCCCCCCCGTGCCCCTGCTCACCTGTGGCCTCGCCCCACAGCCCGGCCTCAGGGCGCGGAGCCCCCCCCAGCACCATGGGGTGGGGGGCCGGGGGTGACGGCTGGGGGTAGCCTCTCTCCTGCTGTGGGGCGCAGCACCTGCACTGACAGCCTCCCCCACCCCCCGGGAGCTGCCACGCCCTGCCACGCCCTGCCCCACCCCGAAAAAGCCCCGCCCCGAAAAAGCCCCGCCCCGAAAAAGCAGCGCTCAGGGCAGGGCTTAAATCACCCGTGCCCCACCCCTGCGCCAGGCCCCGCCCACCCTGCTCCTGGCCCCGCCCCTCACCTGCGCCTCGCCCATCACACCTGGCCCCGCCCACCCACCGCCCCTGGCCCCGCCCACCCGCGGCGGGGGCGGACCGGCGCATGCGCGTCCCCGGCGCACCCCCCCCCCCCGCCCCCCCCCCCCCGGAGCGTTGTCGCGGCGCGCTCTTCCGCCCGCGCATGCGCCGGCCCGGCGCCGCCGGCCGCCGCCGCTCGCCTCGTTCCGGAGCGGGTCCATCTTGTAGACGGCCTGGAGCTGGTTCCGCAGCCGCATGGCGATCGCCATCGGGCCCCCCTGAGGAGGCGACGCCATCTTAGAACCTCCTCCGCCTCCCCGCTCACTTCCGGGTTCGGGGCGGGGCCGCCGCCGCCGCCGCCGCCGCCGCCGCCCGTGACTACGGCTCCCGCCGCGCCCCGCGCGCCGCTGGGCATGCCGGGAACGGGCCGGCGACGCGGGGCGCGGGCGCCCCCTGCTGGGCGCGGCGGGGAGCGCGGCGCTGCCGTTGGCCCCGCCCCGCAGCCGGGCCCCGGGGTCGGCCCGGCCGTTACCGGGAGGCTCCCGCGTGTCACGGCCGGTCCCGGGGGCGAGGCTGTCCCGTCCCCGTCCCCGTCCCGTGTGTGTGTGCCCCCCGGCCCCGCGCCGGCGGCCGATAGCGGGGGGCGGGCCCCTTGACAGACAGCAGCCGCCGCCAATGGGGGGCGGCGCGCCGTGCCGCGGGCCGCCGCCAGGGGGCAGCAGCGCAGCGCGAGGGGCCCCGGCTCGGTGCGGGGGGGGAGGGGGGGGCGCTGCCGTCGGGGTCCCCGCGCCCCCGAGCGCCCCCCGCGGGGGCGGCAGGGCCCGCACGGCCCCCCCGGGCAGCCCCCGCCCCGCCCCGGTGGGGCACGTGCCCCCCTGCGGGGGCTGGGGGTGCTGGGGCGGGACTGGGGGGGGCAGGGGCTCGGGCTGGGGCCGGGGTGCAGGGTGGTGGGTGCCGGCGGGGCGGACGGGTCGGGGGGTGCCGGGTTTGGGGGCGCCAGAGATGCCGGGCTGCCGGCCGGGTTTGGGGGGGCCGGGTTTGGGGGGGCCAGAGATGCCGGGCTGCTGGCCGGGTTCGGGGGGGCCGGGTTTGGGGGGGCCGGGTTTGGGGGGGCCGGGTTTGTGGGCGCCAGAGATGCCGGGCTGCTGGCCGGGTTTGGGGGGGCCGGGTTTGGGGGTGCCGGGTTTGGGGGTGCCAGAGATGCCGGGCTGCCGGCCGGGTTTGGGGGGGCCGGGTTTGGGGGTGCCAGAGATGCCGGGCTGCTGGCCGGGTTTGGGGGGGCCGGGTTTGGGGGGGCCAGAGATGCCGGGCTGCTGGCCGGGTTCGGGGGGGGCCGGGTTTGGGGGGGCCGGGTTTGGGGGGGCCGGGTTTGTGGGCGCCAGAGATGCCGGGCTGCTGGCCGGGTTTGGGGGGGCCGGGTTTGGGGTGCCAGGCGGGCCGGGGTTTGGGGGTGCCGGGTTCGGGGTGTCAGGCGGGCCGGGGTGCCGGGTTTGGAGGTGCCGGGCGGGCTGGGGTTTGGGGGTGCCGGGTTCGGGGTGTCAGGCGGGCCGGGGTGCCGGGTTTGGAGGTGCCGGGCGGGCCGGGGTTTGGGGGTGCCGGGGTATTGGGCTGGTTTGGGGGTTGCCAGGCGGGCCGGGGTTTGGGGGTGCCGGGTTCGGGGTGCCAGGCGGGCCGGGGTGCCGGGTTTGGAGGTGCCGGGCGGGCCGGGGTTTGGGGGTGCCGGGTTCGGGGTGCCAGGCGGGCCGGGGTGCTGGGTTTGGGGGTGCCGGGTTCGGGGTGCCAGGCGGGCTGGGGTGCCGGGTTTGGAGGTGCCGGGCGGGCCGGGGTTTGGGGGTGCCGGGTTCGGGGTGCTGGGGTGCCGGGCGGGCGGCCTCCCTGGCGCTGCCGGCCGAGGCTGGAGCCGCGCTAATGGTGGGTGATTGGATCAGGGCTCTGGAGGGGAAGGAGCGGCCCCGCTAATGCAAAGCAGAAGCCGCTCAAGGCCGTAATGGCTCGTTATGGTTACGATTATTGCTCCAATCCCGAGCAACAAGTGCTGTCTGGGGAGACGGCGGGGGCCGCCGGCGCGGGCGAGACGGCGCAGCCCCCGTGGGGACCCCGGGACCGGGTGGGTGCTGGGGGCGGCTGCCGCCGTGGGACCCCCGGGCTGGGGCCAGCACCAGCCGCCGGACATGCGGTGTGCCCCCCGCGCCCCCCGCTTTCACCAGCCGAGCGGTCGCTGCCGGGGCCGGGAGGTGATTAAATGCTGGCGAAGCCGAAATGACGCCGTCCCGCCAGCCTGGCCCCAGCAAGGCCCCGCACAGAGGTCCCCGGCACGCAGCGGGTGCTGCCAGCCCCGCGCCGGCACCGTCACCCCACTGGGCAGGGAGGGAGATAATGGGGGTTCGGCCCCCCGCGGGGCTCCGGGCCAGCGGTGCCATCGGGGCTGTGCCAGGGCCCTGCGCTCCGCTCCCCTCGAGCAAGCGTGCGGGGCCGGGGTGCCCCCGGCGCAGTGGGGAGCGGTGGCTGTGGGGCCCGGGGGTGAGGTGGCACCGTCCCCAGCACCGCCAGCCATCCCAGTGCACCAACCAGCTGGCCCCTTGGCTCCGCTGCTTCTGCATGTTTCCTGGTCCCGGTCCCGGTCCTGGCCCTGGTCCCGGTCCTGGTCCTGGCCCCTGTCCCAGTCCCGGTCCTGGTCTTGGTCCCAGTCCCTGTCAGCTCAGCTCCTTCTGATCCTGGTTGGAGCAGCTGCGTCCCAGCCCCTGTCACCTCAGCTCCTCGAGGTCCCAGTCAGCCCAGTATGGCCCAGTCCAGCTGGCCAGGCTGGCTTGGCCCCCCATGACCAACTGGAGAGGTTCACTCTGGCCCCGTGCGTTGCAGCGGGTGCCAGCTGAGCCCCGGTGTCCCCCGGTGTGTCCCCACGGTGCCAGCCCCCCGTCCCTGCCTCCTGCCCGGGGCCAGGCATGGTGCGTGGCCGGGCTCCGGCACCCGCAGCCCCTGCACCCTGGGAAGGGACCCCACCGGCAGCCACGCTGGCCCCCTCCCCAGAGCCGGGGCGCCCGTGGGCGGAGGTGGGCAGGACCAGCCCCCCACCCCGGGGTGACCGCAGCCCCCACGACTCGCCCACCCGCTGCTGGCCGGAGCCTGCGGCCCTTCCGGCACGTCCTCACCGGGAGGTGAGAAATGAGGCTGGGGCCAGGGTGACCCCCGCATCTGGGGAGGGTCTGGCCCCATTTGTACCTGCCAGGAGCAGTTCCTGGGAGGGACAGCCGGGCTGGGGGCTGCGGGGGTCACAGCCGGGCCAGCGCAGCCCTGGGGCAGGGCCGCATCGCTCACCGCCAGCGCCGCACCCAGCACCGGCACCGCGCCCAGCGCCAGCACTGCAGCGGCCCCAGCACCTCACTGCATTGACCACTGGCACCAGTTACCGGCACCGCACTGAACGCCAGCACCACGCCCAGCACCAGCAGGGCAGTAGTACCAGCACCACACTGCATTAACCACTGACACCAGTACCGACACCCCGCCGAGCACTGGCACCACAGCAAGCACCAGCACCGCACAATATTGACCACTGGCACCTGTTACCGGCACTGCACCAAGCACTGGCACCCAGTGAGCACCAGCACCGCACCAGGGCCACAGTGAGCACCAGCACTGCAGCAGCACCCGCACTGCACTGAGCACCAGCACCAGCACCAGCACCGAGCACTGGCACCGCCTGCTCGCTGCCCTGCCCCACCCGCACCCCTTGCACCCCATGTCCCACCTTGGCCCAGGCCAGCACGATGGGCTGGTGGTGGTGGTGGTGGTGGTGGCAGAGCACAGTGGCTCTGCCAGGAAAGGAGGACCGACCCCCGACAGCGGTGCCTGCTGGTGCACGTCCCTGCGGGACCCCCTCACACTGGCACAGGGCTCCCCGTGTGCCATCCCTCACCCCCGCTTCGTGCACAGCCCCCCAAACTCGCAGAAGCAGGTCCCCCCACGCCTGCGCCCGCCGTCACCCGTGCTGACACCCCCCCTGCACGAAGGACCCGTTCGGGTGCACACCCCACCCGTGTGCTGCCCCCGCCCGTGCCCCCGGCGCGCTCACACCAGTGTGACACAGTGGAGCCCCGGGGCTGGGTGAGGTGTGGGGTCTGTTGGGTGGTTCCGGCACCGCGCAGGCACAGGACCCACAGGGATGAGGGGCTGCAAGGGGGGCTCGGGGTCCTGCAGTGCTGGGGCAGGGTGCCCACCCGTGCTCCCTGCTGGTGCTGGGCATGGGGGCCGGGGTGCCCGGCAGCCGGCACTCCCCGGGGCCGTGCTTGCCAGCCTGGCACACACGAGGCCGTGCAGCTCCATCTCTCCGTAAATAATTAATGCCTGGGCGGCAGCCGGCACTTCTCCCAGCCTCAGAGAGGCTCCGAGGCCGGGCAGGCCGGTGCTTTTAGCAGAGACCTGCTCAAATATTCAGCTCCATTTCCGCTGCGGAGCTGCGCGGGGCCTGGGCGGCTCCTTCTGGTAAGCGTCTGCCGGGGGCTTTCCCGGCCGGGCCCCTCGTCAGGGCCGAGCGAGGCTGGGGCTGAGGCCGGACGTGCTCATGACCGCAGTGGGTGCAGGGCAGCAGCGCTCCGGCCCCCCCAGGCCAGGCGAGGTGGGGGCCGCGGCTGGACCCGACTCAGGGCAGCGGGGAGGGTGCTGCCCACAGGGAGCTGCTGGGCAGAGCGAGGCCGGGGGGGACCCATCAGGCGACAGCGGGGACACGCCAGCCCCCACGGCCCCAAGCCCCGACCCCGGGGTCGCAACACTGGGGCCACCAGCCGTGTCCCGCCCCCCGCCTCAAGGGGCTCACGCTGCAGCACAGCCAGAGCCGGGGTCCCGTCCTGGTGTCCACACACAGTCCCCACAGCCAGAGCCGCCGTCCCGGCCCCCCACGCAGGGTTCTGGCCCCACGGGGGCTCCAGGGGTGGTGGGGCCGTGGCAGGGTGGGCTGGGGCAGGGTGGGGCAGGGCAGGGTGGGCTGGGGGCCGCGGCAGTGAGCTGGGGGGGGGGGCTTGGGGGGGGGGGGCTGGGCGGTTATGGACTGAACTCCTGCCTAATGCACCTGATTGGATTTGCAGAATCTAATTACCTGCCCTCGGCCTTTGATAACGAGGTTCAGAGCGACGGCTTCTGTCAGCGGCCGCAGCCGTGGCACCCCGGCCCGCGGGGACGGGCAGCACCGGCACCCGAAGCCCCGCGACGGACGGGACCCCCCGGCCAGCGCCAGCCCCGGGGGAGGCGAGGGCGGGGGCGCGGGGGGCCCCAAGGACCGCCCGGTACCGACAAGGAGGCTGGAGCGTGGGAGAAGATCCCGGCGTGCCTGCCCACCCGTGGGTCCCGCGGCTCCGGCGCATCGGCACCGGTTCCGCTGGACCAGGACCGAGGAGCGGAGCGGGGCAGCGGGGCCGGCGCTGCCCGTCCTGCCCGCAGGCAGCCACAGGGGCCCGGGGACCGTCCTCCTGCCCCCGCCCCCCAGCACTCCCTCCCGCTCCCCTCTCCATCACCCGGCCGGCCCCCCACCCAGCCACGCCACCGCCCCGCTGAAGGCCTGGAGGCTCGGCTACCGCCCTGGTAATGTCGGCGCTGGCCATGGCGGGTGCCCCCCCCTCGCAGGGCTCCCCACGACCCCCCCCCAAGCCGGGGAGGTGCAACCACGGGCACGGCAGCAACTGCTGCCAGAGCTACCCCCGACCCCGACCGCCCCACGACCGCTGCTCCCAGCCCCCCGGAGCTGCCGTAGCCGGGCACGGCGGGTGGGTTTGCAGGGGGTGCACCCCCAGCCCGGCCTCGCAGCCCCCTGCCCGGATCCCCGGCTCCGCTGTCCCCCACCTCGGGGGGGCTGCAGCCTGGGGACACCCGTCAGGGCACAGCCCCCCGGCAGCTCGGGGCCGGCGTCACCCCGCAGCCGCCCGTGGGTCCCCGTCGCACCGAGCTCCTCCCCGAGCACCCCGCGCAGACGCCGGCGGCCTCCGTGATCTCCGGCCGGGGCGGCTCCGACCGGCGGGGCCCCGGTAGCCCGCGGGCCGGCCGGCCGAGCCGCCACTCGCCGCGCACGGTGCTGCCCGCGCTGCCCCGGCGGCCCCGTCCCGGGCCCGTCCCCGGTCTCTCGGTGGGTCGCGGGGGGGAGCGTGCCACCCGCGTCACCCCGCACACCCCGGCCGGGTGCCGGCGCCCACCCCGGGGCGGGCGGCGGGGGGCACCGGGAGTGTTTCATGCGGTTAAGAAGTGTCTGATTGAGGCAGGAGGCGCCAGCAGCTCCCCCGGGAGCCGCAAGCCAAGGACTGGAGGACCAAATGCAGGCTAAAGTAATCCAATCTGGGCTGGCTTCATCTAATTAGCCCAGAATTAACCCAGCAGCCAGAGAGGAGCTGACTGTCCCTACAGTTTGCCAGCGGGTTTGGGGGGAAGCGGGAGGAAGAAGGGGACGTCCAGCGGTAATGAGATTACGGGGGGGAGCGGGCGGGAGCGGGCGGCTTGGCAGCATCTTGCCGGTGGTAACGTGGGGCCCTTCCAGGCCTCCGCCGCTTAATTGCTGCGCGCTGGCCGGCGGGCGGGGGGGGGGCTGCCGGCGAGGAGGGGCGGGCGGGGACCCGAGTTAATGACTCCTGCCCCCGCACCGACACCTGAGCCCGGCAGCAGCGCCCGCGGGGGACGGGGACACCGGCCCGGCCGGCCCGCGGGGACACGGCACCGCGAAGCCGGACCCTCGTGTGCCCACACCCCCACCCCGGCCTCCCAGGGCGGACGTGCCGAGGGCCGGGGGGGCCCAGGATGGCGGGGGGGGCCCGAGGCGGTGGGATGCTGGGTCGTTTTCCCGAAGGTCGATTTCCTACACGCCCCTTCTGCCACGTCCCCCCCACCCGGGTGCCACGCTCCTGCCCCGGCGTGGGGACGCGTCCCCCGCGCCCCGCAGGGACTCCCAGGTCCAGCCCCGCAGGGCAGGAGGGGGCCCACGCCGGGGCCCACGGGGTGCTCGCCGTGGCTGAGAAATGAGGAGCAGGTTTGGACCGGGTCGTCCCAGCCCCCTCCTCCCAGTGCAGGTGTGTGGGGGTCCCCGTGCCAGAGACCTCGCTGGCCGCGCAGTCCCAGCCTGGGGGCAGAGCCGCAGGGACCCGGGGGGGCCAGGACCCTGCTGGGCCCCCCCCGCCTCGGGCTGCACAGCGGTTCTGGGGACCTCGGGAGCAGGCACGGGGACACGACCTCATCCCGGCTGCCGGTGGCCCGAGGGGACACAGGGACAGCGGCAGGAGGAGGTGGCAGCTGGGGGCCCCGCGGCCAGCCGGGTCCCCGGACGGGTGACCCCCTGCACCCAGAGCCGGGGTGGCACGGCCCCCACCCACTCCCCCAGCACTCTCAGCCCATCTCCGTGAGCCCTCGGGGGTGTCCCCGCTCCGCGCCATCCTGGGGTGACCCCACCCGCGCTGCCGGAGGGGCCCGGGCAGGGGTCCCTGCCCCAGCCCCACTCCCTGCCTGGTGGTGCCGGCCCCAGACCCCACCTGCGGAGTGCCCTGAGCGGGGGTCGGGACGAGCACCCACCCGGCGAGGCCCCGGCGGGGGGTTGCCGCCCGGCAGACCCCCGTGGGCGCGGGGCGGACCATGGCAGGCGCCGTGTGAGCCCGCGCCGCCCCCGGCCCCGTCACCTGCCCCCCAATCCATCTCCCGGGACCGGCAGCATTCCAGCCCCTGGGCACGGCAAACATCTGCCTCCTGCTCCAGGTTTAATTAACCTGCTGCCGCCTCCCTCCCCCAGCACCAGGCATTTCCTCCCCGCCACCGCTCCGGGCCGGGGCAGGCGCCGATGGGGCCTGGGCCAGCACCGGTGCCGGTGCCAGCACCAGTGCCAGCAGCAGCGCCAGCGCTGGCTGCGCCCCGCTGGGCCACGGCGAGCCCCTCCGCCGCGGCGGGCCCGGAGCCGGTGGCTCTGCCCGGCTGGGGAGAGCGGCGGGAGCACCGGGCAGGTTTCTCCCGGCACCTGCCAGGCCACGGGCAAGAAATGCCGGTAAATTCCCGGGGCTCAGCCGTAGGGCCCCCGTCAGGGCAGGGTCCCGGTGCTGGCACACGGGGACCCCCACCCGCGGCACGGGGCTCCCTCGGGAGCAGCAGGAAGGGTCGTGCCCCCCGGGATGGAAAGGGGCAGCTCCGAGCCTGCCCGGTGCTACGGAGGGATGCGAGTACGGCCCGGCCCGGCCCGGCCCGGATCGGCACGGCCCGAGGGTCGAGAGTGCACCCGTCCGGGGCCTGGTGGGGACGGACGTGTGTGTGCGCCCGTCTCCACGTGTGTGCGTGGGTGTGCATAAACACCGAGCAGTGGGGGCTGTGCACGCGAGTGCGGCTGTGCTGAAGTGTGAGGTGTGTGTGCGTGTGCACACTGGTGCTGTGCAGGCCCGTGTAGCTGTGCCGTGCCCCGGGGGGTGTGTGTGTGGGGAGGGTGTGTGTGAGCGTGTGCGTGTATACGCGTGCATCCGTGACGTGCAGCGTGTCTGTGTGCGTGTGCGGCTGTGCCGTGCTGTGGGCTGAGCACACACGCGTGGGCACGCCGCTGGTGGTCTGCGTGTTTGTGCATTGCCACCCCACGCTGCCAGGCGAGTGGGCGCCCGTGCAGCCCCGGGTGCCGGTGGCCCCACGCCCCGGAGGGGCTGCGGGGACGGTCACCCCCCAGCGCAGCGGGTCCGGTTGAGCCCGGGGCCCCCCGGTGCCCCCCGGGTGCGGCAGCTGCAGCTCCCGGTGCCGGCGTGATTTACAGGCGCAGGCCCCGGTAATGTCATTTTCCCCAGACCGGTGGCGCCAGGGTGGCCGGGCGGCCGCCCCCCGCCCCCCTCGCCTCCCCCCCGGTCCCTGGTCCGGAGCCGTGACCCGCCGCCCCGACCCCCTGCCCGCCCGGGTGTCGTGACCCCCATCCCGGCAGCCGCTGGGACCGACCCGCGGGGCCGCCCCACAGCCGCACCCCACGGGCCGTACCCACCGCTGGCGGCGCGGCTGTCGCGATAGTCGCCGGGAGCCCCGGCCCGGCCCGTGTTGCTCTCCGCGGGCCGATACCGGCCGCCGGTGGGGCTGCAGCCGGGCCCGCTCCTGCGAGCCAGGTACGAGCGTCCCGACGGGGCCGGTCTGGGGTCCATGCCCGGGAACGGCGGGTCGGGGGAACCGGGATCCGTCACCAGGGAACGGCGGTTCCGGGGAAAATGGGGTCAGTGCTACCGGGAACGGCGGGTCCGAGGGAAACGGGATCCCTGGCCCGGGAGCGGCTGGTCGGTGCGACTGAGGTCGGTGTTCCGGGAACGGTGGGTTCCTGGGAACCGGGGTCCACGCTACGAGCAACGGAGGGTCGAGGGAACCAGGATCCCTGTCCCCGGGAGCGCGGGTCCCTGCTACCGACAACGGCGGATGGGTCCGTGTCGTGGGAACGGCCGGTCGGGGAAAGTGGGCTCCGCACCGCCGGGAACGGCAGATGGGTCCGTGCGCCGGGACCGGCGGATCGGGGCGAACCCCGGGTCCGTGTCCCGGGAGCGGCGGCCCCGTGGCCGCGGGGTCCGCTCGCTCCGTGGTGGACGGTTTCGGTGCTCCCGGGCAGCGGCGGCTCCGGGGGCTGAAGCCTGCGCGCCCCGGGAGCGGCGGGCGTGGTGCCGGTCCGTGCGCCCCGGGATAACGGCGCCGGGGCCCGCTCCGTGCGCCCCGGGACGCGCAGCCATGTCCGCCCGGGAGGCTGGGGGGCCCCGGCTGGGAGCCCCGACGCCGCCGGAGCCTCCCGCCGGGGCTGCGGGCGGAGCCGGGGCTGCGCCGGGGCGCGGAGCAGCGCTGCCCGTCCGTCCGGTACCCCGCGCCGCCCCCTCGCTGCTGCGAGCCGGGGGACGTCGGGCGGCCGCCCCGGCGGCGGGGAACCGGGCCCGGGGGCGTCTCGGAGCCGTGCGGGGCGCTCGGGGCGCGACGGGGCCGCCCGTCCGGGCCGGAGCCGGTGCGGGAGCCCCGGCAGGCCGGGCGGGGAGGGGGGGTGGGGGGGAGGCCCGGTGGCGGGGCGGGGCCCCGGGATGCGCGAGCCCCCGCCCCCGGGGGTGCGGGGCTGTCGGTCACGGGGCGCGGCCGCCAATCAGGGCGCGGGCGGTCGGGATTTTGGCAGGTCCAGATGGAGCGGGGCAGAAAAGCGCGCGCCGCCGGGGCCCGCCGCGCACCCGCGCTCCCGCGGGCCATGCCCCGCACCCTGCCCCGCACCCTGCCCCGCACCCGGCCCCGCATCCTGCCCCGCATCCTGCCCCGCACCCTGCCCCGCACCCGGCCCCGCACCCGGCCCCGCACCCGGCCCCAGCCCCGCCGGGCCCGCACCGGGCGCCCCGCTCCCGCCGCCCCCGCTCCCGCCGCCGCCGCCGCTCCCGCCGCCGCCGCCGCCCCCCGCCGCCCCCCGGCCATGCCCGCGCCCCGCCGGCTCTGAGCGCGGCCGGGCGATGGAGGCGGCGGCGCTGGCGCGGGAGGGCGGCGGCCAGGGCCCCCCGCCCCACGAGCCCATCAGCTTCGGGATCGACCAGATCCTCGGTGGCCCCGACCCCGCGGGCGGCGGCGCGGGGCCGGCCCGGGCGGCGGGGGAGCCCGACTACGGGCTCTACGGCGGCGGCTACGGCCCCGCCTGCTCGCTCGGCTCCTACAACCTCAACATGAGCATGAACGTGAGCGTCAACGTGACCCCCGCGCCCGCCGCGCCACCCGCCGGGGTCATCCGCGTCCCGGCGCACCGGCCCGCGCCCGCCGCGCCTCCCGCCGCGCCGCCGCCGGTGCCCGGGCTGCCGGGGCTCACCTTCCCCTGGATGGAGACGACGCGCCGCATCGCCAAGGACCGGCTCTCAGGTGAGCGCCGCGGGCCGGCTCCCGACGGCTACCGGCGGCTCCCGACGGCTCCCGGCGGCTCCCGGCGGCTCCGACGGCTCCCGGCGGCGCGGCGGACGCGGAGCGGGGTCGGGGCGGGAGCGGAGCGGAGCGGAGCGGGGGGGGGGATTCCCGCAGCGCCGGGTCCTCGCCCGCCGCCCGCCGCGCCCCGCCCCGCCCCGCTCCGCCGGGAAGCGGCCGCCGTCGGGGCCCGCGGGGAGCGGCTTGGGGCTGGCACGGTTACCGGCAGCTCCGCTGCGGCCCCGCTCCGGCTCCCGGCGGCTCCGGGCGGGGGCCGGGACCGGGTCTGGCTCTGAGCGGTGCCCGAGGGCTCCCGCCACGGCCTCGGGCTCCGCTCCGTGCCTGGTCCCTTCTCCAGGCCCGGGGGCGCTGGGTGCCGACCCCGTCCCACCCACAACGGGGGTGCGGGGAGCCGGGGTGCGGGGAGGGGGCTCTGCCAGGAGCTGCGGGGCTGCAGGGCAAAAACCCTGTGGGGCTGGGTGTGGGGAGCTGGTGCTCCTGTCCCTTGTGTGCCCCTGGGGACTGGGGCAGGCGGTGGGGGGTGCCTGCGGGGCCCGGCTGTGGGGTGTGTGGGGAGAGGGCTCTGAGACCCGTGTGTGTGGGGGTGGGCACAAGGCGCCGAGGGAGAGGGCGGGTGGCGAGGCAGGTGTCGGGGCGGCGGTGCGGGGTCCTGGCGGGGCTGGGGGCTGAGCGCCCACGGCGGGGGCTGGAGCGCCCAGCGCTGGGATGAGGGTGCTGCTTGCTGCACCCCAGAGGAGAAGGCGCAGGGTGCTGTGGTTGCGATGCTGGGCACCGTGGCGGCATGGGGGGCGCGTGTGGGTGCCGGGGGGCCCTGGCCTGGCTCGGCTCGGCTCGGCTCCTTCCCAAGATGGCGGCGCTGCCACGTCCGCAGCACACGGCTCCATGTGGGGCCGAGTCTGGGGGCTCTGTGGGGCCGGGGGGCCGAGCACTGGCCGCAGAGGCGATGAGGCCATGGGGGGCGGGAGGCCGGGGGCCGCGGGGGGCTCAGCCTGGGCGCCAGCAGCGCCGGGTTCACCTCCCGGCCCACCCCGCCATCCCAGCGGTGACGAAGCACCGTCCCCGTGCAGGGGTGGTGGGTGACGTCCCCGTCTCCTGCCTGGCGCCAGCGGTGGGTGGACGGGGCGGCCCCTCCCCGGCACGGGGTCTCCCAGCCGCAGCCATCACTCAGCACCACCGGCCTTGGGGTGGTCTGCGGGCTGTCGGCATCTGTTCCCGGCGAGGGGCCGCCCCGCGTGGGGAGGGGGCGCGGGGGCCTCCGTCCCCCCCGACTGTGCGGCTCCACCTGCGTCAACCGCGTCCGCCCCCGCCGGCGGGCAGCCTGGCCTCCTGCTCGCGCCGCCCGCCTGGGTGCTGCCGGGAGGGAGGGAGGGTCTGGCATCGCGGGGAGGGTCTGCTGGGCGCCCAGCTGTCCCCCGGGGCTGCCCCACATCCCTGCAGCATGGGGTGCCGGGGCCCCATGGCAGCCCGGTGGGCCCGGCCATGTGCAGCCCAGCCCGCGTGGTGCCGGCACCGGCGAGGGTCGCGGTGCCGTGGGGCCGTGGCTTGGCCGTGGGCCGCTGCCGGAAAGGGAGGGGAGCGGGGAGCCGGGGGTTGCACCCCACCGAACTCTCACTTTCCTCCACGCCGCCCTGACTCTCCCTGCGGCTCCGACTGCCTCCGCGGCTGGGATCCGGCGTGCCGGCTTCGCCGTGCCGGGACAGCCCCTTCCCCAGCCCCCAGCACCCAGGCAGCAGCCGGCCCGGATGCTGCCGGCACATGCAGGGAGATGCCATCTGCCTCCCGACGGCTTCTGGGGTGCTGTCCCCACCCCGGGAGGGCTGGGAAGCCCCGGCAGTGCCGCGGAGGCTCCCCCGGGGCTGCGGCAGGGCCCGGGGCATGGGGTTTGTGGTGCCGGGAGCCTTGCCGGCCCCACACCGGCCCTGGGACCGGGTCTGCCACACCGCCCCGTTGGCCCTGGTCCCCACCTGCCAGGCTGGGGGAGCCGTGGGGCCGTGGCCGTGGGGTGCAGATGGGCTCTCCCGCCACATCTTGAGCTGCCCTGCGTGTCCCTGGGCTGGGGGAGCGGGTGGGGGTGGCTCGGGGTCTCCTCCTCCCCTGCTCTCTGCCAGGCAGCGCTGGCGGCCCCCCCGGAGCTCCCCGCCCCCGCGAGCAGCCAAGCCTCCCCCCCGGCTCCCGCGCCGCGCCCCTGGCTCCCCCGAGCAGCCCCTCACCCCGCCTCTGCCCCACAGCCGCGCTGTCGCCCTTTGCGGCAACCCGGCGGATCGGGCACCCTTACCAGAACCGCACGCCGCCCAAGAGGAAGAAGCCGCGCACGTCCTTCAGCCGGGTGCAGATCTGCGAGCTGGAGAAGCGCTTCCACCGGCAGAAGTACCTGGCCTCGGCCGAGCGCGCCACCCTGGCCAAGGCCCTCAAGATGACGGATGCCCAGGTCAAGACCTGGTTCCAGAACCGCCGCACCAAGTGGAGGTAACCGGGGCAGCCCCGGGGCAGCCAGCACAGCTCTGAGCCCCTGCTTCCCTCTGGCAGCCACCCCCCACCGTGGCTGTGCCCCCCGGGAGAGGCTGGGCTGGAGGGAGATGGGGTACCCATCCCCGCTGCATCCCCCGTGCCCAGCTGGGTGAGGCATGGCAGTGCCAGGGGAGGGACGGGCTGCAGGGCAGAAGCTGTGGGGCACTGCTGCAGCGGTGCTGAGAGAGGGACGGGCTGTGGGGTGGCGGCTGTGGGGCAGTGCCACAGCGGCACAGAGCGGGGCCGAGAGAGGGACGGGGCTGTGGGGCAGTGCCACAGCGGCACAGAGCGGGGCCGAGAGAGGGACGGGGCTGTGGGGCAGTGCCACAGCGGCACAGAGCAGGGCCGAGAGAGGGACGGGGCTGTGGGGCAGTGCCACAGCGGCACAGAGCGGGGCCGAGAGAGGGACGGGGCTGTGGGGCAGTGCCACAGCGGCACAGAGCGGGGCCGAGAGAGGGACGGGGCTGTGGGGCAGTGCCACAGCGGCACAGAGCGGGAACGAGAGAGGGACGGGGCTGTGGGGCAGTGCCACAGCGGCACAGAGCGGGAACGAGAGAGGGACGGGGCTGTGGGGCAGTGCCACAGCGGCACAGAGCGGGGCCGAGAGAGGGACGGGGCTGTGGGGCAGTGCCACAGCGGCACAGAGCGGGGCTGAGAGAGGGATGGGGCTGTGGGGCAGTGCCACAGCGGCACAGAGCGGTGCCGAGAGAGGGACGGGGCTGTGGGGCAGTGGCACAGCGGCACAGAGCGGGGCCGAGAGAGGGACGGGGCTGTGGGGCAGTGCCACAGCGGCACAGAGCGCAAACGAGAGAGGGACGGGGCTGTGGGGCAGTGCCACAGCGGCACAGAGCGGGGCCGGCAGCAGGTGTGGGGCAGTGCCGGACGGGCTGTGTGTGGCAGGAGGCAGACGGCGGAGGAGCGCGAGGCGGAACGCCAGCAGGCCAACCGGCTGATGCTGCACCTGCAGCAAGAGGCCTTCCAGAAGAGCCTGAGCCAGCCGCTGCCCCAGGACCCGCTCTGCATGCACAACTCCTCCCTGTACGCCCTGCAGAACCTGCAGCCCTGGGCTGAGGACAACAAGGTGACGTCCGTCTCGGGGGTGGCCTCCGTGGTGTGAGGTGCCCCGGGAGCCGTGGATGTGTGGTGGGAGCCCGGTGGGGTCTGAGCCCGGCACCGCCAGCCTGTGACAGGGAGGGGGCTGCTGCTTCCCGGGAGCCCCCCTCCATCGGCAGCCCCCTCTCTGCCACAGGCCAGCCCCCCCTGGTCCCCCCTCGGGGAGGGTGGACGGGCACCTGCGCTCGGACTCAAAGCTCTGCTGACCCCCGCGGGGACCCCTGCCTGGCGCACCGCTGCGGGCAGCCCCTTGCCCGGACCTCCTGGGGAGCCCATTCCCGGGCCCCCCCACCCTGAGGGCCTCTGCAAGTCCAGCCCCGCTCCATCCCCAGGGCAGCTCCTCGGGTGGTCTCTGCTCAGGACCTGCTGCCCACCCATCAGTGGCTCTCCCGGCCGTGCCAGGCTCTGCTCCCCCCAGGGCAGCTGCAGCCCCCGTCCCACCCAGGGCGGGGCACAGGGTGAACCCCCCCATTCCCAGTGTCAGGAGTGCCCCCTCGCCCTCGCTGGCGCCTACCGCGGGGTCTGCACCACCCACACACACTTGCCTTATCCTGGTCGGAGTTTGCCGGCTCCGGCTTCCAGCTGCGGCCCCGGGCTGGGCGAGGAGCTCGACCCCGTGACCCCCGGCCCCCCCAGCGGTGGGACAGACTGACGGACTGGGCTCCCTGGCGCTCCTGGGCTCCACACCCACTGGTTTGCCGGCTCTCTGCGGCCCTGGGCCTGGACGTGCCCCCGTTGCACCCTGTGATGGACTCGGGGTGCCTCTGCATGCCGAAGGATTGCACCAGCCCCCCCCCCCCACCTCCAAGAGGGGCTGCCCTCATGCCTGTCCCCCCCCCAAGTCTCTGTCTCCTGGGATGCCCTTCACCTCCCCCCACGCTGCCCAGGGTCAGACCAAACCTTGTGTGACCCACAGCACACTCGTGGGGAGGCAGAGGGGCCCACGGGGGGCTGAAATCCCCCCTCCTCCAGCAAATGTCTGCCCCCCCATTCCCCAGTGACCCCCTGAGTGTCCCCAGGCTTGGCCAGGGACCCCCGTCCCTTGCCCTGCCCCCCGGCCTCTGCCAATGCAGGGTCCCTGGTTGATAACAGAGGGCAGGGGGGGCAATAGCGACGACCCTGACCCTAAACTTGACCTTAACTCCCCCCCCCCCTCCTCCGCCGCTGTCCGTGGTGCCGCCGAGGCTGCCGGGGGGGGGGCGGCAGGAGCCCGCTGTGCCGCGGACACGGGGCAGGCTCCTGCCGCCCCCGTCCCCCGCTCTCCCCGCCCCGCTGCTACCGGGAGGAGGCGGGCAACCGGTGCCGGTTCCCGGGCGGCGGGATTGGCTGCGGTTCCGTGACGCTGCCCCGTTTTACCGGGGAGGGGTCGGGGGGTGGGGGGGGCGGAACCGCCGCAGAGCCGCCGGGATGAGCGCGGCCGAGGGCCGGCCCCGGTGCCGGGGGGGCGGCGAGGCGGTGCTCCGCGCCCGTGCCGAGGCTGCCGGGTACCGGCGGCTGCTGCGCGCCCGCGCTGCCGAGGTGGAAGCGCTGCGCGGGGCCGTGGGCGCGCTGCACCGGCGGCTGGAGGGGCTGCGGGACCGGCGCAGCGGGGAGCTCGCCAAGTACCAGGTGCGGGGGGGGCCCCGGGCGGTTTGGGCGGGGGGCAGATAACCGGGGGGTGAGGAAGGGAGGGGGCGGGTTTTGCTAAGGGGGGAGCCGAGGCAGCGGGTGGGGCTGGTGCGGGGCCTGGATGGACGGAGGGCTGGGGAGGGGGGGCGGGGGCCCGGGAGGAAGGGGGTCGGGATGGGGCTGGGGAGGGGGGACAGGGGTCTGGGGAGGTTTATGGGATGGGGGTCAGGATGAGGCGGGGAGGGGGGGACAGGGCTCCGGGGGGGCGGGAGGAAGGGGGTCGGGATGGGGCTGGGGTGGGGGGACAGGGGTCTGGGTGGGGTTATGGGATGGGGGTCAGGATGAGGCGGGGAGGGGGGGACAGGGCTCCGGGGGGGCGGGAGGAAGGGGGTCGGGATGGGCCGGGGGAGGGGGGACAGGGGTCTGGGTGGGGTTATGGGGTGAGGGGCGGAGGATCCGGATGGAACCGGGGAGGGCGCGTACAAGTGGGGCAGGGGACCGGGGGTCGTGCCGGGGCTGGGCGGGGGGGGGCTGAGGTGGGGCTGGGGAGGGGGACCCGTGCGGGCGGGGGTCGGGGTGGGGGTCCCGGGCGTTGCTGACGGCCCGGCCGGCAGGAGCGGGTGGCGGAGCTGGAGCGGGAGATCGGCGAGGCGGAGGCGGAGATGGCCCGGTGCCTGCGGGAGTACCCGGCGCTGCTGCGGCTGCGGATGGCGCTGGAGGCGGAGATCGCCGCGTACCGGTACGCGGGGGGGGGGGCGGGGGGCGCGGGCTGGGCGCGGGGCTCAGCCCGGGCCTGTCTCTTGCAGGGAGATGCTGGAGGGCGAAGAGCTGCGCCTGGGCTGCCTGGGCCTGCCGTGACCGGGACCCCCCGCCCCGCTGCGGGACCCCGCGCCCGGGCCCCCAGACCTGTGCGCCTCGGGGTCCCCTGAGCCCCCCGCTCGCCCCCCGGACACCCCGGCCGTGGGACCCCTGGACCCTCTGGATCCCTCTGGACCCCCGGTTCTCCTGTCCTGCTGTGCCATGGGCCCTCCCGGACTCCTGGGACCCCCAGGTTCCCCAGACCCCCCACCCCAGGAGGCCCCGGCCCCCCAGGAGGGCAGCGCCCACGGGGCCGCACACTCTCACCAGCCTCTCCGGAGCAGCAGCGGGGCTGGGGTCCCGGCCCCGGCCCGCGTGGAAGCACCTCAATAAAGCCCCGTGGCATTACCTGGAGCTGGCCTGTCGGGGGGGGGGGCAGTGTCCCCCAGCTGGGCCCGGCAGCGGGGGCACCCTGCTGCGCTCTCGGGGTCTGCAGCAGAGGCGGGGGGCGGGATGGCTCCGTGGGTGCCGGGGCTGTGTCCCTCGGGGGCTGCCTGGCTGCAGGGTCTTGGCTCCCTCCCACCTGGCCGAAGCCCCCTGCCCCCAGGCTGGGCACCCCACAGGGGTGCCGAGTGGGGCACATCGTGGGGGCTGAGCCACGGACACGTGGTGGAGGGGACTGAGCCCCCCCGGGCTGATGGGTGGTCTCTGATCCCCCCACTGTGGCTGTGTCCTGCCCTGGGACCGGCGTTCCTGAGGTCAGGCAGGGATCGTGCCCCCTGGGATGTGGGGATGAGGTGCTGTCCCCCAGGGTGTGCCCCCTTGGTGTAGGGCAGCACCCCAGCAGGGATGTGCTGCCCCTGGGGCTGTGGATGTTGCCCCCACCGCAGCCCCCAGAAAAGGGGCAGATCTGGGTGGAGGTTTGATGAGGAATAGGGGGGTCTGGGGCACCCGTGTGCGCTGGCAGACAGCTGGGTGGGGCCGTGGGGACCCCCCCACCCGGGCCAGTGCTGGGTACAGCCACTGAGCCGGGCTGGAGCGTGTGTGCAGGTGCGTGTGTTACACGTCTGTTTTCAGCAGTGCATAAGGACCCCCCGGGCCAGGCCCAGCGCTGGCAGGGAGCGGGCGGGTCCCTCAGGGAGCTGTGGGGCAGCGGGGGCCTTGCACAAGCCTGTGACCCCCGCCATGGGGCAGGGGCCAGTCTGGAACCTTGAGCAGAAGGGCAGGCAGGAGCCCTGCCTGCGGAGCGCCCAGCTGGAGCCCGCGGAGGCCGGGCGGCCCAACGCCCCCCACCCCACACAAAGATTAACCGAGGTTTGTTGTAGTAAAGCCAAGCCCAGCTCTTTAACAGAGACCAAAAGCCTCTTCCAAACCGTACAAGAGAATGGGAAGGTTGGTGGAGGGGGGGCTATGGCTGCCGCACCTGGGGGTGCCCCCCAGCCCCCCCGCCCTGCGTGTGCCCGTGCACGTGGAGGTGCAGTGGGGGTCGGGGACGGGTGCGAAGGGGAAGGGGGGGGCGTCCGTGCTGGGGTCAGCGCGCTCGGAGCTGGCGCTGCTGGGTCACATCGACGCCCTGCCAGGCAGTCCAGGGGCTCCAGGCGGGTTTGGCGTAGGGGTCCTGGCAGCTGATGCGCACCCGCCGCGCGCGCGCCCGCAGCCGCGTCTCCTCCGCGCCCTCCACGTACTTGTCAACCTGCAAAGCGGGGGCAGGTCGCGGCCTCGGGGAGCACCCCGGCACCGCGGCGGGGGGGCAGCCGGCACGGGCACTGCTGCGGGGAAGGTGGGACAGGGCAGGAGCAGCGCTTGGCGCTGGGGGCTCAGGAGTGGGGGACACCAGGCAGTGACGCTGCCTGGCGTGGGCAGCGCTGGGGGGGGGGGGGCAGCGGAGGCGACAGCCAGGAGTGACAATTCCCCGCCCCAAGGAGGGAAGCGGTGTAGCGGGGAGGGGGACATTGCTGAGCCCCTGGCAAGTCCCCGCTCCCACTGGCAGCCCCGGGCGGAGGGAAGAGCAGAGGCTGGGGCAGGGTGGGCGCAGCGGAGCGAGGATGTGGGGTGACACGGGGCGGGGGCAGGCTGGGCACGGGCATCCCGCAGTTACCTGGGTGCCGTTGGGGAGCTCGTACTGCAGCCAGTAGCGCAGGGCGAAGTAAGACCGGGGGAGCGGCCAGGAGGCCGGGGGGGCCCAGGCCAGGTGGAGCTGCTCCCCCCGGCGCTGCACGGTCAGCTCCTGTGGCGGGTCGGGCCGCACTGCGGGCAGAGCGGGGCTCAGCACGGGCAGCGCTGCCCAGCCCTGGGGGTGAGCCCCTCACGGGACACCCCTGAACCCCAGCACCGCCGCTCGGAGCTCACCGATGTCACGGACGAAGAAGTGGATGGAGAAGTTGAGGTAGGAGGTGTCCGAGAGCCCCTCCAGCTGCAGCTGCAGCGGGTGCAGCTCCTCGGCAAAGGGGCAGAACGAGGGATCCACAAAGCTGGCACTGAACCGGCCGTGGTGGCTGGCCGCCGGCACCCACTCCCCCAAGGAGCCGTCGCTGCAGGGGGGAGGCAGGTGTGAGGGTGGGGTGGTTACGGGGCTTGGGCTGGGTTGGGGGGGATCCCCGGGGCACCCACCTGCGTGTGAGGCGGGCACGGAAGACGGCGGAGTAGGGGCCGGTCCAGGAGCAGTGGAAGGAGCCGCGGTAGGACTCAGCCTGGCAGGAGACGTTCATCCCCTCCTCGCCTGGCGGGGCCGAGGGGCAATGGCTCGGGGGGGTGCACGGGGCTGGGAGCGGTGCCCCTTCCCCAAACGGCACAGGTGAGGCTGCCCCTGCAGCTGGGCTCCCCCCAGACCCACACAGCCCTGCCCGGGTCACCCCACAGCGTGAACATCTGCAGACGCACGAGCATCAGCCTGCCTTCATCCTCCCAACTCCCTGCATTCGCCCCATCAGCCCCCACCCGCCCCCTGCTCCCTCAGCCCCGGGTCCCCCGCCCAGCCGTGCCAGCCCCCCCTGTGCCAGCCCCCCCGTACGGGTGCCGCTGACCACCACGTAGGTGGTGTCCAGCAGGACGGTGCCGGCCCAGCAGCTGTAATTGCCCGCAGCCGGCAGGTCCAAGCCCAGGATGGTGAGAGTCTGTCCCTCGGCCACGAGCTCGGCCATGGGCTCTGGCTCCCCGTTCTGCGTCCAGGTCACTCGCTGCTCCGAGGTGTTGCATTTTATCACCACGTTCCCGTTCACTTTCCCCACCTGAACTGGAGATGAGAGGCAGAGACCGGGGTCAGAGATGGGCTGTGGTGCGGGCAGCCCGTTCCCCACGCCACGACGGGGCTGGGTGCCCCCTTGTCCTGACGCACCATACCCGCCTTCCCCGTGGTCCCCGCCCTGCCTCCACACCCCCCATCCATCCCACCCTGCCCCATTACCCCACATCCATCCCCCTGCTCACCCCACATCCCCCCCCCACCCCACGCCATCGCTCTCATGCTCATCCTCTAACCCCCCACCCCACCAGAAGAGCTGCTCCGGCCCAGGCTCACATCACCCCGTATCAGAGGGATGTGGGTGCTCCCTCCTCCCTCCAGCTGCTGTGTGGGTCCTGCAGTCTCCCCCCTCTCCCCAGGGGTGTCTCCCCCATGGGGCAGGACTCACACTTTGGGGGGAAGGCAGTCAGGGCGTCCGCAGGAGTGAGGCACAGCACCAGTCCCACCAGCACCAGCATCTGGGAGGGGAAGGGCAGCAGTAGGGGAAGGGGAAGGGGAGCCCTGTGCCGGGGAGGGGGCCCAGCCCTACCCCAGGAGAAGGGGAGCCGGCCGAGCTGGGATGCAGCCAGCAGCACCAGCAAGGGCAGAGCCCTCAGCTCTGGGACGACAGCTGGGTCAGGCAGGAGGGGGAGCGATGCAGTGCGGGGGGAGCCCTGCACAGGGCCAGCAGCCGATGCGACACCCCGACCCTTCCCACCATGGCCCCACTGGGTGCCCCCCGAGCAGGGGTCTGCGGTGCCAGCACCGTCCTAGGGCTCCCTGGTGCCTAAACACCTGCAGTGCAAGTGCCCCCCCAGCAGCCCCGATGCCGTGCTTACCTCCCTGCGTGGCATGCGCTGCTCCGGTGGGATCAATGTGGGCTGGGGGCCGGCAGGAGGTTGGATTTATACTGAGACGGGACCCTGTGGGGCTGCCCCAAGGTGAAGCCAAACCACAGAAGCATCACAGTTCTGAGAAGAGGAGAAAGCTGCTCTGGGTGGAGCTGCGAGCCAGGCCCCATGCTCAGCCCTTGACCCCAGCCCTGCTGGGACTCACCACGGGTACTTCCCAGGCTGGGGGGCGCTGGGGACCCACTGCCCTGCCCGGCCGAGGGCATCGCCGGGGCGGTGAGGAGGGGTCCGCTCCCAGGGACCGCTGGGCGCAGGGGCAGCGCTGGGCACCAGGACAGTGCCGGAGCCCAGGGTGGTCCCAGCTCCTGCAGAGTGGTCCTGAGCTGCAGGACTGGCCGTAGGGTTTGCACATCACTGCGCCACACGGACCCCCGCAGCCCCCCGCGGTGGGGGGGAGCGGGGATGGGACCACCGAGGTCCAGCAGCGCCTGTCCCAGGGGTCCGGGGAGGGGCAGGAGCAGTGCCGGGCCCACTGGGCTGCGGTGGGTCCCCCAGGAGACGAGCGGGTCCCTGCAGGGGCTCGGGGTGCAGCACCCACCCAGGCACGAGCTGTCTTGCCCCTTCCCAGGGCCACGCATCTGCCCCAGCTGCTCGTCCCGTGGGTTGCTGTGGGGGGGGACAGGGACACAGGGACAGAGGCAGCCACAGCCACCAACCCCCCCTTCGCCATCCCCAGCCCCACTCAGCCTGGCCGGGCACAGCCCCTGAACCCACACCGGGCCCCGGCCCAGGGAAGGGGGGGCAGGCAGCCCCGCTCTGGGGAGGGTGGGGAGGCACGACCTGTGCCCCGCTGCTCTCACTCACGTACTTTCTGGGGTTCCTAGAAAGCGAAGGGGAAGTTCGGGCTCCGAGGAGGCTGTGGGGACGCCCGGCCCTCACTTTCCACCCGACCTTCGAGGTGCTGCGGCAGGGATGTGGCAGCGGAGCCTCCGGGCCCCTTCCCGGGAACAGCGGAGCCCCCCACGCGTGGGCTGCGGGCAGGAAAGGGGCGGGGAAGGTGGGAGGCAGGGGAGGGGTCAGCAGCCAGGGTGGAGCAGCCCTGCGCTGAGGGATCCATTCTGGAGCACAGCACCCACGCTGGGACCCCCGGCCCCACCAGGAAGCAGCTCAGCCCTTGGCTGCGGTGTCAGGGAGGGCTGAGAGGAGCGGGACTTGCTGGAAAGCTGGAGGGGACCCCAAGGGAGGAAGGGGGCCCTGAGGAGGGGGGACACCGCTCCCTGGGGGGAGCACCCGTGCCCTGTCCTGTCCCGGGGGGAGGAGGAGCTGGCTGCACATCCAAGCTACCGCCCACCCCACCGCAGCTTCCCCTCCACTTCTGCAGAAAAGCTCCTGACCGCAGCGGGGAAGACCTGGCGCAAAGGCCAGGGCTGCCCCTCGGCCTGTCCTGGGGCAGCGGCACGCTACCCACAACCAGAGGAGGGAGGTGAGCAAGCCCAGAGACGCTTCATGCTCAGAAACCCCCGGGAGAGGGGAGGCTGGGGGGCAGAGCTGTCCCACAGGGGTGCAGGCAGGACCCCGGGGTGGGATGGAGCCCACCCTCACCGGACCCCTCTACAGCGCGAGCCCCCCTCAGCTGCAAGCACAGACGCAAGGCCAGGAGTAAAGGTCACAAAACTTTATACAGGAGAGACCCACACGTGGCCCCTCGGCCCCTGCTCCCCGTGGCGTGGGGGGAGCGGGACAGGCAGGGCCAGTGGCCCCAGCCCCACGGCAGCCCCCGGGGTGAAGGAGCCCGGGCGGGGAGGGCCTGCACGACTCCCCGGGGCCGGCGCTCCCCCGAAGCGGGCTCTGTGCCCAGGGGAGATGGCGGGAGCCGGTCCCGTGGCCGCTGGCACCGTGACCGTGGCAGTGCCAGGCTGTGCCTGCGCGTCCCTGGGGATGGGGTCGGCCCCCCCAGCAGCGCTGCCTCCCCAGGACTCTCCCGTGCCCGGTGGTCACAGCCAAGCCCAGGTGGCCCCGACGCGGGGACTGCGGTGGCTCCAGCTCACTGCAGCACACAGGCTTCCCGCTCCTCATCCTCCTCCGCGCCCGCTGCCTCTCCCCGCGGCTCCGGCACTGCCGGCACCTCCTCCACGGCCACCACCTTCTCCCGCAGCTCCATCAGCAGGTCGCGGCTCTCGCTGGGCGGCAGGTTGCTCAGGTAGTACTGGGGTGCCAGCTCTACCAGCCTGCGGGGATGGGGGGGGTCAGGGAGGGGTAGCCAGCCCCGGGGGCCACCCTGGAGCAGTCCCCCTGCCCGGGGACAGTCTCCCACTGCCCCCCGGGTCAGGCATTGTGCTCCCAGGCCAGCGCCAGCTCCGGAGCCACGCAGGGACGCAGCCCGGGCACGACCCATCCGAGGTCCTCACATCTGGGGCTGGATCTCCGAGACCACGCGGAGGCAGTTGTCCTGCGAGATGGTGAACTCGTGGTAGAGGACCCAGGGGGGCAGGCGCTGGGGGGGGCTGCCGCAGTAGGTAGCAGCAGGCGGGGGGCAGGTGGGCCACGTGCTTGTGCGTCAGCATCACGTAGTTGCCGGAGCCATCAATGTCCCGGGCCACCTGGGGAGCGGAGCGGGAGGGGAGCGGGGCTGGCTGGCACGACCCCCGCCCCGCGGCCGGGCCCCTCGCAGCCCCCGGGCCCACCTTGAGGAAGTAGCCGGAGATGAGCGCTCGCTGGATGTTGAGCACGTTGGCGTCGGTGCCGAAGGCGGGGGGCGAGACGGGCAGCTCGATGCGCCGCATCACGTCCAGCAGCTCTGCCCGCACGACGCCGGCCAGCCGCAGTGCTTCCCCGCTCACCGCGAGCTTGCGGCACCAGCTCTCGTCCGCGTTGTCTGGGGGAGAGGGGGGTCAGCACCGCGGGGACAGGCCTGGGCGAGCAGAGACCCCGCGCGGAACCGGGGCCTGGCTGGGCTGGGGGCTCGCGGGCCACGAAACCAGGTGCTGCCCGCCCCACAGACTGCACCCCCTCGACGCAGTGGGGACGGGAACCTCCCTCGCGGCCAGGTTGGGGTCACGAGCGTGGCTGCAGTGCGTGCTCCCCAGAGGAGCAGGGGACACGCGAGGGAGCTGTGGGACCCCGCGGGGGTATGCAGCCCACCGGCAGTCGAGCCCCTGCCCGGCACTCACGCTGCTGGAAGGCGTTGAAGATGTTGATGAGGGTGAAGTGGTCTCCGTCCGGGTGGAGCAGGGCCCGCCGGCGCACGGTCACGGCCTCCTCCACGTGCGTGGAAGGGGGCACAAAGCAGGGGGAAGCTGGGGACGGCGCAGAGGGCAGGTCACCACGTGCCCCCCAGCACTGCCCTTGCCGGTGCTGGCTCCCCGGGGGCCAGCAGCAGCGCGGGCTCCGAGCCCCTCGGCACGTACCCGTGAGCATGGCGGCCAGGCTGACCATCTCCTCCACGCAGTCGAACTCGCAGGAGGCGATGAGCGCCTTGGCCAGCTGGGGGTCCAGGGGGAACTCCGACATGATGATCCCCACCTCCGACAGGTTCCCGTCATCGTCCAGGGCGGCCAGGTAGTCCAGGTCCTCCAGCGCTTGCATCAGCGACTCGGGGGCTGGGGCAGGACGTCAGCAGGCAGCCCTGCCCACCCTCCTCCTGCACCCACAGGACCCTCCAGCCCCTCTCCAGAGACAGCCCAGGCTGCCGTGACGGCCACGGCCAGCCTCCAGCACCCCCCCGGTCGCAGCCCTCTGCTCCGGCCCCCCCGGCGCCGTGCCCAGCCCCTCTGCACCCCGCGGGCACTACCTGGCCGGTCGAGGAAGTCGCACTGGCCCATGTCGGCGATGTCCAGGCGCTTCAGCAGCAGCACGAGGCGGCTGAGGCTGGTCTCGCTGACGTGGGGCGCGGGGCTGGGGGGCAGGCGCTGCTCATAGAAGGCCTCTGAGTAGAGGCGCAGGCAGGTGCCTGCGGGAGAGGGGCTGTGAGAGGGACGGGGCCCGGGGACAGGGCGGCAAGCGCAGGCAGGGGAGCTGGAGGCGTATTTGGGGGATGCCCAGGCAGGGGGTCTCACCTGGGGGGCTGCCCGAGGCTCGCTGCATGCGTGACTCTGCCTGGCTCTTGCTGATGGGCCGCAGCACCTGGGACTCTGCCCGGATGCGGGGGTTGTAGACCTGCAGGTGAGGCCATGAGAGGGGACACCCGCAAATGAGCCCCCGCCTTCTCCCAGCCGCGTCCCCGGGGCAGCGTCCCCCAGGGCCCGGGACGGGCGGACGACGCTGCCGGCTGCGCCCCAGAGCAGAGCGAGGCCCCCCGCTCGGCGCACACTCACGCTGCGCAGCTCCAGCCCCGAGTCGATGACGAAGCGCACGGTCCCGAGAGAGAAGGACGAGTCCGCGAGCCAGTGGGTGACCACCACTCGCCTTTCTCGGCCGCCCTCCTCCAGCGCCTCGTACACCTTCTGCGCCGCGCGGCCCACGCCAGGGTGCAGGGGCAGGACCAGCAGCGGGCCCAGCCCCGGGTTCAGCGCCACGGCCTCGGTCTGGATGGCCCCACAGCACTCGGTGATCTCCTGTGGGGGAGGACACACAAGTGATGCCCACGGACACCCGGAGCGGCCCCATCCCCAGGACAGGGCGCTCCGCTGTGCCCTGCGGGGAAAGACCCCCGGCCCCTCGGCAGAGGAGCCCCAGCTCCTGCAGTTGAATCCCCCGCAGCCCTCAGGACTCCCCGCACACGGCTGAGAGGGATCTCCCAAACCTCCCATCCCACTCGGGAGCCCAGCCGCGGGGCGCCCGCAGCCCACCTGCTCACTGGCCAGGAAGAGCAGGATGTGGCCGGGCTCCTGCCGCCGGTGGATGTCCAGCACAGCCTGGCAGGCAGCCGCGACGCGCCCACGGGCCGGTGGGTCCCTGTAGAGCAGCTGGGGAGGGGTCCCTGGCCCCGGCACCCGCACCACGGGGGGGTCCCCGCAGAAGGCGCGGAGCCGCTCCTCCATGGCCGGCGAGGTGACCACCACCACCTTCAGCGCGGGGCGCTGGCGCAGCACGTCCTTCAGCAGCCCCAGCAGCACGTCGGTGGGCACCGTCCGCTCCTGCGCCTCGTCCAGCACCACCACCCCGTACTGCCGCAGCAGCGGGTCCGACGTCATCTCCCGCAGCAGCATCTCGTCCGAGCAGTACCTGCCGCGGGCCGGCCCCTTCAGCGTGGGGACCCCCGGCGCTGCGGGCTGCACCCCCGCAGTGGGAGCACGCCTCGCCCCCTCCCCACCCCAGCCCCACTTCATCGCTCCCCCGACGAGGCCAGGCTGGATTAAGAGATTACTCTGCGGCCGGGGAGCTCAGCGGGATTAGAGCGCGGCACGAGCAGCTCTCCCATCACAGGCAGCCCGCGGGGGCCCCCGGTACCTGAGGATGGTCTCGGTGGTGCAGCAGTCCTCGTGGGGGACGCAATAGCCGACCTCGTGGCCCAGGTTCAGGTCCATCTCGTCCGCCACGCGCAGGGAGAGGCTTGAGGGCGGCCAGGCTGTGGGGCTGGGTGCAGGCCACCAGGCCGTGGGCGAACTGCAGGGACAGGGCGTACTCCGCGCACCACTGTGGGATCTGCGGGGACAGAACGCCGGTCAGGGCCCGGGGACAGCGCGGGCCCCGGGCAGAAGTGCCGGGACATTCCCCTCCCCATCGTGGAGCAGCGCCCGCTCTGCCCGCCCCGAGAAGGGCAGGGGGACCCTCCCCACAGCAGCCCCCTGAGATCCAGCCGTGGGATCTCCCGCACCAGAGGCCGTACAGAAGCACCCGACAGCCAGGCGGGACCTTCCCTCCCCCGTACCGTCACTCCTGAGTCCCAGTAACCTGTGTCACCAGCCCCCCAGCAGCTTCCTGCCTTGCTACGGGACACCACGGCCCCAGCTCTTGCATTAAGGACACAGGACAACAATCCTCTCTGACTCCCCAGGAAAGATGGGGCTGGGGGGGGGGTACGTGCTGCGCTGCCTTCGCTGGAGCTGCCAGCTCAGGGCGAGCCGGGCCCCCAGGTCACGCCTGCCAGGGCTTAAGAGGCATTTGGACAATGTCATTAATGAGCTTTAACTTCTGGTCAGCCCTGGAGCGGGGAGGCAGCTGGACTAGGCGATGGCCAACAGCGCCCAGACCTCAGAGCAGCCGCAGGTCCGGGGCAGGGGCTCGAGCGTCCTCGCGCGGGGCCAGAAGGATGACGGGATTCCTGCCCAGGGGCTGCCGCCAGAGCCCAGCTCACGGTCACACACGCGTGCAGCCTGCTCTGCTCCTCCGCCCGGCCCCACAGCTGCCCCGTGGATTGCGTGCGCTCGGCCGCGGCTCCGTGCACAGCTCTGCACCCTCCCTCCCTGCAAAAACCGGCGAGGGCGGCGGCACGGGGTGCGGACAGCCCTCGGCCACGACAACGGTGAAGGGACCCAGCTTTGCGTCGGCTCTTCCCACTTTGGGTGGAAACACCGCGTCTGCGGGGTGCTGGCGCACCAAAGGGCAGGAGCAGATGTTCCACGTGGATCGAGTCACGTCCCCTGGCCTGCTCGGGGCACGGCGGTCCCGGCGCCCCGCAGGGATTGTAGGCAGGGTGCCTGCACCCAGCACCAGCCCGGCCCTGGGGCCGGGCCAGGGCCCACACAAGGGCTTTATTCCCCAAACCCGGCACCCTGTGGGCCATAGGCTGAACCCAGCCCTGCGCTGCAGCGGGGTGACGCCCAAGGGAGGTGGTTTGGGCAAGCGGCCCCGAGCCCAGTGCCAGCACCCTGAGAGCCCCCGGGGCCGGCAGCTGCCACGCAGTGACCCAGCCCCACCCGCGGCCTCCAGGTGATCCCTCCCCCGGCCAAAGTCTGCGTGATGCCGTCTCCAGGGGCTGCACTGGGGCTGTCAGGCAGGCCCAGCTCCCCTGGGGCACCCCCGGGACCTGCCACCGCCGCCGGGCCCAGCTCCAGGGAGCGGCTGTTTCCCATTTCCCGCTCCCTGCGCCGCCGCGGCCGCACTTCCCGGCTCGTGCCGAGATTTTGCCCGGGGCCCCAGCTCCTGCCCTGGCACATCCCGGCGTGCGGCTGCCTGGCCCCACGCCGGGCTCGCCGCAGTGGCAAAGGCGCCGCGGTGCAGCTGAAGCCCTGCGGGGCCTGCCACCCCCCTCCACGTCCCCCCACAAGCTCAGACGCTGCTGCGGGGCCAGGAAGCCGCTGCTGGGTCACAGCCCCGTCCCCGTGCCTCCTGCCCGCAGCCCCACAGGCGCCCACCTCCCCGCTCCCCCACGGCCCAGTGCCTGCCAGCCCCCGGTAACGCCGCGCAGGGCCAGCCCGCGCTGTCCGGGCAGGGGAGAGGGTCTGGTGGCTCCCGTGCCACAGGGGCTGTGGCTCGCTCCCACGGGCGTGGGATCCACACGCAGCCCCGGCGGGGGAGGCAGCGGTCTTGTGGAGAGACCAACGGTGCCGCAGCCCTGTGCCGGGCCCCCACCACGGCCCCCCCGCTCACCTGGGTGCTCTTGCCCGTGCCGGGGGGCCCGGACACCAGGACGATGCCGCTGTTGCCCTCCAGGTGCTCCATGAAGCTGTACTTGGTGGTCCAGACCGGCAGCTCCCGGCGCTGCCGCAGGAGCTCGTAGTAGCGGGAGGAGAAGGGCAGCCCGTCGTAGGGGTTCACCTCCAGGTCGCCGTCGCAGCCCAGGGCTGGGTCCTTCTTCATCCTCCTCCTCCTCCTCCTCCTCCTCCAGCACGGAGCCAGGGCGGCTCTGCCGTGGCGGGGAGCCGGGGGCCCCGCAGCCGGCCATGGCGGGAATGCCGGCACCGGTGCTGCGAGGGCAGGCAGGAGCTGGGGCGGGAGCCCGGCGCTGAGCTACCCCCGGGCGGCAGCCTACCGTGTGCCGTTCCACCGGGGCGGGGAGGGGGGGGGACCGTCGGGGGGCACCGCGGGGGGACACGCACGGGCGGCGGGCTGAGCGCGGGCCGAGCCACCGGGGAGAGCGCGGCAGGACCGGGCGCGGAGCGGGGACCGGGCCGGGGCGCGGGGGCAGGTGGACACGAATGGCACGGGCCGGGGGGAGGCTGGGACGGGCGGGACCGGACGGGGCTCCTGAGCACCGGGACGGGACCGGACCGGACCGGACCGGACCTCCCAGGACGAAGGCGAGTGCCCAGCGCGGCCCTCGAGCCGCGGCCTCGGCTTCGGCTTCGGCCCCGGCCCCGGCTCCGGTTCCGGTTCCGGTTCCGGTTCCGGTTCCGGCCCGGACGCCGCTCACCTGCGCGCGCCGCCGCCGCGGGCCGGGCCCCGGGCCTCCGTCAGGTGACCGCGGCGCCGTCACGTGGCCCCGCCGGCGGCCGCCAATCAGCGCGCGGCCCGTTGCTAGGCACCGCCCTGCCTGCGTGGCGACGGGCCGGGCTCCGCTGGGTCCTGCTGCCCCCCCCCCTCCCCGCGCCGACACCGGGGGAACGGGGCCCCAGCCCCCCGGTGCCCGGCCCGGCCCCGGCCGCCCCGCTCCCCGCACGGCTCCGCGCCGCCGCCTTTGTACGGAGCAGCCGCTCGGGTGCCGCGCCTCGCCCCCCCCCCCGCTCGGAGGCGCGGTGCGAGTCCCCAGGCATCCCGCACCGGCGCTGGGCATCCCGCGGCGCGCTGCACCGGCGGGGGCCGGGGGGGCGGCACGTGGAGCTGCCGGACCGGCGGACGGCACGCGCCCCTGGCACGGAGCTGCCGCCGCGCCGGGCACCGGCTGCCCCCGGGACTCGGGGACCGGGAGCACCGGCCGCGGCGGAAAGCCGAGCTCTGAATGCGCCCGCAGTTACGGCTCTGCCCTCGCAGCCACGGGTGAGCCACGCCGCCCGTGTGCCACGGCGTGCTGTGCCACGCCACACCGTCAATGTGCCACGGCGTGCTGTGCCACGCCACGCCGCCCGTGTGCCACGGCGTGCCGTGCTGTGCCACGCCATCCGTGTGCCACGGTGTGCCGTGCTGTGCCACGCCGCCCGTGTGCCACGGCGTGCTGTGCCACGCCATCCGTGTGCCACGGCGTGCCGTGCTGTGCCACGCCGCCCGTGTGCCACAGTGTGCCATGCTGTGCCACGCCACGCTGTCAATGTGCCACGGCGTGCCGTGCTGTGCCACGCCATCCGTGTGCCACGGCGTGCCGTGCTGTGCCACACCGCCCGTGTGCCACGGCGTGCCGTGCTGTGCCACACCGCCCGTGTGCCACGGTGTGCCGTGCTGTGCCACGCCACACCGCCCGTGTGCCACGGTGTGCCGTGCTGTGCCACACCGCCCGTGTGCCACGGTGTGCCGTGCTGTGCCACGCTGCCCGTGTGCCACGGCGTGCCGTGCTGTGCCACGCCGTCAATGTGCCACGGCGTGCTGTGCTGTGCCACGCCATCCGTGTGCCACGGTGTGCCGTGCTGTGCCACACCGCCCATGTGCCACGGCATGCCGTGCTGTGCCATGCCACGCCGTCCGTGTGCCACGGCGTGCCGTGCTGTGTCACGCCGTCCGTGTGCCACGGCGTGCCGTGCTGTGTCACGCCGTCCGTGTGCCACAGCGTGCCGTGCTGTGCCACGCCGCCCGTGTGCCACGGTGTGCCGTGCTGTGCCACGCCGCCCGTGTGCCACGGTGTGCCGTGCTGTGCCACGCCGTCCGTGTGCCACAGCGTGCCGTGCTGTGCCACGCCACGCCATCCGTGTGCCACAGCGTGCCGTGCTGTGCCACGCCATGCCGTGCTCTGTCACGCCGTGCCGTGGCGGCGGCCGCCTGACCTGGCCTCAGCCAGCCTGGTGCCGTGAGCCCCGGTGCAGGCCGGCCGGCGATGGCGCGGCGATGGCTGCACGCCCTGGCCTTTGCCGCGGAGGGGTGGTGGCAGCTCTCCCCCATCGAGGGTCCCCACTGCGGCCCCACGGTGCTGCCCCGGCGTGTTCTGCCGGTGGTGCCGCCTCCCGGGAGCAGACCCCCGGGCAGAGCAGTGATTATCCCCGGTTATCCCCTCCCGCTCTCTGTGCTGGGGGGCCCTTAAACCCTCCCAGCCCCCTCCCTGCCCCTGGGTTCCGCTGTACACCCAGCTCCGGTGGCTCACCCCAAACCACTCGTGCTCCCTTTCTGGGGGGCTCCCCGTCCCCTCCGTCCCCTCTTCCTCAGGCTGACGGGTCTGGGAGGGCTGCCTGGAGCTGCCTTTGGGCCGGGGATGTCTGTGGTGGGGCCAGGGGTGACCCATGGGATGGGGGAGCTGCACCCAGGGGTGACCCTGGAGCAGGGTGGGTGCGAGGTGGGGGTGTGGGCAGTGTGGGGAAGGAGCCTGACGCTGCCTCAACGGGGCCGTTGGTGAAGCGGTTACAGACTGCGAGAGCTGCAGCCTGGCTGCGGCAGGCCGGGAGCAGGTCTGGGGGGGACGGGGGTCCCGGGGCAGCGCGGGGATGGGGGACCAGCGTCCAGTCCCCACTGGTGCAGGCTGGCCGGGGTGTGCAGCCGGCGGGAGGAAGGAAGTGGTCGATGCTGAACTGTTGCTCCGCTCCGCGCCCGGGTGCTGCAGGCAGCGGCGGGCTGGGGACGGACCCGCGGAGCCTGGCTGCGGCCGTGCACCGTGCCGGCGTTGGCACCGCCGAGCCTCGTGCCCCGAGGGACGGGGACGGGCCAGCCCTGGCCATGGCGGCAGAGGCC
Source organism: Tyto alba (assembly GCF_018691265.1). Classification (NCBI taxonomy): domain Eukaryota; kingdom Metazoa; phylum Chordata; class Aves; order Strigiformes; family Tytonidae; genus Tyto; species Tyto alba. The sequence goes on from NW_024881327.1 coordinate 56,314,301, forward strand.
TCGTCCCAGCGGTGCTGGTCTGGAGCGGTGCAGCTGGCCCGAGCGCACGGCTCCCGTGCTGTGGGGCGGTGGGAGCTGCTCTTGCTCCGTGCCCCGGGCTCCAGCCCCGTGGGCTGCTGGGCACCGGTGCCCAGCCAGAGGGGCTCGCCGTGCCGCAGCATCTCTGGTGACCAGCAGCCCCATCCCACCCAGCGACCCACCCGAGCCTGGGACGCTGGGTGGGCGGCGTGGCGGGGTCCCGGGGGCTCTGTCCCCGCCACCCCTGCCCCGGCACGTCGGGGGGCACGGGGCGGTCGGGTGGGTCCCCGCGGCGCCCGGCTGCGCGTTGAGGAAGCGGAGGTTTGCACAAGCCGGTGAGATACACGTGACTTGGGGAGCGCGGCAGGAGGAACCAGCAGCCGCCCCACGCAGGGCCCCGGTCCCCTCCGCGCAGCTGGCCATGGCACCGTGGCTGCCCACCAAGGAGGAGAAGTATGGCGTGGGTGAGTGCAGGCTTCGGGGCTCGCCGGAGGGGTGCGGGGCCGGTGGGATGGGGTGCTGATGGCTGGGGTGACGCTGACGGTGGCCCTGTGGCAGTGGGGTGGAGAGGGGCAGGCGATGCTGGCTGGGCAATGGCGTGGGGCTTGCAGGGTGAACTGTGCCACCGGTGCTGGGTTGGGTGGGGCTGGTAGTGGTGCGAGGCGGGGGCCGGGTCCCCACGGTGCTGGGGCTGGGTGGGCCGGTGGGTGCAAGAATGAACAGGGGGGTGGTGGCCCAAGGGACGAGGGGCTGAACGGGGCAGGGGTCCGCGGGACCCACACGCCCAGAGGCTGCTCGTGGCTGGTGCTGGGTGGGGATGGGGAGCTGTGGGGCTGAGCGGGGCTGGGGGCAGAGCGCTGGGGCGGCGGGCTTGGCACAGGATGCGGCCCTGCGCCTCTTCCCCTTTCTGGACGGGGACCGTTTCCCACGCCCTCCCCTTGCACCACTGGCAGCACCCGCAGCACCGGCTGAGCCCCAGCGGGGGTCCTGGGCAGCGTGGGGAGCAGGGGCTCGTCTTGGCTCCTGCTTGTGCCTGACGGGCACTATCCGTCCTGCAAGGGGGGGGGCCTGGGGGGTGGGAAGGGGCCGGAGGGGAGCAAGCCTGCACTGGGGCCAGGTGCTGGTCTGGGCTGGCTCAGGGTCCTTGTGTGGTGTGGCAGGAGGGGTCCCGCGGGACCTCAGGGCTCTCAGTGCTGCAAGGTGTGTGGGGGCCAGCACGAGGGGTCCCAAGGAGCTGCGTGGGTCTGGGGGTGTTGCAGCATGAGCTGGCCCTGGCCGGGCTGGTGGTGGGTACAGGCAGCGTCCTAGCAGGGACCCCCCCGGGTGCAGGCATGTCTGGAGGGGACTGTCCCCCGGCGCAGGGTGCAGCCGGCCCTGGGGCCAAGCCGGGGCTGCCTCCTCCAGACAGAGCTGTCACTGTCCCCAGGACCAGAAATAGCGGCAGGACTAACCGCAGCCCGGGCCGGTGCAGCTGGTGCCGCAGCAGGAAGCGTGTGGCCACCAGCGAGCTCCTGCCGCCCCGCTGCCCCCGCCACCGGCTCCCAGTGGCCCCAGGGACCAGTCTGCGTGCCTGGGCACCCGGGCACAGCGTGACGGGGAGGACCCCGGGCAGGGGACCCCTGTGTGCTGGAGGAGGGGGAGCTGACGGCTCCTGCTGTGCCCAGCACCGTGCGGGCTGTGCTGTGGTTCTCCTGGGATCTGGGGTCCCTTCCCCATCCCAGCCCCGCTGCGGCCAGCGCTGCTCTGCCTCTGCCTCTGCCTCGCACCGTGCCTGCTGGGGGGTCTCACGCCGTCTGTGTGGGGCTGGGACCCTGCACTGTCTCTTGGGGCTGAGCAGTGCCGGTTGAAGTGGCTCTGCTTCCCATGGGGCTGCCGGCCGTGGGGCGCGCTGCGCCGAATGGCACTGCTCGGGGTGAGGGGCCCCCACTCACAGCTCCCGGCCCCTCTCCCCGCAGCCGTCTGGAACTTCCCGCGCACCAGCGAGCATCACCTCCCGCTGCAGATCGGGGAGACGGTGCATATCCTGCAGGCCTCCGAGGGTAAGGGGGTCCGGCAGCCCCGGGGGGAACCGGGGCTGGGTACCCTCTCTTGGCTGCGCTGCCGCGGGCTGCCAGGTCCCCCCCGCACCCGGCTGATGGCATCCCCCCCTTGCAGGCTGGTACCACGGGTACTCGCTCAGGAACAGAGCTGCCCGGGTAGGTGAGGGGCTGCTGGGGGGCCGAGGCGCGTGGGGGGCTGCAGACATGGCCGGTGGCTCACCCTGTCCCTGCGGGGGGGGAGGACACCGGGCACCCTGTGGCATGGCCAGGCTGGGACCCTCTGCGGGACCCTTGGTGGGGGGGCCCAACCCGTGCCCCCCCCGGGGTGGGCTGCACCCTGCCAGGCCTGTCCCGCGGGTGCTGACGGCTACGGCTCCCCCAGGGCATCTTCCCGGCCTCGCTCATCCACCTGAAGGGTGCTGTGGTGGAGCGCAGAGGGTAGGTACCGGCCGTGGGCACACGGGGGGGTGGTCCCCATTGTCCTGCCTGGCTCGGGGGGCCTGGGCGGTGCCGGGGGGCTCCAGGACTCCCTGCGCCTCTCCCCAGGGCGGAGGAGAGCGTGGTGCCCGCCGAGATGCCCATGGTGCAGGAGATCACCACCACGCTGCGGGAGTGGGCCACCATCTGGAAGCAGCTCTACGTGGTGAGGACCAGGGGGGTCTGGGGGGGTCCGAGGGGGCCGGGGCCATGTGGTGACGCCGCCGCTGCTGCCCGCAGGCCGGGCAGACGGAGCAGTACCGGCGGGTGAAGCGGATGATGTACGAGCTGATGGAGCGGCGCTCGCAGCTGCTGTCGGGGACGCTGCCCAAGGACGAGCTGCTGCAGCTCAAGAAGGAGGTGACCGGCAAGATCGACTATGGCAACAAGTGAGAGCGGGGATGGAGTGTGGGGGGGGGCCCCCGGGCATCTGCCCCCGCCCCAGGCACGGGCTGTGCCGTGCCAAGGGACGCTCAGCCCCTCTGCTGCAGTGTCCCCACCGGCCTGGCTGGCTGCCCCTCTGTCCCCATCGTCCTGGCTGGGTGTCTCTGGGGCACCCTGTGTCCCCGCCGGCCTGGTTGGCTGTCCTGAGGCGGCCGGGGACAGTGAGTGCGCTGCTGGGTGTGCAAGCCACCTAGCCAAGGGCTATGGCCACCAAGCCCTGGCTGGGGCAGGAGAGCAGCTCTGCTGCTGCCCAGCTCTTGTCCCCTTGCCAGGGCTCTGGTGCTGGCCAGGACCCGCCAGGATCTGTCCTGTGCCCTCCCGTGCCTGCACCCCCAGAGCCCGTGCCGGCCCATGCCCGTGCAAGGGCAGGCGGGTCCTGGTGGGGTGCACAGAGCTGTGTCCCCTGGCCCAGCCGAGCACCGGGTCCTGCCTCACCCCATCCTGGCCTCCGCAGGATCCTCGCACTGGACCTGGTGGTGCGGGACGAGGACGAAAACATCCTGGACCCCGACAGGACCAGCATCATCAGCCTCTTCCAGGCGCACCGGAAAGCTGCGCAGACCGTCATGCAGCGCATCCAGGAGGAGACGGTGAGAGCCAGCGCCAGCCCCGGCACACTGACCCCGCCGTGCCGACAGCCTGCCGCCCCACGCCGTGCCAGGGGCCGTGCCGTGGGGCCGAGCCGTGGGGCTGAGCGGCCCTCGTGCCCCGCAGAGCCCACAGCAGAGCGCGCTGGGCTGCAGCGCCCGCCTGGCAGCTTCGCCCTCCCACAGCCTCTACCTCTGCGTGCGCAACTTTGTCTGCCACATCGGCGAGGAGGCGCAGCTCTTCATGGCGCTGTACGACCCCGGCGAGCAGCGCATGATCAGGTGGGTGCCCGGCCCAACGCTCCCTGCACATCTCCCGTCCTGTCCCCCAGTTGCAGGGCAGCCCCCTCCCCTTCGCACCCCACTGCCCAGCCCCGGGGTCCTGTCCAGCCCGCTCGTTTGCCCAGCTTGGCGCACGAGCTGGTGCATCTCACTGGGGGATAAGAGGCTCGTCCCTTCCCGCAGGGTTGTGTCCTCCAGAGCGGGAGGGTTCGCTGGCAAGTGTGCAAGGTGTGCAGTCACATCCCGTGGCTCTTCCTGCCTGGGGTGGTGCGTGCCCGGCGTGCTGTGGCCCGTCACGGGTGCCCTGCACTGATCTGTCCACGGCGGGCAGGTGCCGGCTCAGCCCATGCCAGACCCTGGGTACCGCTGCAGCCGCGCAGCCCGGTGCCGATGTGCCCAGAGCGTGTCCGACCAGAGGCTGGGCTGGTAGCCTCCCGCTGCTGGCGACGGCCAGTCTGGGCCGGTCCGTGTGCCACGACCGGGGCCACTGCTCGGACAAGGGGTCTGCGCGGTGGGCGCTGGCGGGGTTGGGGCAGCGCCCTGCCCGTGGCCAAAGCGCTCCAGCCCACGTCGTGGTGCTTGCTGGTGGGCTGCTTGCCGGCAGGCTCTGCCCGGCAGGGACACGCTGAGCTCCAGCTCTGCTGTGCTGGTGCCTGGCCCCCCGCCATGGGCTCCTCACCCCCTCGCCTCCCCCTCGCAGCGAGAACTACGTGATCCGCTGGGCCAGCACGGGCGTCCCCCAGGACATCGAGCTGCTCAACAACCTCAAGGCCGTCTTCACGGTGAGCGCGGAGCCCTCGGGAGCCGCGCTGCTGCTGCCTGCCTCTGCCTTCCTACAGAGCTGCCTGCGCCCTCCCTGCTGCCTGCAGAGGTTCCCCCCCACCCCCCCCGCCCCCCCCGCCCCCCCCGCAGCGCTTCGGATGCGTCCAGCACCACGCGCGGGGCCCTGAGGCTCTGCTGCAGCTAGTGTGCCCCTGTGAGCAGCCGAATCCCTGCTCCTTCCCATGGGCACCCGCTGTGGGGCTGCCCCTTGAGGCCTCCCCTCCCTGCAGACGGGTCTCTGGGGCTGTCAGGGTGCCTGTGCCCCCATCTCCGCTCCATCCCTCGCCTGCAGCCGGGCTCGGCGCTCCCTGGCCGCGGGTGGGAGGAGGCGCAGGCAGCTCCTGCTGACCCAGCATTTTTCCCGCTGCACCAGCAGAGCTGAGCTGACCCTCAGGATGGCCCAAGCGGAGCCATCGATATGCAGATGAGCTGGGAAAATCAATGCTAATGAGCAGCATCAGCACTTCCAGCCCCCGCAGTCCAGCTCCCCTGGGCTCTCACCCACCTCCAACCCCTGCCTGCTGCTGGTGTCGGCTGCGTGTCCCCGTGTGCTGCGGCGTGACCCTGCCCTGTGCCGCAGCCCTGCGGGAAGGTTCTAGGGCAAGGGCAGCACCTGTGGGGCCTGACCCCCCCAGGGTGCCCAGAGCTGGGGCGCAGGGCTGCCCCACCAAGTCCTACACCATGTCAGACCTGCTCCCTCCTGGGGCAGCGTGCTTGCCTCAGCTGTGCTGCCTGGCCCGTGGGGCCGTCGGTGTCCACCAGTCCAGCGCCGTCCCTGCCCCCTGAGCTTGGGGCTGCCCGGGGTGCACAGGAACCCCAGGCTCCCTGGGACAGCAGGGCTGCCTGCCCTCCAGCCAAGCCCCTCTGCGGGGCACAGTGGCCTCAGTCAGGTGTCCCCCTCGGCCCCTGAAGGCAGAGTTGGGGTGCCAGGAGGAGGGTTCATCCCCCGCACAGCCCCGGGTACCCCCTGGTCACTGACAGAGGCACGTGGTGCAGCCGGTGCTGGGCTCATGCAGGCCCCATCCCCCGCACCCCCCCCCCCCCCCCCCAGGACCTGGGCAGCAAAGACCTGAAGCGGGAGAGGCTTTTCCTGGTGTGCCAGATCATCCGGGTGGGACGCATGGACCTCCGGGACACCTACAGCCGCAAGCTCAGCACGGGTCTCCGGCGGCCCTTTGGCATCTCAGGTGAGAGCAGGGTCTGCCGTGGGTGCCGGGAGGAGACCCCTCCAGTGCTGCCCATGCCAGCACCCACGTCTTGGCCACCGGGCTCCACGGGGCTCGCTGGCTGTGGGGTGCAGTGGTTTGGGGTAGCAACGCCCCAGGGCTGCTCCTGCCTCCGGCCAGGCAGCCCCCAACCCCACACATGGACCCCGACCCTCCCTTACCTCTGCACGGCCGCACTCGCCTCGTCCCCCCAAGCTCTCTGTCCTGTCTCCCCCTCCCCAGCCTGACCCGGCAGGGCCTCTCCTGCCCGTGCCTGGTGCTGGGGTGCGGGGAGGCATCTGGCACGGCCGCTCCGGCAGCCGGGAAAGCCTTGGCTCCCTGCTCCCGCGACAGCCGGAGCCAAGCGCTTCCCCCGGCCGTCCTCGCGTTGTGCCCCACGGGCTGGCCCTGCCCTGCCGGGGCTGTGGCCGTGGGGCCCATGGGGATGCAACGCACCCTCCCCATCAGAGGAGAGGGACTGGTGCAGGGACCCCCAGCCTGGTGCTGCCGGAGGGGTCCCCAGGAGCAGCCCTGGTCCCTCCAGAGCAGAGCAGGGAGCTCTCCCTCTTTGCCTCAACCCATGATCCTGTTCTGGGTATTGATCCCCATCAGACGGGCTTGCTAGGAAATTATTGATTTTACTTGGCTAATTAGCATGTGCTAGGACCTCAGCCACAGAGAAATTACCAGGTGAATTACGAGCATGTTGGCGGCTAATTGCACTCTGAGCTGAGTGTGTTCCTGGGGGGGGGCCAGATGGATCATCCTGGTGCCCACTCTGTGGTGCCCTTGTCCATGGCTGATGGAGACGTTCTGGATATGGTTTATTCTGGCCAAAATCCGCCCTGGGGCTCTGAGGTCACTTGTGGTGACTGTCCTGTGTGTGGCCGCACTGTCTCTGTGTGCCATTCCCCCAGAGGTGCGAGCCCCGACCAGCCAGCCTAGGGGTGGGTGGCCCTGGGGATGTGCCCCACCACGGGACCCTTCCCTGCACTGGGGGCTGATGCTGGTGCTGCTGCAGACCCCCCTGGGCGTGCTTCCCATGGGTGAGCTGTGCTGGGATGCCAGGTCCCAGCCCGTGTTGGTAGCACGTCCGTGGAGAGCCCCGTGCAGCTCGGTGCCGTCCGGTGTGGGGTGGCAGAGGGGTCTCGGTGGGGCGTGAGGACCTCCCCGTGCACGTGCTGGGGCACAGCAGGGCCAGTCCTGGGTGCTGGCCCCGCGGGGTTTTGGCGGGGAGGGCTCTGGTGCTGGGGGCTGGGGCTGCCGGCGCCCGTGGCAGCCGCCCCACGGTGCCGCCTCTGCGCTGCTGCAGTGATGGACATCACGGACATCACCAAGGGGAAGTGCGAGAGCGACGAGGACAAGCAGCACTTCATCCCTGTGCACCTGTGAGTCCCGTGGGGCCGGGCAGGGGGGCAGCGGGTGGGGGGGCAGTGGGCAGGGGACCAGTGCTCCACAGGCCTGGCTGGCACAGGGACAGCGGCTGCGAGGGGTCAGGAGGTGCCAGGATCAAAGAGGAAAAAAATTTCCGTTGAAGGTGGCTTTGCAAAGGGACTGTGGATCCTTGGGACACGACGTCTCCAGGACCTTCGTGAAGTAAAAGGGGTATTTTCAGAGATAGGGAAGCTGTGCCAGAGCTCTGCCTCCCCGCCCCTCGGGGCACGCGTGTGCTCAGGGTCCCTGCTCTGCTGTGGGTGCCGTCCCACACCTCCCTCCCAGTGGGCTGGGGAGCCGCAGCGGGATCCAGGCTGCCATTTGGTTTGCTGGTGCTCGGTGCCTGGCGGTGCGGGGTTCCCCGTGTGTGCCCGGCGGGGAGCTCCTCCGAATCGCCCCACTCTGGTGTTTGCAGGGTGGCTGCTGACAACGATTTCCTTCACAACATGATCAGGAAAGCAGTGGAGGGGAAGGACATCAACCACAAGGGACAAGGTAGAGCCCCTGCGTCCCCCCTGCCCTGTGTGCCACCTCTGCACCATGGTACGTGGTGCAGGACGAGGTGAGATCCCTTCCCGGCCCATCCCATGTTCCCCTGCAGCTGCTGCTTGTGCTCAGGGTCCTGGGCTGCTACTCAGCCCCCCCATTACACTCCTCACAGGGTCTGGGGGCTCGCTCTGGTCCCTGGCCAGCCCTGGGCCCCCTCCTGCTGCCTCCCCCAGGCCCTTGCATGTTGTCACCCATTGAAAAACCGCAGCAGCCATGGGGCTGTGAGTTTGACCCTGGGTGCATCTGGGGCTCGGTGTGTTAATTCTCCCAGTAAGAGGGATCGGAGCCTTACGGGGGTCACTGGGAGCGACCACCCACCCGCATGCATCTGGGGCTGAGCCCAGGGCAGGGCAGCTGCGTCCGTGGGAGATGCGCGTGGCCGGCACCCTTAGCACGACGTGGCACAGCTTGGGCCGAGCTGGTGCAGGCTGTGGGGCCGACGTCCCGCGCCCTGTCCCGGCAGGGTTCTGGGTGTCCCTGAAGATGCTCTGGGGAGACCTGAGCCAAGTGCGGAAGGACCATCCCCACCTCGTGGACCGCAGCACCGTGGTGGCACGCAAGCTGGGCTATCCGGAGGTCATCATGCCAGGCAAGCAGGGTGGCGGGTTGGACCACCCCTGGATGGTCTCTGGGGGTCCCAGCGTGGGGTTACGGGGTGCCCCGCTGCAGAGGGGACCTGGCCTCGCTGACTGGAGTGTCCCCCCAGGAGACGTCAGGAACGACATCTACCTGACGCTGGTGCAGGGCGAGTTTGACAAGGGCAACAAGAAGACGCAGAAGAACGTGGAGGTGACGGTGTGCGTCTGCGACGAGTCGGGCAGCGTGGTGCAGGTATGGCAGGTGCCGGATTGGCTCCGGGGCGAGGGACTGTGCCCCACATCACCCCACCTCAGGCAGAGGCAGCAGCTCCTTCCGTAGCATGCCGGTGCCGATGTTGGTGCCCAGCACAAACTGGCTGGAATAGCCTCTTTGGCTACTGGAGCCCCTAAAGCTGCCCTTTAGAATAAAGATCTGGGAAAATGGTGAGATGGGATAGAGAGAAGATTGTCCTCTCCTGGGCACGGCCAGAACCCCTGGGCATCCCTGCAGGTCCCTGGGTGTGGGGTGTCCCAGCTCTCCAGCCCTGGGAGAGGCAGGAGGGGGAAGGCACTGGGGGGTTGCCAGTAGGGCGGGCGGAGGCTGGGACCCAGCTCCCCTCACCCTGAGACTGACTTTCTCTCTCCGGGGTGTTTGCTTTCATTTCAAACGCAATTCTTACCTGGCCCCTGGGGAACAGGCTGTGAATTGCCCACTGGGTTGGTCCAGGGGCGCAGCCCCCACCTCCTTCTCTGTCCCCGACAATGCCCTTCTTCTGGGGCAATGGAAGCCGAGCTGTGACCGTGCTGGGCAGGGGCTGGACGGCTCGGGGGCTGGCCTGGGTTAGCACGGGATGCAAAATTCTCCAGTCCTTCGAGTCTATTTACTCTGGCCACGAAGCATCTCTTCTGCTGCTGCTGCCCTCTCTGCAGAACGTGATCTACCATGGCGCGGGGGACAAGCCGGCCAGCGAGTACCGCTCTGTGGTCTACTACCAGCAGCGGCACCAGCGGTGGATGGAGACGGTGAAGGTCTGTACCAGCCTCGGGGCGCGGGGACTGAGGTGGGACAGGGGCTGCGGCCCCCAGAGGCTGCATCCCTCGCTCCTCCCGTGCAGCAGGACGGGGCTGCTGGCGGGGGACCCCCCGCCAGGGCTAGCTTTTCAGGGGGCGAAGTCCCTGGCTCGGGGAGGACGGGAGGTGCTGCTGGCGTCACGGCTCAGCCCCTGGCTGGAGATGCAGGGTGACCCGCAGGAGGGGGGCGATGCCCACCGCCCCCGCCGAGGAGCTGTGCTGGGGCAGGGGCTCCGGCTGCATCGACGGCAGTGCTCCTGCATCGCTCCTGCCTCTCCCCGCGGGCTCACGGACAGACACCCCCAGCCCTGCACAGACACCTTTGTCTCCAACTCAGCCTCATTAACTGAAAGGAAAGCACGTGGGTTTGGATTTAAGCAACTGGCAGTTCAGCACAGCCCTTGCCCAGGCATATGAGGGGTCTTGGCCAGCCAGGTCGCTCAGCCCGCGCCCTCCTGTCCTCACGCAGGCGCACGTTCTCTCTCTCAGATTGCTGTTCCCATTGAAGACGTCCACAAGAGCCACCTGAGATTCACCTTCCGGCACCGCTCCTCCAGCGACTGTAAGTATCTCCTTTCCTCAGGTCTCCCTCCGCTAACATTCCCAGCAAGGGCTGCGGTGGAGGTGGGCTGTCTGCAGCTCAGGGTCGGGAGGGCCCCGTGCGCGGTCCTCGTCTCGCACCGGGTGGGGACACATCAGGGATGCTGGATTCAGGCGTGGGAGGGAGGAAGCTGCTCCCCGGTCCTGCTCAGTCCCCCTGCCCGTGGTGAGGCACCAGACCCCTGGGAACCCGCTGCCTCTTGCCAGCAGCCGCTCCCTGGGTGCCTGTGCTTGGCTCTCCGGAGCACCCGCTCCGCATCCCGTGGCTCTCTGGCGGCAGCAGGGCCGTGGGCTGCGGCACGGGGCCGGGAGGACGGGCAGCCCCCGGCGCAGGGGTGCTGCGGCCGCTGCCTTCGCGGAGCTGAAAACCACACACGATGAGAGGTTGTGCAGCTCGTCCTGCGACTGCAGGGACCTTCCCCAGGGCCGCTGCGGACACCTGCAGCTGAGGCTGCTGCTCGGCGGCCTGATCCTGCCCGCCCCAAGCCTGTCCTGTTCCCGCGGCGGCGGCTGGTGGCCGCGGGCCCGGGCAGCCCTCGCGGGCAGCTCCGCTGGCTCCACATCAGCTCCCCACTGCTGTCTCCCCCATCTCGCCCCCTCCGGGGCTCCCAAACAGCCGCTTCTCCCGGGTGCCCCGGGGGGCTCGCTGCACAGGGGCACAGCCTGCGGGCTCCAGGGAAGGAAAAGCGATTTCCCCGCAGCCCCGGACCGCTCTGGCTGCTGGGAGGGCAGGAGCCCCTGGAGGGCAGGAGACCCTGGAGGGCAGGAGCCCCGGGCTGGGCTGCCCTTTCCCCGCCCGCGGCACCAGCCGGGCTCCTCCAGGGCAGCTTCACCTCGCCCCGCGTTTGTCTCCCCCAGCCAAAGACAAAAGTGAGCGGGTTTTCTCCATGGCCTTCGTGAAGCTGATGCGACCAGACGGCACCACGCTGCGTGACGGCGAGCACGACCTGGTTCTGTACAAGGTACTGGGGGGCAGGCAGGCCCCCCCTCCAAGCGGGGAGGATGCAGGATGGCAGCTCTCCTGGCAGCTGGCGGCGTGGGGCTGGGGTCCCAGTCCCTGCCAGAGCTGCCACGCTGGTGGCGCGTACCCAAAGTCCCCTGGAGGGTTTCCAGTCCCTCCCTGCCTCCCATCCTTTCTGTCCTTGGTGGTGGGGGCTCCTGCCACAGCTCCCTGCACACAGCATCTCCAATCTCTGTGCTGCTTCCTTGCAAATGACAGCTTTTGTTTAGACAAAGGTAATTTAAATTTTTCTGACTCGGGAGAGAACATCCCCATGAAGACATTTGCTGCGCTTTACCTGATTTCACCAGCATTCTTCTTCCTAAATCTGCCTGGTTTTTCTTCTGAGAGAGAACATGAGGAGGGAAAATTCACTGTTTATTTGGGAAAAACAGAGTGGGCTCTGATGGCAGAGCCTGTGAGCACCACACCCCCTTGAACTTGGTGTCCCCCTCTCCCGTGCTGGGGCTGGCTGCGGCCAGGGGAGCGGGAGCTGCGAGCTGGTCCCTGCTGCAAGGCCGAGCTCAGGACACTTTCTCTGTGTGTCGGCGCCACTTCAGTGTTCCTCGCTGGCAGTGGAGCTCCAGCCTCCCCGGGAGGTGACCGTCCCACCTCAGCCCCTTGGCTGCTCTGGTATTTAACTGACATTTTCTCTAATTATCCCTGCTGTTCCTGACGATGTGACCACAGTTACTTGAGGTAGACACATCTCCCTTCTCAAGCCCTGCATCTTCTTGGGACGAGCAGATCTGCCTCCCGCCTGCTGTAGCAGCTGTGCAGCTGGCCTCAGCCAACTTTTCCATGAGCTTGATGGAGGAGTTCCTCCTCCTCCTCACCCCATCTCCCTCTTAGCTCCCCGACGCTGCTTCTGCAGCTACATAACGTCCCGGCAGCAGAGGCGTGCTCACCATCGTCCCACGTTGGAGGACCGTGCTGTGGATCTGACACGGTGTCACCCCGGTGCGCTCCTGCCCTGCGCTCACATCGCTGCCCCGCTGATCTCTGCTGGCCGTCTGTCCGTCCGTGCCAGGGCCGCCCTGTCCACTTCCCGCCCCGCGGCAGGGCCAGCCCTCCCCAAGCCGTCCTCTCTCGGGCACGCTTTGGTGACGGGACAGGGTCGCTCCCGCCCCGTCCCGGCGCTGCCATCGCCGCCCTCATCCGCCGCCCTCGTGGTGCCCGACCTCGGTCGCGCAGGGACCCCAGTGCCCTGCCCTGCCCAGCCCGGCGACGGGGCCAGCGCCGTGCTTTTCTTCCCCAGCACCTCCTCCTACACAGGTGAACTTGTTACTGTGTCCCTCCTCCCCGTTCTTTTTGGGCAAAACACCCCAATTCTTTAAACGCTGCCGTGGCCTGCAGCGCTGCAGCCACGGTCCCTGGCTGGCCGGGGGACCGTCCCCTCCGCAGCCTGCGCTGCAGCAGGAGCACCGAGCGCCTTCGGGACTCGCCAGCTCAAACCCTGCACGCCTCCCTCTTGGAAGTGTTTTCTCCTTAACGGGCTGCTGCTGCCCTCACTGAACCGTCACGTTCACCAGCGTCCTCTGCCCCTAAGCAAGTGAGAGCCAGCGTGCTCCGCTTTGTCTTCTCCCCAGCTGACTCCTGCTCTTCCCGGCAAACACCGGGGCTTGATTCTGGGAGTCAGAAGCTATTTCATATTTTTATCTCTGTTTGCCAGAGGAATGTGAATTATATGCTTTTAGATCCTCAGACCTCTTGATCTCATGCTGCTTGAGAAAGGTCTGAAACGAAGCCATTTTACCCTACGTGGGCTTAGCTGCCCCCGGAAGAAGTGCAGTGCCTCCTGCGATTCAGCTGGTCGCCGTGGGTATGCTCGGTGGAGAGAAAAGCCAACAACAAACAATTTTGTGATCTTCATCTGACTTTCAGCAGGAAGGATTTTATCATGCAGGGCTGCAGGCAGGGAAGGAGAAATGCCCCGTTGCCAAGCTGTAAGCGAGCGCTGGTGAGCTCACAGCGGCACGGCTGTAGTCTGTCGTTGCGTGTCCGGCCAGCTCCGGCCAGCCGCTGTGTCCCAGTTTGGCAAATGAGAATGGAAAGGCCATTTAGAAATTTGCCCCAGTGAGTCCTCCTATATGTAATGTTGTCCTAATTCTTCAGTTTAAGAGTAGGGGACAGAATAGTCTGTTTTGCCGCCGTGGGGAGAGACCCTGGCCACCGGGCTGGTCACGGTGATGCCGTGGGACGGCGCCAGCCGCCTGGTCGGTGTCCCGCTGTGTGTCCGTCCCCACGGCCGTGCTCAGGTGCGTGTTTTATTCCCGGCGTGCTGCTCCCTGGCCCCAGGGTCCTCCATGTCTCAGGCCTCCCCCCACGCTTTCCTTCTCGCCGGTTCTTGTGTCCTCCCCGAGTGGCACTGGCCGGGGTTTGGTTCGTTAACTCCTGGTCGGTTGTCTCAGCTGAGCACGGAGCCCCGTGGGAAACAGTTTTGTCGGATGCTCGGTTGAAATCACTGTCAGGCAAACCCGCTGCGCTGCCCGCACAGGGCTCTGCACCGCGGGCAGCGATTCCCCGGGGCCAGCGCCCACATCCCGGTGACTCCCGTCAGCCGGAGCTTTCCAAGCCGTGAGGATGCCGTTAGGTGGGAGCCGGCGTGACCTGCGCGCGGCCCCGGTGACCTCCTGCCCTGCCCCACTCTGCAATGTCCCCCACGCAGGGGTCTTGACGGGGGGTCGAAACTGAGCCCACAGGGCTCCCGCGGGGCTGCGCTGCCCGGTGTGAGCCGCGCTCTGCCTTGCAGGGTGACAGCCGGAGGCTGGAGGATGCCGGCGCGTACCTGGCCCTGCCCTCCACGAGGAACCTCTCGGAGCCGAAGCTCCTCTCCGGCTCCTCCTTCCGCGTGAGCGGGGGCACGTCGGGCTTAACCGTGTCGGCCCGGGACAGCTTCCAAATCTCGACGCTCGTCTGCTCCACGAAGCTGACCCAGAACGGTGAGTCCCGGCTCTCCGCGGGGGCGGTGGTGGGGCTGTGCCCCCACCCCACCGGCGCACTTCCACCCGCCGCACCGCTCTTCTCCCAGCGACCGGCTCTCTGGCTGCTCTCGCCGGCACGTGCCAGCTGCTGTGGGACGCAGAGCCGGAGCAGCGCCGGGTGCTGGAGCAGCACTGGGTGCCGTGCCGGGGATGGGGGACAGCTGGGCTGTGCCCACCAGAGCGGAGACATTTGTCCTGGGGCCAGGGCACGGGACCTGCCCTGCCCTCCTTCCTAAGCCCCTGCAGTAACTGCAGCTTGTGCCCGTCTGTCCTGGGGCCCGGCCGGGCCGGGCGCCGGCGGTCAGGGTTCGCTGTCCTTGGCCCGTGGCACCGTTGCCGCAGCACCTTGCACCGTGTGTCCCGGAGCCCCCACCGCCGGGCGGGGACGTTGTTTGCTGCTGGCTCTGCTTGCTTATCGCTGGGTCTATCGCTCCGCGCTCCAACACCGAGAGTTTCTCATTTTTTGGTCTCTTTTTTATTGAGGTTGTCTTTTGGCTTATCTGCCTCCCGAGCCCTCCTGAGTTAGCAGCAGATTAGTTTTCCAAGGCGGGGGAAATGAGAGCAAATAATAACAGGCTTGCAAGTGTTTACAGGCACTCTCCCACCTCGGGGTGCGGAGCGGCTGCCAGGCTGTGGGTCGTTAGCGGTGTCTTGGCTGGCGCTCGCCCTTGCAGGTGGTAATGAATCTGCTCTTGCCCCCCCGGGCGACTGAGCCACGGCCTCGGATCGGGGAGCTGGAGCGAGCCGCTGAGTGTTGCTGTCGAGGGCTCTGTGACCTTTCTTGGGTGCTCCGAAATCAGGGCGGGAATTCGGTCTCCTTGTTTTTAAACCCTGTCCTCCGTTAGCTGGCGTGGGCTGCCAGCCCTGGGCTGCTTTGCACGGCTCATTGCGGGGCAGCTGAGAGCGGGCATGCCGCCTCAGCACAGACGCATCTGCCTTTGCAGATGGGGTTTTGCCTTGTACAGAATGTTTTGGGAGGCGTCAGAGCAAAGAGGTGCCGGCAACCTTGAGCGAGCGCTGGCGGTTGTCGCGCTGCTTCCCGTGCCCCTCTGAAGCGAGCCCTGCGGGAAGGGGGGGCTGAGGGGGCCCTGCTGCCCGAGTGCCCTCGCAGGGGTCTGTCCCGGGGGAAGCGTGGCACACGCACCCCCGCCGTCCCCGGGACGAGCAGCCCGGCCGTTTGCCGGCTCTAACCGCGCCGTGCCGCATTTTCAGCGCGTGTCTGCGTCGCTGCAGAAAGCTGGGCAGCAGCCGCCCGTCCCTCGGGCCGGTGACATGACCGCCTGGAGGGAACATCTCCGTCTGCCTGGGGAGCTGAACGCTGCGCGGGAGGCAAGCGGCGGCGGTGCTGGGGCAGGGGAAGAGCAGCAGGAAAGCCGGGTTCCATCCCGTCGAGCAGCCGCCTCGGCGGGGCCGGTGGATGGAAACGCTTCCTCCTGCTTTCGCCGAAGCACCGTGACACAGCTGGGGAAACTGCAGCCGTGGCAGGGGGCTCGGGGCTCGGGGACCGCAGCCTCGCAGCTCGGGGGACGCAGTGCGCGGTGACTCATCGCTGCCGGGGCCTGGGCGGCCGCGTTTCGGCACGAGCGGGGCTCGCGGCCCTTGCTGCTCAGTCAGTTCCCTTCCTGCAGCACGATCGCAGCTCCTACAGTAACAACTTTCTATTTAGCCGAGTTTTATGCTTTTGTGGTACTGAAGTCGGGAAGCTTTCCGCGCTGAGCAGCGGCTGTACAGGGAGTCAGAAGGTGGCAGGGTCCTGGCTGCTCTGCTGAGCACCGGGCTGGTGCGGTGCCGCGGCTGCTCACCGGGAGCCGCGCTGGCGGGTCAGCCTGGGGCCCTGGGCACACCTGAATCTGAGCCAAACCTGCTGTTTTGGGTCTCGTTTTCTCTCTGGTGGGGTGTAACGAGGATGGCAGCGCCTGCCCGCACGACGGAGCAGCGGGAGCTCAGGCGTGACGGGCGCTCGCCCCGTGCCTCCCCCGGCGCGGGGCCGGCAGCGAGCAGCACCGTGTCCCCCGGGATGGGGCCTCTCCGGGCGGCTGCCCCACACAGCGAGGGTGAGCCGGGGGGTCGGTAACGTTCGGGTCTGGCAGCAAGTGACGCTGGGCTGACTGTCCCCTTCCTCCCACCCAGTCAACCTGCTGGGGCTGCTGAAGTGGCGCGCCAAGCCCAGCCTTCTCTCCGGGAACCTCCAAAAGCTGATGAACGTGGATGGAGGGGAGGTCATCAAGGTACAGCCGGGATCTTCCCTCCCACCTCCTCCCTCCCCTGCTCAGGCACCCGGCCGTGTCCCCCGGGAGCTCCCTGGGGGCAGTGGGCTGTGAGAGCTCCTGGGGAGGCAGCACTGTCGGCACCAGGGTTTCCCACCCTGGGCTGGGGCTGGACTGGGAGTGCTGGGAGCAGCCTGCACGGCCTCAGTGCCTCTTCCCTGGAGAGACATGCCACCCCTGCCTGTGGCTATTGTCCCACTGGCCCTGGGGAGCCCCGCTGGGGCAGCTGGAGCTGCTGGGGCAAGTGGGCGGCCGGGCTGCCTGCCAGGGGGCAGGCCAAGCCGGGGAGTTGGGTCCTGGTAAAGGGCCATTCGCCCCAGGTTGAGAAAGGCTGAGGATGGGCACAGGAACCCAGAGGTGGGTCCGGGACGATGCTGGGAGTCAACACTCAAGCCCTCACTGTCCTCTTGTCTCCCCCAGTTCCTCCAGGACACCTTGGATGCCTTGTTTTCCATCATGATGGAGAATTCGGACACGGATGTCTATGACACACTTGTCTTTGATGCCCTGGTAAGCGGGACCTGCTTCCCTGTGCTTGCTGAGCCTGGGTCTGAGCCCACTGACCAGTGCAGAATGGGCCCAGGTCAGACTGGGGCAGGTTTGAGATGGAGCTTTACTGATCTGACTAGGCAAGCTGTGCTCAGAGCCGTGCAGGACCTCCGGCTCCATCGTGGTGCCTTGGGTCGGTGGAGCCCGGCTGACCCAGCACGGGGCACGGCTGTGGCTCTGTGGGGACACTGTCCTTGCAGGGGACAGTCCCAGCAAGATTCAAAGGCGTTTCTCCTACGCTGAGACAAGAGTGAGCCCAGTGATGGGACCAGGGGAGGGTCGGGGCAGCTCTCGTGGGACACCTGGGGCTGGTAATGGCGCGAGCTCTGCGTGAGCTGGCCATGAAGAGTCTGGCCACTGGGCTTGGGGCTCCTTTTGGGCTTTCCTCCTCGGAGGTCTGCCCATCCCGGCAGGCCGGGCAAGCGTGCAGGCGGCTCTGGTGGCCCCAGCAGCCCCCACGAGGGGTCAGTGCCACTGTGGCCGCCGCTGCGGGCACCCGGCTGTCCCCAGGCATCCCGCCACCCCCACTGAGCCGTGCCCGCTGCCCGCTCCCCCCAGGTTTTCATCGTGGGGCTGGTGGCCGACAGGAAGTTCCAGCACTTCAACGCCGTCCTGGAGGCTTACATCCGCCAGCACTTCAGTGCCACGCTCGCCTACAAGTGCGTACCCGGCGGCCGCGGTGCCTCCGGCGGGCAGCACGGCTCGGCTCTGGGGCTGCCCCACAGCCTGCCGAGCCCCGGCCACACGCGTCCCCGTCCCGCAGGAAGCTGATCTCGGTGCTGACGCAATACGTGGACCACGCGAGCCGGGGGGAGCCCTGCGAGCCGCTCATGCGCACCTTCAAGGCCTTGGAGTACATCTTCAAGTTCATCGTCCGCTCCCGGCACCTCTTTGCCCAGTAAGTGCCGGCGGTTCCTCCCACTGGGTCCAGGTGCTGTGCTCTGCCAGGCTGCTACGGCAGCTCCGCTGGAGCATCGGCCCCCGGGGATGGGCTCTGCGGGAGGGAGAAATGGAAAGGTCCCCCGGGGGTCCCTGTGCCACGGGAGCGGTGTTGGTGCTGACCATTGGTCCCAGGAACGGGGTGCTGGCACCTCAACCTGCCTGGTGCAGGCTGCTCGGGGTGGATGCGGCACCCAGGGGTGGTACCTGCAGCTCCCAGCACGCTGTGGCCGTGCGGCCGGTCCCCAGCCAGGCTCTGGAGGTTCCCAGCAGTTTTGTGCTGCTGGAGCTGTCTTGGTGCGGAATGGGTGGCGGGCAGTGCTGTCCACCTCGGGCTGGGAGGGCTCCTGCAGCACGAGGGGCTGTGGCAGGACGGCTGCCGTCGCACACGCGGCTCTCCAGCCACGAGCCTGTGGTTTGCTGCCCTCTGGGCTCGTCACTGCGGGTTCCCCGGGCACCTGTGCCAGTCCAGAGCCGCGGTGCGGGGTGCTGGTGAGCTCGGCTTTGGCACCGCAGCTGCGGGGTTGCCCACGAGCCCTGGGATAGCACGGAGCCCACGCTCCCTGCCCACAGCTCCGGTGGCTTTGCCGCGTCTCTGTGCAGTCAGGCCCTGCCCCAGCTCCTACTGCCTCGTGCTGTGGCCTCAGGAGATGACCAGCTCCTTTGTGCGCGGCTAACCCAAACGCCTCCTGCCCCAGGCTCTGCTCAAGCCGCCTCTGATGGGTGGGTTTTTCCAACATGCTCTTAAAAACCTCCCACGATGGAGATGGCAAAACTCCCCCAGGCAGCCAGCCGGCTCCCTTACGTAGCCACCACTGTGGCTGGAAAGGTTTTCTGATATCCAACCTCACTCTTCTTGCTCAGTCCTGGGGAGCTTCTGCCTGCCCGGCCCGTGCTGTTCGGGAGCTTTTTAGCAGATTTTTCCTCGGAGAGGAAAATGCTGCACTGACCCGCAGCAGGGCACACCTTACTAGGGAGCAGTGCTCTGCTCGGCTCGGACCGTGTCGACCCTCAGCCTGTTGTCGGCCCCCGTGGCAGCTCCAGCTCTGCTGACGGCGTCACCTGTGAGCTTCCCCCTCGGCGCCGACGCTGCCGTGAGCGGGTGCGGATGGCAGCGGGTGCCGTGGCAGCGATTTGGGCAAGGTCCCCCCACCCCCCCCCGTGGCACATCAGTGACCAAGACACACGTTCGGTGTCGGGGGGTTCCTGTGAAGCACCCTCTTCCTCTGCAGCTCCAGGGCTGCTCTCGTGCTTTAGCCAGTTGCCGGGCTTTTGAATAATTTCCAATGCAAAGCGCACATTCGGTCCTGGGGGCCGCGCGGTGCCAGCGCCAGGGCCTGGGGAAGGGGTGCCTGGGGCAGCCCCCCGCCTTGCCCTGACTCAGCGGCTCATCCCCCCCCCCTGCTCGGCACAAACTCTTAAGGGGGTTGTAAGAAAGAGAGAGAGAATTTTAACTTGTTCTGTAATGACAAGGGACAGTGGTTCTAAACTGAAGGAGGGTTGATGTAGAATGGACATAAGAAGAAATCCTTCCCTGTGCGGGGGGGGAGGCGCTGGCCCAGGGTGCCCAGAGCAGCTGTGGCTGCCCCCTCCCTGGAAGGGTTCACGGCCAGGTTGGACGGGGCTGGGAGCCCCCTGGGCTGGGGGAAGGGGGCCCTGCCCAGGGCAGGGGAGTGGGAACTAGATGATCTTTAAGGTCCCTTCTGACCCAAACCAGGCTGTGATCCTGTGGTAAGCAGTGTAAGGGACTGGGAGCCTCGACAGCTCCTTGTTGCCGCTGTGGATAAGGTCAAAGTCCCCGCCAACTGCCTCCAGACTCCTGGAACCTGGTTTTGTTTGTTCCCCGTGGGCCCAGGGTTCCCGTCCTCATCTGTGCGACGGGACGAACAAGCGTGGGTGAGCCTGGCCGTGCTGCTGGGCTGAAGTGGAAAACTGAAAACACAACCGACTAGGGTTACCAGAAAAAGCAAGTTACGTTCCTCTTTCATTCCAAGTATGTGGCACTGAAAGCTGAAGCGTCCCAAGGGAGCGGCGGGAGGCGAGGCCCCTCTGTGCAGCATCGCCAGCCCGGGGAGCGGGGTGGGAGCCCAGGGCCAGCCCCCTCCACCCAAAGCCCCGAGCGCTGCACAGAGGTCCCAGGGTGCTGCCGGCGTCCCCGCCGGCGCCCTGTGCCCCGCTCGCGGTGAGGAGCTGCCGTCGGGCTCCCGGCGCCCACCGGGACCCTCAGACCTCACTTTGCTCCCACTTTGTCTCCGCCGTCTCACTTCGCTGTCTGCCGGGCGTTCCCCGGGGAGCTCACGCTGCTCCCCCCTCACCGATCTCGCCCGCCAGCCCTTCCCAGGGTCTCGTTCGTGGCCAGGCAGCTGCTCCAGGGCTCTGGGGTCCCTACCTCGGCATAGATGAGAATACGGAGCAAATTCCCCAGCTTATAGAACTTCTGGCAGAGAAAATTAATTATATGGAGCATTTGCAAACAGCCATGTGAATTAGTTTGCATTGGAATGAAGACATCCCTGAAGACATTTAGTGTTTTTATTCATCTTCCCTTTATCTTAGTGATCTTAACAGTGCAATAACATGGACTCCTTAGATCTTCTAAATACTTTAAACGGTGCTACAATTTGTATACAGTCTATAATTTAAAGAAATTAGATTGTAATTATAATAAGTTACTGCAGATTGCTGCATCTATTTGATTATGTGTGCTACTGCTGGAATCAGATGAGCGGCTCAAGTAGCTCGTACGAGGATCCCAGGTTGCTGCAAGGATGATAGAAGCGGGGCCCGGCCAGTGTGGGGCAGGAGGTTGATCGCCCAAGCCCCTTGGGCATCTCCGTGGCCACTGCGTGGGGAAGGGGCTCCCCGATTCCCTTCCTGCCTCGGGCAGGAGCCGTGGGAGCCCGTGGGCTGTGAAGGGACCAGATCCTGGCGCTGGCCGTGGGAGCTCTGTGCCCGAAATCTGCTTTTCTGCAGGGAGCTGCTGTGCTGCTTCTTCAGCCACATTCCTCTTTGGCACCCCACGCACCGTGCCGACGTCGGGGACCTTTCCTGTCCCCCCGCCATGGTAACCCCAAGTCCCCTCAGAGCCCCCCTGGCACCTGCCTGGCTCCATCGCATCGGGGAGGGGGCTGGGGCTTGGTGACAGCACGGTGACATGGCTCCCACTCACTGCTTCCTCCCTGCCAGTTTCTCCGGCTGCTTCTGCTTTTTGGCTGGCACCGAGGGCGATGAAGTTTTCCTGAAAGCGCTTGTCATCACCCCGGGGCTCACCCTGTGCCGGGGGTCCTCTCCTGCTGGCGTGGGGGGAGCTGGGGCTGCTCGCTCTCGCCAGCATCCCTCCACAGCCGCCTGCTCCACAGGCCCCCCGCCAGCCTCACTCAGCCCCCCCGGCTCCTGCAGCCAGCCCCCCCTCTGCCAGCCCCCATGGGTTCCACCACGGCCCCGCGTGTCCCCTCTCCCGTCCCCGGGGCAGCCCAGCACCCCTGCGAGGACTGGCCCCTTACCCCCTGCCCTCTAGCCAGCCACTTGTGTAGCCGGGGGCCCCCTGGCTGCCGAGCATCCCCACCGACCCCCCTCCCGTGGGGACTTTGCTGGGGTCCCCAAAGGCTGCCGGGCGCCCGCGGCGGTTTGAGGGTTCGCAGGCAGCACATCCCTCCCCCGGAGCCACGCTGGCCCTTCCCATCCCGTTCAGCACGGGTTTTATCGCCATCCGTCCTGATTCCCTCAGGGAGCTGGTGGCCGGGCAGTTTTTCCTGCCACTTTGCTGTCAGCGCTCGGGGGTTTCTGTGCTGCTCCTCGAGCTCGGGGTGCGTGCCGGAGCCCAAAGCTGCAGGGCCTGAGCCGGGGGTGTGCCCGCTGTCTGCACACCCAAGAGGCGTTGGGCCCAAGGACCGGGCTCCGTATTATTGATGAAATCCTCCAAACCAGCAGGTCAGCGTTGAATTAAAGACTGCGCTGACCTACGTCTGGTGCGGCAATGCAAAGCAGCCGTTATCTTGCTTTAAGTGAACTGCGCCCTCCGACTGCTTGGTACTGCTCTGGTTTGAGTCATTACACACTTAAGAGCTCAGAAATCAGCGTTGACAATATGTCTTATAGTGGTTAAAATAGTATATTGTATTCATGCATGCCTTCTTTAAGATAAAAATACCGACTGTTGTGGGCAAGACGTGAGGTGAGCTTGAAAATCCATGCCAGTCAGTTGTGGGTAGACGCATTAAAAAGAGGCACTGTGAAAAATCTAGCGAATCTTTGCTAAATGATGATCATTGCATGGTGTCATTGCTGTGAGAGTAAAAGCCGTAGGTGGACCTTCATTTTCTTTTGCTTATTTAAGACATACAGATTTCTTTAAACTTCCCAGGCTCTGGTGGGGTTTCGGGCCAGGCAGAGCAGCTGGGCCAGGCTCCTTGGGGCTGTGGGGGGCTCCCACTGTTCAGCAGCTTTTAACATGTGGGAGGGAGGGAGCGACCTTTCTTGGGTCGGTCTTAAGCTGTTTTGGCTTGGAAGTTGGTCAAGGGCTGTAAACCAGCGGCTGCTCGGCTGATGCGT
Source organism: Tyto alba (assembly GCF_018691265.1). NCBI lineage: Eukaryota > Metazoa > Chordata > Aves > Strigiformes > Tytonidae > Tyto > Tyto alba. The sequence continues at coordinate 56,336,697 of NW_024881327.1, forward strand.
TTGTCTGAGCACGCCGGAGATGCCTCAGGCGGATCGACAGGCTTGTTCCCACTGCCAAACCTACAAGGTTTCGTATGTGCCCTCACACTCATTTACCAGATAGGGAAGAAGAGTTTGGGCGGAGAGCTATCCAACTGTAATTTTATGAAACAAAGCAGGAAAGTTTTTACAAAAACTAGACTCCGTAAATATAGCTGGCAAGCAAAAAATGACAGATCTTGTTTGTTCTGCTGCTGTGCGCACAATTAGCAGCCGAAACACAATTAAAACCCAAGCACATGTTGCTTGCCGCAGTGGTGGTCTGCGTGCGGGAGTCAGGCCGGGCTGGCAGGCACGGGGAGATCAGCGTTTTACCCCTCATTTCCCCCATCCGTACCTGCAGTCGTGCCCCGGCAGAGCTCAGTGCTCCATTCCCCTCGTCACTCGATGGGGTGAATTAGCTCAGATACGACCCATTTCTCACAATGAGTTCTTACGGTGACTTTAGCCTTGTGATTGTGCATTTGATTAGCAGCTTTGAAACTTTCTCGCAGTTTTGCACGTCTCGTGGCTGAAATTCCCCAGGTGTTTGGTTTGTTCTGCGATGGGTCGTGCAAGTCGCGCTCGGGCTGGAGGGTGAAGGGACTTTCTGCTCAGTTGGGAAGATACCGACCTCCTCTGAGGGAACTTTGGTGTGTAAAATCACGTAAAAGGGTATTTAAAAAAAAGAAGGGAGTGTACGTAAGGATGCATGAGTAGTGTATGTAAGGAAGGCAGCAGCTAGCAGTCTTTAATCTGGGTGGTTCTGCACACTGAGGAGCTGGTTCTGGCTGGCCCCGGGGCCGGGGCAGTGGCCGTGCCGGGGCTCGCTGCCAGACCCGGCTCTGGGGAACCAGTGGCTGGGGGGTGTCGTTAGCTGGGACCGCAGGCGATGCCCCAGCAGAGGTGGCCTGTGCAGGCGGTCCCGGGGGAAGGCGCGCGGTGCAGCAGCGAAGTGGTGGCTCTGGCTGTTGCAGGCTCTACGAGGGGAAGGAGACAGCCGAGTTCCAGCGCTCGCTGCAGCGGTTCTTCCTCTCCCTGAACCAGCTGATGAAGTCCCCGCTGGAGGGTCCCACGCTGCTCTCCCAGGTACGGCGGGGGGGCCGGTGCCGTGGGGGGCTCCGCTCTGGCGCGTGGTGGGATGGGTGGTGCTGGCTGTCCCTGTGCAGGGGTGACGCCGGCTGTTCTGCGTGCAGACCTCCCCGTGCATGGGGTGTGGAAGGGATCTGCCACCCCGTGCGGTGCCTCGCTCTCCCCAGGGACCCCCACTCGTGCCCCCGGCACAAATCCCCCCGAGGCCCCAGACCACAAAGCCCTGCATTGTGCTGCTGCTCGGCGCTGCGGCGCAGGTTTGGGTCAGCACCTCGGTGCCACTGAGCAAAGGCTCTCCTGGCCATGCATGTGCTGAAGCCTGGAGAAAAGGGTCTCGGGAGGGCTCCTGGGGCTTGTCCTGGAGCTCCCCGCACCCCAGGAGCCGGCTGGCGTGGGGGGTGCTGAGGGGGAACAGAAACGGTGCCCTTTGTGCTGGGGGTCCCCGCGGGCACGGCCGCGTCCGTTACCGGCAGCCAGTGTCGAGGTCCTCCAGCCGCCGGTGTGACCGTGCCGGGGGTCAGAGCTGAATGGGGAACACGAGGAGCCCCGTTCACTCTGCGAAGTCAGCTCGTGAGGGGAGGCGGGAGCCAGCGCCGGGGCCGAGCCGGTGTCGCTCGGTGCGGGGCCGGCGGTGAGGACGGGGCCGCGTTCTGCACCCGTGGGCTCACAGCTGGAGAGAAGCACCACAGAGGGGACCTCATCAGCAGGCTGGGATGCGCAGTGGCAGCTCCTGTGTTTCACTGATTTGTGCCATTCTTAGATAATCCCGTATAAACTAATCAAATTTAAAAAAAAGTAGTTTGAGGACTAACAGGACTGCTGCCCTCATGGAGAGGAGGAGGGCTGGCCCATCTAAACACTGATCGTTACTCTGATTTCCATCTCCATACCATTGCTCCAGAGCCTCTGCTGTGGTAACCCAATGCGCCGCAGCGTTACTGCCTGCTGCACATCCGCCCGTGCGATTTCAGCCTCATGCAGCACCTTGTTCAGGTCTGCAGAAAATAATTCTTGCAGGTGCATCCAGGGTAGAGCAGCCACCATCCAGGGCAGATTGGGAACGGTCTGCCTGCACATCAGCAGAAAAGGCATCCCTGAGGTCAGGAATAGCACTGGTGATAGCAAATAATAGCCATGAGGCATGTGGTGTGGCCGTGTCTGCCACGGGGCACGGATGGTGCTGCCAGATCTGCCAGCCGCCCGTCGAAAGCGTTGGGGAAGAGTCAGGGGATTGTCGGGGTGGGTGAAGACCATGTCCGGGACCCAGCCGCGGCGTGGGGACACACGCGTGTCCTTCACCTCGAGCACCCCGAGGCTGCAGCCTTACGGCAGACGGGGTTGATTGGAGAAGACGAGGCCGTGGCTGCCGCGGCTGGGCTGGCATCGCCGTGCTGGGAGGGTCGAGGCAAGCCTGTCGCTCGGCCGGCAGCGCCTGCCCATCTCAGCAGGACAGGCTTGCCAGCTCCAGCCCTGTTGGGGTTCCCCCGGTGTGTTCGAGGCACTGGGGGTGTCCGTGACAGCCAAACATCGTTAGGAAGCAGACCAGAAAACGGTAGCCGTGGGAGCAGCAGCTCCCACGCCATCCATCACGGGAATGCGGAGAGGACGGCTTCCTCGCCCAGACGGGCCGGCCAGGGGCGAGGCACTGCTGGGCTTGCTGCCCACGAGCCACGAAATCCTGCTTTGCAGTGCCTGGGCTAGTGCTGGCCTTGGCTGCAGCGAGCACGGTCTCGTGGAGTTTGGGACCCTGCTGAGCATGCTGAAGGTTAGCACTAAGACAAAGGTTTTAGATTTCAGAAGAGCAAACTTCAGCTCGCAGAGAGCTCAGCTGGGAGGGATTCTGTGGGAAGCTTCCATGGAGGATAAAGGCGCCAGCCAGTGCTGGGAGTTTTTCAAGAACGCTCTCCTGGAAGCACAAAAACAGTTCATCCCCTTTAAAGGTAAGTGGAGTAGGTGGAGGAAGAGACCCCCTGACTTAACTGTGAGCTTCTGAGACTGCTCAAAACCAAGAAGGAAGCATACCCGAGATGGAAAAGCAGACGAATACCTGTTGAGAACTACAAGGGAATTGCCAGGGCATGCAGAGATGAAGTTAGAAAAGTAAAAGCTCTGCTCGAATTGAAATTGGTCGGAGATGTCAAAAACTACAAGAAAGGGTTCTTCAGGTAGTTAAACAACAAGCAGAAACAGAAGGAAAATATTGGCCTGCTGTTAAACAGTAGAGGTGAATTTGTCACCAGCAGTGCTGAAAAGGCAGAGGTTTTCAACACTTTCTTCACCTCTGTCTTTATGAGCCCTTGACGGGGTTGGGCCCCAGATCTTGGGAAAAAAAATCCAGGTGAATGCAAACACAGATCCACCAACAGCGAAGGAAGAGTTGGTATGAGAACTTGACCCCTACAAATCGATGGGACCTGACGTTATCCACTCGAGGGCTGGCTGATGTTGTTGCGAGGCCACTCTCCATAATCTTTGAGAAGTCATGGAGATCAGGGGATGTCCCAGAAGACTGGAAGAAGGCTACTGTCACCCTCATCTACGGGAAGGGAGGTGCCCAGCTGAAATTATTCATTCTGGAAGGGAAAATCAGAAAATGTTCTTAAAAGCAAGAAATCCCTTAACTTTAAATGCATGGTGATGGGCTCTGAGCTGACTGACGTGATGGTGGATGAGACCTGGGACTGTAATGGATAGTGCTCTGTGCCTGGCACCAATCAGGGAGGGCTCACTCAAAGTTGGGAATTATCAGGGACTCGAGAAGAAAACAGAAAATGTCCTTTAAACGTCCTTTGCCACAGTGTAAGCCTCTGTGGTACATCTGCGTCTGGTGCCCATGCTTCGGACCACGCAGTCGAGCTGGAAGAGCCCCAGCAAAGGGTGACCGGGTGTATAGGGCAGCCTTCAGGTGGCATCTGGCCAGACCAGACCCCTCCATACTGGCAAAGAGATGGGCAGGGAGCTGGGACAGGGAGCTGCAGATGGGCCTCTGGTCTGGAGAGAAGGGTGGGAGATGGAAACGGTTGTTCGAGGTCTCTCCTGACTCGGAAAGGAAGGAGCACTCCGGCAAAGGCAGTGCTTGCTCATCTGCTGTGCAATGAATCTGTCAAGCCCCCCGTGATGGTCTGCATCTGCTCCTTGGAGCAGGCTGTGGATGCTGAAAGTCTGCACAGGTTTGCAAACAGCCGTGGGAGAAGCGTCCTCCCAAGATTATTTAGCTATAAAGACATTTCTGGGTCAAGGGGCCCCGACCTTGGAAGCACCACTGTGGGCTTGTGAGCCAGCAAGGTCCCATCCTCTTCCCCTCCTCCCCTCAGACCGGGCGCCTGGCCTCGTGCTGCCGGGCTCCCGGTGCCTCTGCCCGGCCCGGCCACCGCTCCCCCGTCGGGGGGGTCCCGTGGCTTCCCTGGCACCCTCACCCGCGGCCACCCTGGCCACAGTTCTTGTGCTGCGTCCTGCACTGGCGTCTGCTGGACCCCAGCCCCTGCGCCTTGCTGCTCCCTGGTGTCTCCTGAACACCTTGATCGGGTACTCCAAGGAGAGAACTTTTTTTTCCTTGGTTCTCCAGGTGGGCTCTGTAGCTGCTTTACAGAGCTTGCAGACCCCCCGCCACCCTAGCTGCGGTGACAGCTCCCATCTAGCAGCGGAAGGTGGTACTCCAAAGATGTGTTAGTGGCTGACGTAAGCTTTGCAGCTTCTTCCTGTCCTGCCTACTCTTTTTGTTAAAGCTGCAATTATCTGATCAGCCCGAGGCAGAGCTGATAATAGCTGTTAGCTGCAACACTCCTGCAAAAGCCACCTCTCCTGTGGGGAGGGCTGGTCCTCTGTTGGACTACTTCGGGCTGGGAGGTTTCGTATTATTTTGACTGGTTGGAGCCGCGGGGAGGAGGCTGAGTCTCTACTTACTGGTGTCAGACAGGCTGGGGGCCAGGGACCAACCCACAGCGTGGTCCTGGCCGGAGAGCAGGAGCAGCAATTCAGCCCAACACCTCCACATCCCCCATAAACGCCGAGACCCGGAGGGAGCCCCGATGTGAGGGAGCTGGAAGGCTACCTGCCCCCTGCGTGCACGTCTCCAGCCAGGGGATGGGCTTCTGCTGCCACTGCTCCCTGCCACAGCCAGAGCCCCTCGAGAAGAGCTTCGCTCGCCCCACTGCTTCCCTCCTGGAGCACTGCTTTTCTCTGCACCCAAAGAAGTTGAGTCTTGAGGTGGGATTGGGGTACAGACCTCAGCAAACCCTCCGGGCTCGTGCCAGCTGCCAAGGCGCTGAGCAAGGCGGAGCGGAGCGTCTCAGCTGGGAGCACTGGGGACGGAGCTGGGCCCCACGCCCCAAGGCAGATGGCTGGGGCGCGTAGCTTCGGCAGGCCGCTACTTGGGGTGGGGGCACAGCTCTCTTTGTGCCTTGAGGACAACCCCCTGCCCTCCTTCTTCCCTCGGTTTAGGTCCAGGCTCACCTGCAGCTCCGCAGGGTGGAGCAGAGGAGATGCCCCAGCCTGCTGCGGCTCCTTGGGGTTTTGGGGTTGGCATTTGCATCTCACAGCCTGGGTCGGGGGGCTGCCTTTTCCCGAGGGGGTGCTCACGAGTGTCTGCGGTTGGAGCTTCGCCGAGGTTGCTCCAACTCTTCCCCTGCGGCCACCGGCCTTGCGCAGAGGTGATGGTGCTGCCACACGTGCCAGCAGCAGCCCCTGACCCGGGCCGGCGACCGCCGGGCTCAGCGCTGGGATCCCTGACAGCCACCCGCCCGCTCCCACCGGACCTGGCCCATTAGGCAATTTATATATTGAAAACAACTTATATATTAAAAGCAAGCATTGCTGTTCGGCAGCTGGGGAGGAATCAGACACAATTTGTATATTGTAGCCTGGCTGACACGCTCTTGCCACAAAAAATTGGTAAGTGGGGGCTCCTCCTCAGTGGTGAAAGAAAGACATTTTCAGTTCTGCAAGGTCAGGCAGTTACCTCAGCAGTTACAATCAAAGCCAGAACCAGTTTCTGGAAGAAATCTTTTCTGAGATGTAGATGCCCATGTTTAAGGAGTCTTGTAACGCTGGAAAAATCCTTGAGGAGTGTGAAAAATTCTATACTAGCTCATTTTTCAAAAAGTGAATGAGATGACCTTGCTAACTGTAGACCAAAGAGGCTGACTGTTGATGCCAGCTCAGTTGTGGAGAGAATGCAGTCAATTTAGAGTTAAAGGGTGGCAGTATAATTAATGTTAATCAATCCAGCTTTACTAAGCATGGAGTTTAATAAAAAAAAAATCACATTTAGCTGTTACTTTTTTGAAGTTATAAATGTGACTGACTAAGATAACTGACATAATAGGCGAGACTAACAACTGTTTGGCTTGATACAGCATTCTGATTTAAAATTAGCACTGTGTAAGTTTGTTAAAATAACTACTTTTTATCTCCTTAATACGTATCTGCTCAGTTCTAAAATAAGTCACTGCGAATGGAGAGCTGTCGCGCTGGGTCCCAGGGGAACCTGCTCTCGGCTCAGCCCTCTCTGCGGGTTTGCCGATTTGCCCGCCGCGGCGTGGCTGGTGCCGGGGCCGGTGCCGGTGCCGGGGCCGGTGCCGGGGCCAGGGCTGGTGCCGGGGCCGGTGCCGGTGTCGGGGCCGGTGCCGGGGCCGGGGGCCGGGGCAGCAGCGGTGGTGCCGGATCACGGCGAAGGGTCTGCTCCACACCCCAGCGCTGCCGGCAGCGGGCGGCCAAAGGCGACTCTGAGCGTGGTGTCGTTGCAGAGAAACAAGCCAGACCCTGGGTTTATAGGCAAAGAGGTGCTCAGCGGAGCTGCCCGGGGCGGCACGCGGCGCGGCCGAGGCTGTGGGTGGATGATGCCCCCGGCTTTGCGTCCCTCGGCTGCAGCAGGTATCGAAACGTGGGAGCAGGGTTTGCAGGAGCTGTGGAAATGACTTGGGGCCGGGTGTGTTGGGTGGAAATAAACCCTATTTTGGCCAGCTAGGAGCGGGCAGCGGGGAATTCGGTCACAGGCTTTGCAAACCCAGAGGGAAAAGGTGTTGCTGGAGCACCATCACTTAGTGCCCCAGGCAAAGGCAGAGCCCAGCCCAGCGAAGGGCACTGGAGCTCACCGAGCTCACTGGGAGCGTGGTGCTGGGCGGCAGGACAGGCAACCGCCACTGCTGGAGCCGGCTCCGGGCTGGCAGAGCCTCGGATGGAGTTTTGAATCGTGTCTGGAGGGCTGAGGGTCCACCCTGGCCGTTACGGCCCTGACGTGGGCAGTGGCCGCCCAGCAAGAGGCCAGAGCTGAGCAGAGGTTTCGGCCCCACTGCAGGTTCCTCCCGAGCAAACCCCCCAGGGGCTCGCCCAGCCTGCACCCCTAATCTCCATATTCGCTGTGGGACGTGTCCAAGGGGAACTTGTCCAGCCACTTTTTAAAACTAGGTGAATTTTCAATAGGCACCAGTCTCTCACGCTCCTACCGTAACTCAGAGGGAGATGATGATCAAGATGCCGAAACCATTGGGTAAAAATTCCTGGAGCTGAATCGCGTAGCGGTTGGCTCTGTGTGGATCTGCAGGCACTGAACCTCCTGAAACTGTGGCTGAAGAGCAGAAGCCTGGGGAGACAGCGGCTGGCACCCGGCTGCACCCAGGGTGCCGCTTTCAGCACGGTTGGAAGCCTGGGGAAGCCTGAAGGATCCGATAACCTGGCAAAGCTAGAGATAAGCAGAACTCAGCGGGTCGTTTATGCTCCTTAGTCACGTCACAGACATAATGAAGTAGATTTTAATGCAGAACAATTTGCGGTCAGTGTGTTTACTGTTCCAAAAACAAATAACCAGGTGTTCCTGGGGTGCGGAGCTGGGCTGGGTGCAGGGCAGCCCTGTGCCTCCGGCAGCCTCGGCCGTGGCAGCAGCGACTGCTGGAACCCTGAGTGGTGTTGGAGGGTCTTACAGGCAATGCAAGCCAGGGACCACCTACCTGAGAGTTGTGTTGTTGGAGTTTGTGTGATTTCAAAGTGAGAGCTGGGGACAGTTATTGACACGGGTAGAGGTGTGGCGGTTCTGGGTGCTTTGCTGGATGTCAGTGGCTCGGCAAGAGGAAGCTGCTCTCGGCTGGACGCCCCTTCCCCAGGGGCGATGGGCTGGTGGCTGCGGGCCAGGCTGAGCCCAGTGCTGCCTTAAGGAGAGGGGACTGAATGAGGATGATGCTGGCTCCGCACCCACGACCTGGGGGGAGGCAGGAGGGGCCGAGAGTCACCTCCCTGCCTGGATGGCATCCATCCGTCTGTTTGTCCTGCCCTGTGGGCACGCGGTGAATTGTGGCTGGTGCGATCAGCTCTCTTGTCTCTTTGCAGGGAGCAGCCCTGAAGTACCTGCCTTCCATCCTCGAGGACGTGTTTGGGATCTTTGATTCCTCTGCGCTGGGGTAGGGTCCCCGACACCCCCATCTTCCCCAGCCCTGCTCTGCGGCGTGCTCGGCGCCTGCTGCAGCCCCCTCTGCCCCCGCTCCCATCCCGTGTGCCCCCCCGTCCTGGAGCTGCTGGCAGGGATGCAGCCTGACGCCGTCGAGCCGAGGGCAAGCGCGGGCGAGGGGGTCTGGGTTTGCTGATGCCTGGGTGTTGCCTCCTTATGCCCTTCCTAGTGCGAATGTCAGCAGTAGCCTGTGCTTCAGGCAGGGGCTGAGCCTGGAAACCCTCAGTCCCCCTGGGTCCCTTTCAGGAATTCAGGCAGGGTTTTTACACCGGGTGTCTCTGCACAGCCGTCTGCAGCTTTGTGCAGTGGGACTCTCCTGCCCTGCACCCCCCTGCACAGCTCTGTCCCCATCGAGGGGCCCCCCAACACAGCAGCCCCGTCCTGCCCGAAACGCGGCAGCAATCGGTGCCTGACCCCCCACCGCCGCATTTGTCTTCTGCAGAAGGAAAAGGGGCTGCAGGTGCTCAGAACTGCAAAACAAGGGGGGGCTCTTGCAAGCGCTGTGTTTAACTCTCATTAAATCCTCCCGCCTGGACGGCAGGGCCTTGCTGCGGGACTTCATTGGGAACCTGCCGCCCCAGCGCCTGCTGAAGCAGAAGCTGCAGTCTCTGACCGACATTGTCAACAGCAAGATCTTCCAGTCCTACGGTGAGAAGGGGCACCGGGGGGTCCCGGCGCTGCCTGCGCCGAGCTCTTCTGGGAGGGCCATGGCATAGTCCCTGCCGCGGGGACCCCCCCTCTGACCCTGGGGCGGCTCCGCAGAGGGACACAATTCCCTCGAGCTTGTGCTGGACCCCGGCGTTGCCCAGCGCCTCGCTGGGGTGCAGCTGGTGCTGCTGGAGTGAACCTCTCCCTCTGACCAAAGCGCTGCCAGGCTGCAGGGGGAAGTAGGGTTTAGCTGAAGCAATATGCAGTCAGTGTGACGATGGTTTAGCGATCTGTTCGGCGAGGGGGTCTCGGGGGCTTGGTGTCAGACGGGAAGGGCGTGAGCAGGGTTCCCCAGGCCTGCCGTGGGTCTGGTGCTGTTTGGTATTCTTAGGAGTAATCTAGGTGATGGGAAAAAGAGTAGACTTGGAAAATCTTGCCCTGCAAGGCAGAAGTGACTGGAGGCACACTGGAGGACAGGTTCAGGATTTAGAATAATCTCAACAAGTTGGAGAAAAGGGTTTGGAAGATACAGATTGTATTTAAATCAAAACCAGCCACATGAAAGCAATCACTGAGCAAACAGGGGACGGAGCACAGGGCGGCGGCAGTGCTGCAGGAGGGGTCTGGGGCTGGGGGAGCAGAGGGGCTCGGTGATGCAGCACTCATGGGGGGAGCATCCCTCGGACATGGGAGCACCCGGCACCCTGCTCGGCGCCACCCAGGCCTCGGCTGGGCTTACTTCCACATGTGGTTTTGGGTGGCACGAGAAACTTGTGTCTAAACCGGGGAGAGTCCAGAAGAAAGCAGTGAGAGAAGCAGAGCTTAGAAGAAAGAGCGAGGAAGAAACAGCTGAGGGCTCAGGGCAGGAAGGGGCACGGTGGAGACGTGATGAGCTTCAAATACCCACATGTCGTGGTCAAAGAGAAGGGGAGTGGGCTGCCCTGCGGCGCGGGGCCGGGGGCCCGGGGTGTTGGCCGCAGCAGAGAGGCTCAGGGGAGCAGGGGGGCAGCTCAGCTGCGGCAGCAGGAACTGGTTTGTGTCTCTGCCCGTGGAGACTTTGCGAGATGGCAGCGTGACCATGCCTGGCTTGGCCTTCCATGTCACGTCCTGCTGCCCGCTCCAGCTCTGCTCTGAGCCACCATGACCCCGAGTGCTCCCCGCACCCTCCCCTGCATCCGCCCTGCGTCCCCCCTGTGCCTCCGGCAGCCCCCCCCCACCCCATACCCCACGACAAGCAGGCGGTCGTGACAGCAAGAAAACAGTGAAGAAATGTTTTGCCCCTGTTGCTTCTCCTCAGTCCCCCTTTAGTGGTGCCACTGTAGTGATAACCAGCAGCGTGGAGCTGCCAGGGCAGCATGGTGTCACAACTGCCAGCCCTGGCCAGAGGCGCAGAGTAGTACGCCATAGGAAGAACAGCAGGTTTTTAGCATATATTTAGCACTAGAGACTCTAGCTTATCTGGAGTGTGTTCAGTTTAAAAGTCCCCATCTGTTAAAGCTGAAGCACCTTTAACAGAGCAGAGAAGCAGAATGAAGTTCATTGGCAGAAGCTGAAGCAAGAGAGGTTCAGATGAGGCTTTTCTATTTTATTTTACTTTATTTTAGCAGAGAGGGGGTAAGTAGCTGTGTAAGAGTGAAGTGGATTATCTGTCTTGGAGCCTTCCCATCAGGATTTAATGTTTTCCAAAAGCCCTGCTCCATCCAAGGGGGGAGTTGAGAGCTCCGTGTGTGTGGGTCACAGCCCAGACCAGGTGTCGTGCTGGTCCCATCCATCCTGCTGGTCCCTTTCCTGCCCCGTCCTCTCCGGTGCTGGTGTCGTGCCGGCGCCTGCCAGCCCCGTGCCCCCCTGTCCGCCCCCACAGAGTGCCGGGAGCTGCTGCTGCAGACCGTGGTGCCCATCCTGCAGGCGCTGATTGAGAAGGGAGAGGAGGAAGATGCCTGCATTGAGCTGCTCAGCAATATCCTGGAGGTGCTGTACAAAGCCCAGAAGGTAAATCCCATCTTCTCTGCTGCCTCATTTTCCCTCTCCAGTAATCACCTTGGAAATGACCTGACTAAACCCATTTGAATAGGGTTAAGCACAAATTACTGGCCATGGTATGGTTGGGACTGATCGTGGTCCCCCAAAGCCAAAGGGGGCCGTCAGTGCCCACCATCCCAGCGCGAACCTGCCCCAGATGGGGGTAAAACCCTTTGATTTCCACCTCAGCTGGTCTCTGGCAAGATCCTGTCAGTCCCCATAAGTGGGGAAGAGGCCTCCGTGCTCTGGGACAGCACCAGCCCCACGCGAGGGGGTGCGTCGCTGGCCGTGCCTCTCGCTGTCCCTGCTCTGCACACCCAGGAGGGAGACGAGGTCAGGGGAGAAGGCAGCTGGCCAGCGGTTGTCTGCTGGGCCCGGGGCAGTGTTGCCCTCCGAAATCAGCAGTGGTGGCTCTAAACGTGAACCAGAGCCCTGTGGCATGGGGGGTCGAGGTGCCCATGCCCAGGGGGTGGGGAGCCCCACATGCGCCCTTGCCCCCGTGCTGCCTGCAGGATCCTGCCCGCTGCTGCGGGGCGGCAAAGTGAGAAACTGCAGGGATGCATGAGCCCAGCTGCAACCCCGGGCTGGGCACGCTTCTGCCAGGGGGGCCCTGACTGCCCAAACGCGACTCATCCCAGGGTGGCCTTGGGGGGACGGGGCCGTCCTTGCTGGGCACCGGCCCGACTTCGCTGGTGTTTGTTGCAGAGAGCAGAGGAGCTGCGAGCGCAGCACGGCGCAGGGGAGGGACGGCACAAGGACCGTGGGGATGCAGAGCTGGTGAGTGCCTCTCCGGCGGGGTTCGGCACTCGGCGGACGGTGTGAAGGAGCCGGGCGCCCCTGCGCATTTTGGGAAGGGCTTATCTGCCTCTCAGTACGGCGACAAACCCCGTAGGGTCACCTGGAGTCAACGTGCGGAGCTGGGCTGCTGGCAGGGCTGCTGCAGTGATGGGGTCAGGCCTGGAAGATGTCTTGCAGGGCTGGGAGGCTGCGGGTCTGCATGGCTCCAGGCTTGCTGTGAGCCCCCAGTGCCCCGTGTCCCCCCCCCGGGGTTGGGGGTGTCTGCCCAGACCTTTGCCCAGTCCCCCCGCAGCCTCGGTGCTTCGCTGCGCGCTGGCGGGTGGGCTCGGGCTGTTCTGGCTCCTTGCTCGGGCGAGGAGCGAGCGAGGTCCCGGGGCTCTCACGGGGCATCGGGGCTGCGGGGCGGCCCGGTGACATTCCCAGCACAGCAGGCAAGGCGTGCACAAAGCATGCCGGCGCTCCAGAGCTGGCTCACACTGGGCTGTGGCCCTGCCAGCATGCCAGTGGCCCTGCTTGGCCCCGCTGGACTTGCTGCTCCCCGCGTGCCAGAGCACATGGGGCCGCACAGACACGGCCGCGCTGCTGAGGGAGGTCTGGCAGAGCAGGTCCAGGGATGAAGGACCGCTTCTGTTAGAGCGCAGGAAGGGTAGAGCGTGGGCTTGCAGCGCTGGAAGCAGCGTACAAAAGCCAGAGCACAACTGGTGACCGCCGACGGCCCCGGCAGCGTGACCCGCGGTCGCGGCTCTCCTCGCCGGCGCCTGCCCTGGCAGCGCGGCTGTTTGGGCTGAGCACGGCGGAGCCACGGCCGCACGTACGGTCCTTGCGTGACTGCGCTGGCAGCTCCCTCCCGGCGTCACCCTCCTCCCCCTGGTTTCCCGTGGTGCAGAAACGCGGCACCCCGCGCGGGGTGGGGTGCTGTGGTGCCAGGCTGATGTACCAGCCACGTCCACACCTTGGTAGCCGTCCCTCTTTCCCCGTGTTGCCGGGCTGCTGCCCTCCGTCCCCTGCCTTTCTGCAGCTGGCACCAGGCTGTGTCCCTGGGCCACCAGTGGCCCACCACCTCTCCTTTCTGGGCCGCTCTGTGCGTTGGGGTCCCTTTCTGGGGCCCCTTGGGAAGTCCAGATGTCACACCTACAGCACGGCGATTGGCGCTGTGGAAGCTGAATTAGATGCATGCTGCCACGTCCTGGGGGGGTGAGGTGGCTGTGTGAGCGTGGGTTTTTTAATTCCCATGGCACTGGTAAGTCCAAGAGAGTGGAAGGGAAAGCTTGGAAATTGTGGTTGAGACGTCTTGTTTTGGCCTTAATTTTTAAACCTGCAATAGCCGTTAAGGAGAAGATGGCCGGGATGCTCAAGGGTGAAGGTACTGCTCCTGTTTCAACTCCGTGTGAGCTGAAACCCACCTTTGTCTGCCTGGTGCAGCTGCAGCATCCCCAGCCATCCCCAGCTGGGTGGCCGGCTTTGCCAAGCAGGCATGGGAGGCCGAGCTCTGCCGAGCTCCACATTTACACCGGGGTGCACCACCTTGCTCCAGCTCCACTCCAGCTCCAGCTGGTCATCCTGATGCTGCTAGCCTCCTGCACGGTGATTGAACCAGCTGTACTTGCTGTGCTGGAGTGGACAAGACTTTTATTTCAGTATTTTATATAAATCACTAATCTTTAGAGTCAGCTTGCGATTTCCCATCTCTCAGGGTGACACGAGCCTGTCCCTCCTGGCAGCGTGCTCCCACCTGGCCACTGCCACGGACCAGAGCTGTCTGGTCCCACAGCAGAGGATCCTGAGTGCCGGGCTTGTCTGATGGCCACGGTCCCTCACAGCTGGAGCTGCAGCGGTGCTGGGGCTCATCCCATGGCCACGGTCCCTCACAGCTGGAGCTGCTTCCTCCCCCTGCACAGGACACTACGGGGTGCTGAGGAAGCTTGTGCCCTCAATCCCAGCTCCCACGCTCTCCCCCAAGAATAACTGCAAACACTTTGCAGCCTCCTTGCCTGCTTTTTTTGGTGAGCTGCCATAACGGCAGCGGTGCTGACTGTGCGGTGTGTCCCCAGCCCAGCCTGCCAGCACCAGCAGCCCACAAGGGACCAGGGACCCGTGCTGGCTCTGTGCTGCGGGGACGATTCCCATCAGCTGCGGTGATGGTGCTGTCACCTGTGCCCTCCCTCTCGGCACCACGGCAGCTCAGGCACGGCCGTGACACCTCTTACCTTGCAGGTGAAGGTGAAGAAGCACATCCAGCTGATCCTGGAGCGGCTGCTGCACACCGTCAACCGGAGGGTGATCGTGCTGGACCGGGAGAACACCTTGCGGGTGAGTACCACCGCCACCGCCTCGCTCTGCGCCAGGCATCGGGGCTGCCTTTGGGCGACACGGGAGATGGAAAAGGCACCGCTGATTTAGGGGTCTGGGGCTGGGTGACCAGCGCTGCTCCTCAGCTGGCACCACAGCCTGGTACCCAGCTGCCTGGGGCTGGGTGTGCAGGTATTTGATGACTCAGGATGCACAAGAAAGCCCAAAAGGGAGGCAGAACCGTGCCAGGAGCAGGTCTGGAGCAGAGGGTGTGTTGGGAGGAGCAGGCAGGATGTTTGTGATGCAGGAAGCCAGTTTTGGAAGCAGATGAGGGATTTGGGCTGTATTCTCCAGAAAAAAAGAGCCTGGAACCAACGAACCATCACAATTTTACATGCCAAGAACACGTGGGAGGAATGTTCTGGGAGAGGTAGGCAGGTCAGAGCAATGTTCAGCCGAAGCTGAGCAGCTGCACTGGGTGCAATGGTCTAATCAAGGAGGGGGAATAGAGCCGTGGCCAGCGAGGGTTTGAGGGTGCTCTGATGTGGATGTGGTGGCAGACGCAGCGCGCTTGGCCGGGCAGCGAGGAGCCGGCCCGAGAAGCTGCTCTGGGTGACGAGGGTCGGTGATGAGCTGGGTGACGGGGGTCGGTGATGAGCTGGGTGACGAGGGTCAGTGATGAGCTGGGTGACGAGGGTCGGTGATGAGCTGGGTGACGAGGGTCAGTGATGAGCTGGGTGACAAGGGTCGGTGATGAGCTGGGTGACGAGGGTCAGTGATGCTGGGTGACGAGGGTCGGTGATGAGCTGGGTGACAGGGGTCGGTGATGAGCTGGGTGATGAGGGTCAGTGATGAGCTGGGTGACGGCGGTTGGCGATGAGCTGGGTCCGATCGCGTTCCGGGAGCCTGGAGTGAGCGGCAGGGCCATGCCACAGGGACACACCATGCTGTGCCACCCTGCGTGCCGTGCGTGGGGACGGGTGGGCAGCTGGAGCGGCAGCTTGGCCTTTGAGCCTTCCTGGGATAAGCCTGCAGGTTTGCCATCCTGTTCTTTGTTCCCGTTAATAAAGACCTAACTGAAGTGAGGCAGTAAAGCCGGCGGGCAGGAGGGGAGCTTTATCCTCGCTGGCCCTGTCATGCTCTCGGGCGGATGCGGCTGCCCTGGTCTGCGACTGTCCCCATTGCTGGGATTGCTCCCACTGATGCGCTGAGGCACTGGTGTTGCTGTTCCCCGCCTGGTGACCCCCTCCTTGTGCCCCCGAGGGATGGGGGAGGCGCGAGGTCTCCCTCCAGTTCCCGGTTCAGCCTGCCCTCCCCAGCCTGGCCAGCGGCGCAGCCCCGCGGTGACATTTTGATAGTGGTTCTGCCGTCCTGGGGTGGGTGCCGAGCTGGTTCCCGGCACATGCCCGGGCACAAGTGGCCTCATGGCCAGGCACACCCCTGGCTCTGCTGCCGAAGGCTCTGCCGCCGGGGCTTTGCCGGCTGGGCACAGCGGGCTCTCGGCATCGGAGCGTGACTCACATGTGACTCAGGCAGGAGATGCATCCAGGGCTGCATTCCGTATCATCTTGCTTTTAGCCTTTGTTCCCAGGCTGCGTGACTCAGTGCCAGAGGAAGCAAGAGGGAAAAGAGCTGTTGGGTGTGCTGTGCCAGGCTGTGACCGAGGCGAGGAGGGACGCTGGGTGCTGAAGAATCGCCCCATATACAGTGTGGGAGAAAGGGGGGTGATCCTTTGGCTGCGCCTCACTCCCACCACTTGCTCCCTTTCCCACACACGGGCCCTGCTGGGCTCCAGAAATGTCCTCTGGCAGCTTTCCTGGTGTCGTTCACGATTTCTGTACCACTGCTGCAGCCCCTACTTTCAGCCTGGGGTCTGAGGCCCCCCCAGCCCGGGCTGCTCTGGCTGCCAGGAAGGTCTGAGGGGACCAGAGATGTGTGTGCCTGCGCTGGGGACGGCCTCTGTCTAGGTTCACTATCCCGGGATGTCGGGCACTGAGGCCTCCAACCAGCCCTGCCCTCCCCGTGACAGCTTGGCCCCCTCCCACGGGGCTCGTGGGCGCCGTGCAGGGAAGTAATGAGCTGCTGCAGGAGGGGCTGCAGCTGAGGCTCAGGCTGCTGCCGGCGAGCAGGGCTGGTGATGGGCACTGCAGCATCTCCTGTGGCCAAGCAGCCAGGGTACCTCGGCACCACCAGCCCCCCCCTCAGCACAGCCAGCCTCCCCTCAGCACCGACAGCCCCCCTCGGCACCACTGGCCCCCCTTGGCACCGCCGGCCCCCCTCGGCACAGCCAGCCTCCCCTCAGCACCGACAGCCCCCCTCGGCACCACTGGCCCCCCTTGGCACCGCCGGCCCCCCTCGGCACAGCCAGCCTCCCCTCAGCACCGACAGCCCCCCTCGGCACCACTGGCCCCCCTTGGCACCGCCGGCCCCCCTCGGCACAGCCAGCCTCCCCTCAGCACCGACAGCCCCCCTTGGCACCGCCGGCCCCCCTCGGCACTGCCGGCCCCCCTCGGCACAGCCAGCCTCCCCTCAGCACCGACAGCCCCCCTCGGCACTGCCGGCCCCCCTCGGCACCACTGGCCCCCCTCGGCACAGCCAGCCTCCCCTCAGCACCGACAGCCCCCCTCGGCACCGCCGGCCCCCCTCGGCACCGCTGGGCTGCAGCCCCATGAGCATCCGCTGGGTCCCCGGCACAAGGGATGGGGTTTAACACCGTGTCAGCTCCTGCATGTGCGAGTTTCCTGCTTTGGGGTGCCGTGGGGTGGGCACCAGCTGGAGAGGCCATGGCCGGACCTTCCCCCCCTCTGCTCCCCCTCTGCTTGAGTTCCTTGGCTGCAGCAGCCGCTGGCTGTGGCCCGGGGTGCCGTGGTGAGAGCCCCGGTGCTGCCTGCGGGCAGCGTCACCCGACCCCGGGGTCCCACAGCAGCGGAGGGTGGTCAGGGCACGTCCCATCCCGGCAGGCTGGGGGGCGTGCAGGGCACTTACTGCACCGCGCTCAGCACACACGCCCTGCCCAGGGCTGCTGCCGGCCGCTTTGACCTGGGACCCTCATTACACTGGTGCTGAATATCTCCTCTCCTGGGCAGAGGCTGGAAAATTTGAGTTGCTAATTCCTTTCTCCGTGTAATTAGCCAGTGCATCCTGCAGCCGGGGAGGTCCTGCCATCCGGCTGGGAAGCGGGAGAGGGAATTTCTAGCCCCCTGCAGCCCCCACTCCTGTGGCAGCCCCAGGTAGGGTCAGGCTGTGTGGGGCTCAGCCCCCAGCCCCCTGGCCTCACTCAGAGATGTTTGCTGGAAGGAGAGCCCTGCCCCCGGGACCCCCTCCCAGCCCCTTCTCCCACCCGAGAAGTTTTAGGGACAGGTCTCTTCTCTCCTGGGCAGGGTCCCACGGCAACTGTTTTCCACTATCTCTGACCAGGGGTGCAGCAGAAATCCTCGGTGGTCTTGGTTAACCTGCAGGCAGCACCCGGGGGGGAGTGGGCGAGCAGCCCACGCTGCAGGGTGCAGGGATTGATTTCAGCAGGGGCAGGCTGGGAGCGTGGGGGGGTGCAGGCGGCCCCCGGGGAGCCCCGGGGCAAAGGAGCGCCTAGGGCTGCTCTCCCCGAGGGGCTGTGGGTGCCTGGGGCTGGGTGAGCACTGCAGCCCAGGCGGGGGAACTGCTGCCAGCCCCCTCCTCATCCTCATCCAGAACAGAAGTGCACAGGTGGGAGAGGATGTAACAAAAATAGCGTCTCTGTAGAATTTATTGAAGTCTCATTAAATACAGCCATTGTTCCCCTTGCCTTATGTACACAGGGGCTTCAATACATTAAACTGAACGGTTAAAAATATAAAAGCTGGTGCTACCCAAACCCTACCATCAGAGGGAGGGAGAGGAGGAAGGAGACATGGGCATGGGGTCAGTGCTGGGGTGGTGCCCCCGTGCTGGGCCATGGGGCGCTGCCAGCTCACAGGAACCAGAAGCATTTGCGCCTGGATTTCTTCGCATCCAGCTTCGCAGGCAGCTTCATCACTGGCGACGGCTCTTGCCTGGGCGGCAAGGCGGCCCCCGCCGCCGCGGGGGAGCTCGGCATCGCCTCGCCCTCGATATGGCTCAGCACGTGCTGGAAGCGGCCCTCCTGCTGCCGGAAATCGTGCTCCACGCTGCGGGCGAGCGGGGCGAAGGGGACGGCGTTAGGCACACGCTCTGCACCCCCCGTGCTCTCCTCCACCCCTGTGCCCAGCCCACCCCCTGCAAGTCCCCCGGGGAGCTCAGCCCCACTGCGCTCCCGAGGCTGGTGCACGGGGACAGCACGCGTGGCGGGGGACCAGCCTGGCTTCTCGGCTGCCGTCCCGCGGCTGGAGGTGATGATGGAGCCCGTGGGTGGCAGGGGCTGGGACCCGGGGTGCAGAGCGGCCCTTTGAGTGTTTCTCTGGCGGCTTTCTCCAGGGTTCCCGGCATTTCCCAATGGGCGGACTTCCCGGGGCCACCGTGTGCCCCTGTGAGGGGACATCCTGCTGGCATGCACCTCCAGGCAGGTCCTGCCCACCACCCTCACCCTCAGGGGCTGTAAGTGTGGGGGGAGCGGGGGTCGGATCCGTCCCAAACAGCCGTCCCACCTGCGCTCTGCAGCTGGGCACGGCTAAACCTGCATTGCCGGAGCATCCAGGGATCTCTCCTTCTAGAGGAATGGACCAATAAACAGCCCCTGACCAGGTGGCAGGGGTTCTTTTGGGATGGGTCACCCTCAGCTGCCCCCCTCACCCCACACCTTCTTTCTTATCCATCCTCAAAGCCTGGTGCTTCCTCTGCCTTTCTCTTGGGCTTGACTCTGCTTTTTCCTCTGCTTCACCTGCTCACCACAGCTCCTTTGCCCTCAACAAGCACAAACATGCCAAGTCCCTCCTGGGGAGCCGATCTGCTGCAAGGGGCCTCCCGAGGTGCCGGGGAGCTGTCCCCGTCACACTGTGCTGGTGGCACGGAGGTGGCACTCGGGCAGCGGGTCGTTGGGGTTTCCTGCAGCAGCGTCCCCAACTCGGGAGGGCAGCGGCTCCTCTGCTCTGATCACGCGCCGGCGGCAGTGCCCGTTAGTGGCCATGCCCATCAGTGCCCCGCAGGCACCGGTGGCACTGCTGGCCATCCTCGCCAAGGCAGCCGCACTCCCAGCACCGAGGGGAGGGCAGAGGAAGGCTCCGGACACGCCGGGCACCCTGTAGTCACTGGCCACGGCAGCATGATCCCCTCGCTGCCGTTCCTTCGCTGCCGGACCATGACATGCTCCCCCGGGCAGGGCACGGCTTCTCCCCATCCACCCAGGGCTGTAGCCCAGCCCAGCTCAACCAGCAACTGCCAGGACTTTGCCTGTGACTGATGGGGAGCCACACTGATGCGGCGGGGGGTGAGCCCAGGGTCTGTGGGACCCTGGTCGGCAATGAGCCCCACCCAGAGAGGGGCTGTGCGTCCCTGGGGCCAGGATGCCTCATCCTGTTGCCGCTGCCACCAGCGCTGCTGCCTGTCGCACCACTCAAGGACTCAGGTCTCGGGTCTGGGTAGGTAATGGGGGGCTGTGCCCTCAGATTTCCTGCAAGGGCCAGAGCCCCCCGGTGTCCCCGCAGCACACAGGCTGGCTGCTGGCAGCCACGTGCCGTGATGCTTCCTCACAGGGAAAGCACTCTGGTCTCCTCACACCAGCCACGTCCCATCGGCTCAGCGAGGGGCTGCGGTGTGTGCCCGGGCCCACGCGCGTGGCATAGCACACGGGGAGCACCCCGCGAGCCCCCCACTCGCCACGCTGACACCTCCCGGCACCTTGCCCTGCAAGGACACTGATTGTCCCAGCTGTTTCTAACAGAAAGGGAGACCCACGGCAGACAGTCCCATAGCGGGGGGGGGGGCAGCGTGGGGAAGGGACCCCCACTCCCCAGCACAGACGCAGCAGAAGGGCTCGGGGCTGCTATGGGGGGTGCGCAGCTGGTGCGTTCGTGCATGGCCTGGGGGTGGCATGCAGCGGGCAGGGCTGTCCCCTCTGTGTGCCATCCGCTGCCCCGGCTCCTGGCACCCGGGGCACTCCGTGCTCGGCACTGCCCCTGCTCCCCCGGCCCCGTGTCCCACCGGAGCCGCTTATCACGGGGATGGCAGCGAAGCTCAGAGGGAGTCCCCAGCAGGAGCCTGGCAATTACAGGGAGCCACCTCCCCCAGATGTGACAGCTCTCCCACTGCAACGCTGCGTGGAGACAGGCTCGTCAGACCCAATTAGCACTGAAGTCCCCCGCGAGCTAGCGGGGGTGTTCATGGTGTAAATCAGCAGAGAACTGGTGATACAGACGCAGCCCTGCTGTGGCAGCACAGGCATGCAGGGTAGTTGGTGCGGGGGGGCGAGGATGCTGCCAGGCTGGGGCACCCCCAGCCCCAAGGTACATCCCATGCACGGGCAGTCACAAGAGCACGGTGGCTAAAGCGCCCTGTGCACACGCGTGTGCACCGCAGAGCACTGCTCAGCGCCAGCTCTGCGCTCTGCAGCCTGCACTTCCCAGCGCTAGCAGAGGAACCCTAATTCATAGCAAAAAGGAGAACATGCCCGGCCAGCCACCCGCACATGCACAGAGGGAGGCAGCAGGCTGCACAGCCAGAGGGACAAACAGACATCTATAGATGCCTGGACAGGCCGAAGGCTCGGGTGAAACTGCAACTCCCCGATTCCCACAGGGGTGACAGGGAGAGGCCCCAGCCACGTCACTGCCTGCACTGGGACAGCGTGAGACTGGGCTCTGGGGAGAGAGGGCAGTGGAGGAAACAGCCTCCACACCCTGACCCAAAGCCAGTGCCAGGGAAGCAGAGCCAAGGCCTCGCAGTCCCAGACCCTGGCAAGGGGCAGGAACCCCCTGCGTGACCGGCAGTCTGTCTGCAGCATCTCTGCAAAGCTGGCATGGGGACACCAAGGCGCAGCCTGGACTCAGAGCGAGCAAGCAAGCCCACCCACCAGCCACTAATGAGGTTTTCCCCGATATAGTTCTTTTACAAAAGATAAATGCTCTGCCATCAAACGGGAGCCACTGTCCAGCCATCCTTCATGAAAACCACCCCATCTACTCCTGGGAGCGTGGGCTGCTCTCCGCACAGATAAAGGGACCGGATTCAGGCTGTGTAACACCAGGACCCTGCTCTGGCCTTTCGACACGTGGAGGGCACTGGCTGCAGAGCGGCGAGGTGCCTGCACCATGCTGGGAGCCCTGGCAGCACGCTGGGGGAAGAGTGGGCACCAGTGTGCCCAAATGCTCCCGGGCTGGCCCAGTGAGCCGAGCCCTGCTCCAAGGACAGCGAGCAACCTTCAGTGTCCTGCCCAGCATGGGGCTGGCAGGGCAGCTGTGGGACCTGCCGGGGGAGATGCTGCCTTTCGGGCCACGAAGAGAGCTGCAAGGAGAGAGGGGAAGCTGCATGCTCAGGGCTGGAGCGTGCTGCCGGTGGGGAGCACTGTGAGCCCTGTCTGAGGACTCCTTGCAGAGCAAGGGGTCGCCCAGCAAAGACCGAAATAGCCCAGGGAGCTGCGGACCTGCCTGGCGGGGGCTGGCAGGTGAGGTGTCCCCCCCGGCTGGTGTGAGATGGGGGGGGTGTGCTGCAGACAGCGTGGCGTTGGCCCTCTCCCCCCTGCGAGCAGTGGTCCCTGTAACTCGTGATCAGCAGCAGAGCACCTTCATGCCGAAGTGGGCTTGGGCAGCCTGGGTGGTTGTAATGAGGGTGGTCGCCCGACAGCCGAGAGCGGTCCGTACGTGGTGCCCCCCGACAGCCGAGAGCGGTCCGTACGTGGTGCCCCCCGACACCCGAGAGCGGTCCGTACGTGGTGCCCCAGGAGCAGGGGCAGCTGCAGGGACAGCGGGGCTCACAGCCTCTAAGTACCCAGCTGCTGTGGGGCCGTGGGTGGGATGGGTCCCTTGAGATGTGGACGGGCACGAGGCGCAAGGACACAGCGCTGCACACGTGGGATGGGGACAGCCGCTCCACACGTGGCCCACCACCTTTTGCCTTGAGGTTTTTGCAGTGGCCTCTGCCAGAGACAGGACCTGGCACAGGGGTCTTAGCTGGCCCTGTACAGCTGGGTTTGTCTGTCCGAAGGTGCTGGAGGTGTTTCTGCTACAGAGAGCTCCTCCATTAGGAGAGATGAGAGAGGAAAAGCTGTGACTGTGTTAGTGTCATGTCCCCCCCGGGGACAGCCCAGACCTGGACAGGATGAGACCCTGCAACCCTCTCACAGCTTGGGGTGCCCCAAGCATCCACCCTGCCACAGGGACAGGAGATGGAGTGCAGGTGGGCAGGTCCCCTCCCTCCCCCAGCACTCTCCCCATAAGTGAAGACTCACAACCTGCCCTGCCCCTCTGCCTTGTAGCCAAATTAGGAGTCTGAGGGGTGGAGGAGAGCAGGGGCCCTGCTGGGAATGTGTGGGTGCCCGAGCTGGCTCTTACCTGTAGATGATGCAGGCACAGTCCCGGCAGGTCCCGCAGTTGGCGATGTCTTGCCCTGTCCGGTACGAGTGTCTCCTGCGAGAGAGCAGAAGTGCTGTGAGACCGGAGACCCGACCTCGGTCTGCCTGTGCCTCCCCAGCTGCCACAGCCCACTCATCTGCCTCTGGAGTTCATCCTCCAGCAGTCAGGAGCTGGGATTCTCCTCCCTGGATCCCAGCCCCTCTCCTCCCTGGGATCCAGCCCCTCTCCTCCCTGGGATCCAGCCCCTCTCCTCCCCGGATCCCAGCCCCTCTCCTCCCTGGATCCCAGCCCCTCTCCTCCCTGGGATCCAGCCCCTCTCCTCCCTGGGATCCAGCCCCTCTCCTCCCTGGATCCCAGCCCCTCTCCTCCCTGGGATCCAGCCCCTCTCCTCCCTGGATCCCAGCCCCTCTCCTCCCTGGGATCCAGCCCCTCTCCTCCCTGGATCCCAGCCCCTCTCCTCCCTGGGATCCAGCCCCTCTCCTCCCTGGATCCCAGCCCCTCTCCTCCCTGGGATCCAGCCCCTCTCCTCCCCGGATCCCAGCCCCTCTCCTCCCTGGGATCCAGCCCCTCTCCTCCCCGGATCCCAGCCCCTCTCCTCCCATGCGATGCCATTTGATGCCAGGCCAAGCACGGTGCCTCTCAGCTCTGCGGATTTCTCAGATGGGTGCAAACCAGCAACAGGCACAGCAGAAGCCCCGAATCCTCCAGGCTGTGTCCGCCTTCTTTCATCTCCATCTCAGAGCTGTACCTCATGCCCACGGCCACCCCGGGTCACCATGACTCTCCCCACACATGGTGCCACGGAGGGAGTGGGACCATGGGCAGCATGAGGGCTGTGTGGGGGCACTGGTGGCACACAGCAGTGCCCTGACAGATGGGCAGAGGGAGGTGCTCCAGACTAATCACCAGCCTACGCCAAACTCAGGATTTATCTTTTTGATGCTTTTGTACTAGAGAAGCATCCTCCTCCAGGGAAGGTGCACAGGACTTAAATTAAGCTGATGAGCGCCAAAGCTCAGCTCCTCCTCCCTGGATGTTTCTGCTGCTGGTGCTAAACAGGAGCCCTGATGCAGCCCAAGGGCAGCCACACATCGTGCTGCTCCGCTGGGCAAACGCCGGCTGCCTGCCCTGCTGCCCCCCTGCCCGGAGCTCCCCGGGGTGCCTGCTCCCCAGGACCAGGGCCGTGCTTCGGTCCCACCACGCAGATTGTCCCATGTCCCCGGCATCCCCTCTGCCTGCCAGCAGCACGTCCCAGCTCCTGCTGCCCTGCGAGCACAGGGTGTCCACTGGCTGCAGCATCCCGGCGTCCCAGGGACCGGCTGTGACCCCCTCGCCCAGCCCAGTGCTCCCCTGAGCCTGGCAGCCCCCACGAGCCGCTGCTGGCCGGAGGGCCACCACCTCCCCGGGGAAACGGGCCGCCGATGTCTCTCCTTGCTGAGCAGCCTGCAGCTTCTCTGAACCAAGCTTGTGTGCATTTGGCTTCGCAGCCCCTCCAAGCCCCGTGGTGTGGGGCGGTGCCGGGGAGCTGCCCGCAGACCCCCTGTGCCCCAGCACTGCCGGTGGGTGCTCCCCACTGGTGCCCCAACTCCGGCTGCTCTCAGAGCTGCAAGAAAAGGGCCCCATGAAACGCTTTTGGTCACCCTTGCAGACTCCATCTCCACGTCTCCATTGCCCCTCCTAGGCAGAGCAGGCTGTGGCCTTTTGGGGGACAGCTGAGAAAACACCCCCATGTCCCACATAGTAGTCACATTTTCCTGTTTAAATCTTCCTCCTATTACTCGACCTTGATCATGAGTGTTCTCAGCCCTCAGAAACTAGGTCTTTTAATGCACCAAATTACATATTACAATTGGGATTATACTGTTAGCGCATAAATTAGATCATGATACCTTTTATATATATATATATATATATAAGGTACATATATATGTGTGTGTGTGGGGGGGGTATCTAATGTTGTATAAACTGCGCCTCTTTACCAGGATGAGAGCTAATCCCGGGATGGGTGTTTGGTGTGGGATGTTGCTGGTGGTAAACACCTGGGTCCTGTGAGGACACGTTACACCACGAGCAGCATTGGGGCTGGTGGCACCGTGCTGGTGCACGGCCGGTGCCTCGGAGCCGCTGTGTGCCTGCAGGATGCTGACCTGTGGCAAATGAGGCCACGCAGTTCCTCCACATAAGAACACTAGGATAATTTTTAATGTGATTTCCTATCCCATTCCTTATGTCTCTGGGCATCTTGTTTGCTCATTTGACTGCAACAGTATATGGAACCGAGATCTTAATTAAGCTGCCCGCAGTGACGCTAAATCAGCTTCCTGAGCAGACAAGCTTAGCTCTGACCACGGGAGCAAACCTGCCCTCTCAACGGGCACCGCCGTACCCTGCAGGGACGAGGCTCGGCACAGCCACAGCTGCAGGGCTGCCGGCACCTGGAGGGCAGCACTCCCCGGCCTTTCCCCTCCGAGCTGCAGCACAGCCCTGGGGGCAGCAGACCCCCATGCAACCCCGAGAGGCGAGGGGCGAGCAGGCTGCAATGGGGCTGGGTGCGAGGACCAGTATGGGGTGAGCAGCTCCTTGCACCAGCCGGGAGGTTGGTGGCCCTTGTGCAAGATGAGTTTGGAGGGTCTCAGCTCTGGGCCATCGCAGACTAACCTCTAACACCTTGCTCTGTTTGGCAAATCTGCCTGGGAGGCCAAGGAAAATCATCCCAGAGGATGCCCTGCCTGTGGAGCAGGTCCTGGGCAGGGGTGTTTGGGCACCCCCCCGGGACGCAGCCAGGTCAGGCACTGGGGCACCAGACACCAAATTTGTGCCTCAGGTAACGCCGAAGCTGGAGCTGAGAGCAGGCATGAGGAATGGGGAGGCTGTCCCCGGGGCATCCGCCACAGCCGGGCTGAGCCTGCAGTGACCAATGGGCACATCAGCTGCACCGGAGCCGGGCAGGGGGCACAGCTCCCCTCGTCCCCCTGGCCCGCGCCCCCCTGCACCCCTTCCCTGGGTCCCCCCTGTACTCCATCCACAGCACCCCCCCCCCCCAGTCCCACACCGCTGTCCCCACTTGCTCACCCGTCCCGCTGGGCCTCCTTCTTCTCCAGGTCCTGGATGACGTCCAGCAGCACCCGGATGGTCTGTTGGCTGGTCTCCAGCACCCCTTCCAGGGACTGCAGCTGGGACTGCAGGTCCCCTTGCTCCCTGGGCCCCCGGGGACCCTCTCCCTGAGATGTCTGGGCGTCCTCGTCCCCCGCTGCTGGTCCCACCGGCCCCTTGGCCACCACCACGAGCTGCAGAAGGTCCTGGACGTGGCGCAGCATCTGCGACTGCTCGGTGGTGAGGCAGGGCTGCCCATGCTGGGGGACCTCGTCCCATGGCTGCGTCCCCACGCCAGCGCCCCGTGGGGCCGGGGGCAGCGGGTCCCCGGGCCCCTCCGGTCCTGCCCGGCCGTGCCCAGGCTCGGCGGCGTGTAGCCGGCTGCAGATGCCGCGGGGGTCCGGACGGACGAGCGCAGCCAGTGTCTTCTCCGGCACAGCGGTGGCAGAGCCGTGCCGGCCCAGCGCTGGTGGGACGGGGGCTGGCGAGGTGCAGCAGGGTCCCCCCCAGGGCATGCCGCAAAGCTGGTGGTGGGGTGTCGGGGGGTCCCGCGGGGGGTTGCCCTGAGCTGTCTGGCGGAGGCCGTGGGTGTCCGTGGTGGGGATGGTCTGCTGGCGGTGTGGTGTGGGCTGGGGCGGCGGGCGCCCGTGGGGCAGGCTCCGCTCCGAGTCGCTCCGGCCGAGCCCCTGCGGCTCAGCCGGCGGCCAGGGCTGGCCACAGGGCACGGAGGCCGGGCGTGGGGGGGCCCCACGGCTGCCCCTGGGGTTCCCACGGAGCCGGGCGCAGGCAGGGGGGAGCGGGCAGGGCTCGGGGGAGCAGCTCTGCGCCGGGGAGGTGCAGCGGGCAGCAGGGCACCCGGCCGTGGCCAGATAAGGGGGACAAGGATCCCTGGGTGGTGGTGCATGGGGTGCTGCAGCGTGCTGGGCGAGGGCTGTGGCGTGATCGCGCACGGGGAGGCTGCCAGGCACCCACAGGGGCACAGCCCAGCTGGCAACGGTGGGCACGGCCCCCCCTGGGCACCGGGCGCTCCCCGCAGCAGCGGGCAGCACCGAGTCCCCGGCCACGTCACAGACGCTCTTGCTGCGGGGCTGGGAGGCCGGGAAGGGCTTTTGGAGGCTGGGGGAGGTCTGGATGGCGGTGCTCATGCACGCCTTCCTGGGCATGGGCAGCGTCAGCGAGCCCGGCTGGGCCTGGGGCCAGCTCCGCGGTGAGGCACAGAGAGCCGCCGGCTCAGGGGCGTCCCTGGGGGGCGGCGAGGCACGTGGGGTGTTGGGGTCTGTGGCTGCTGCGGGCCCTGGGGGGGGGCTGGCCGCCCGCCCCGCGCCGCCCTCCACCAGGTCCTTGAAGCGGACCTGCTGCGTGCGGTTCCGCCGGCGCTTGAGGCGGCTCTCGACATCAGGCGAGTCGCGGTTGAGCAGCACTGAGCGCACTGTCATGGCTTTCTCCTGGCTGCCCTCGCCGGCGGGGGCCGGGCCGGGAAGGGGCTCCCGGCTGACCATGGCTCAGGGCCCCGGGGCCGCTGCCCTGCAGCAGGGTGCTGCGGCGGGGCGCGGGGGGCCGAGCACCGACGGCCGGAGCCCTGGGCTGCGCCCGTGCCCAGAGCTGCCCAGGGCAGCGGGCGACCTCATCCCGCGCCGCCGCGGAGGGGGGATGCTGCGTGGGAGGCGGGCGAGGGGCCACCGGGCATGCTGCCGGGCGCCCGTCCCTACAGCCCCCGTCCCGCCGCCCCGCCAGCCCTGCCCGTGGCCGTGCCCCCGCGCCGGTGCCGGCAGGCCATGGTCCCACTGCTGTTGGCCCGGGCTCAGTGCCGCCCGTGGGGGGCTGCCCGCGGCGCCGAGTGCCGGCCGTCCCTGCCCATGGCTCCTGGGCTCCCGGACCTGCGGGACAGAGAGAGGCGCGTCAGCCCCGGCCCTGTCACCTCGGTCCCCCAAGGACAGGAGGGTCCCCCATGTGCCACGCTGCCCCACGGAGCCACCGGCCTCTGTGCGCTCCCTCCCCGTCACCAAACGCGAAGAGACAAGCTTTGATCTCTGGTGCTGCCTCTTCAGCACAAAGAGAGGAGGAAAAAAAGAAACCCCTTTAGCATAAACACGTTACGAGTTCACAGCTCAAATCAAGCAGAAGCAGCTGTTAAAAATAGCTCTGCCTCACTGGGGCTGGCGCCTCGTGTTCGTGGGGTGCTGGCAGCGGGAGGGCAGGCGCGGGGGGCTGCTGCACATGGGCACGGGGAGCTCCTGCGTGGGATGTATGGACATAGGTTACCCGCTGTACACAGAGCACCCTCTCTGCATGGGGCTGGACAAGGTGTGGGGCACCCAAATCTGTGTGGGGCATGGCTGGAGTGGCTGTGGGACGCATGGCTGGGCACAGGGGACCCATCATGCATGATGCATGGACAGAGTGAGCACAGGGGACCCGTCGTGTGTGGGGCACGGCTGAACTGGGCACAGGGGACCCGTTGTGCGTGGCTGGACTGGGCACAGGGCCCCATCCTGCACCCAGCACCCACCAGAGGTGCAGCAGGGCTGGCTGGGCTGCCGATGTGGGGGACCAGCTCTGTGGGCAGGGGGTGAGACCATGGCTCGGGGACACTGAGCCAGCTTCAGGCATGTGGGAACCAGCCAGGAGGAAGGACACCGAGATGGCAACTTCGGTGTGACCGGGGGATCTCTCCCTGCCCCTCACCGTGGAGAAGGGCGGCTGCTGGTGTCTCTCCAGCTCTCACCCGCAGGGCTGTGGCTTGGGGAGGCTGCGGTGGGGCTGCCTCGGGAGAGCGAGGTGTCCCGGGGCCATCGTACCTCCTGCCACCGTGCAGCCCCGGGCAGCCTGCCCGCCCGCGCCCGCCACAGCTCTCGCCTGCCGTCGTGCTGGCCCGCAGCACAGCTCCCTCTCGCAGGGCCACCGCCACAGCTCGTGTTTGGGGACGCGTCCCTGACCCAGGCGGCACAGGGGCAGGACCTGGGGGATGGGTCCTGAGCAGGGGGATCACACCCAGCCACGTCCTTGTCCCTGCCATCGTCCCCTGTCTGTGCCATCATTAGCACCGCTATGCAGGGCTCCTCCAACCCGTGCAGACAGGGCAAACCTCCCGCCGCAGCCCTGTCCTGGCATTACCCCCGCACCAGCACCAAGCCCTCGTGCCTGCCTCGCTCTGCCTCTGCCCACCCTGGTCACTGGCTGCTGCCCCGGCCCAGGCACGTGTCGCCGTGGGGCACAGGACACACACCAGGAGCCCTGCCCGGGGTGCCGAGGAGCCTAAGGGCTCATTTCGGGAGGCAGCACCAGGGGCAGGGCAGGAGACACACAGACGCCAGCCCTGGTGGGCACCGGCACGGCTTCGCTTGGCAGCTCAGCCTCCCAGCACCCGAGGTCTGCAAACATCCAGAGGTACCTGAGGCACGAGCGAGGAGCAGAGCGACATGGGCTCCCCATGGCACGGACTCACTCCCTCGTGGCACGTCCCGCAGCCTGCAGCACCGTGGCCCCCGCCCCGGACCACAGCCCACACTGCTCCCCCAGTGCCCCCATCGGCACGCTGAGACGGGACCCTCGCTGTGGGTGGGCACACGGCACCAGGCAGCTCCCCCCAGCCCCCCTCGCCGCCTTGCCTTGCTCCCGCTGGAACGAAGCTGCTGACTCAGCACGGCGGCCTGGGATCACCCTGCACTGGTAACGACAAAACTTCCCGAGCGCCGAGAGTGCCGGTGCCTGGTGCGTTCCCTGGCTGGCAGCAAGCTGCCGACTTGGGGGAGCAGGGGGCTCAGGCAGCCCTCCCGGCCCCCGCCCTGGCCCCGCACCCCCCCAGCGCCTCCGCACGCCCCCGCAGCAGCATTAGTCGGGATGCTGCTCCACGCACCGCCCAGCCGCCCGGCGCTTTCCTTCCCGAGCTTGGAGCCGTGCCCAGACACCGGGAGATGTTTGTGAAGCAGGACGCGACGGAGACACGGTGGAGGGATGGGGCACCTCGTTAGTATGGGCAGCAACGGGCGGCGGGGAGAGCCGGCTCGGGGACGGAGCCAGCGCCGCCTGCCCCCGCGCCCCTCGCTCGCCGCAGCCCGGGGGAGCACCCCGTGTCCCTGCCTGGCCCGGGGCAGGACCCCACTCTGGACAGCGAGGGCCTGCGGGGCGAGCCACCGCCCGAGCCCTGCCGCAGCCGCGGGGTCACCTCTCCCCACTCGTGCCGGTGCCCAGCACCCCCCACCCAGGTCCTGCTTCAGCATCCCTGGGGGGGCAACACGCCGGGTGGCAGAGCGGGGCTGGCTGGCACGTCTGCGCGCCGGACCAGCCTCCCGAGTGCGGCTCAGGACCGGCACAGCCAAGCCAGGCTGAGTGCTCCCAGCCAGCCTGCCCCGGGGGCTTCCTTAATGAGAGCACTAAGGGGCACGGGGCAGAGGTGCCAGGAACCGTTCCGACAGCCAGGCATGGGGCAGGAGCGCTCCCGGCACGGTCCGAGCGCGGATGCAGCCCCCGCGAGCCCGCAGCAGAGATCTCACTGAAACACAGCCGACGGCAGAGCATGACAAGGCCATTCCACTGCCTACGCGGTGAGCGCGATGCTGTCAGTCAGCGGGGCCTCCACCAAGGCACCCTCTGCCTCCCGACCTGCACCGCTGGGGAGATGGGAGACAAGCCACAAGGATGAAGAAAAAGTCTATAAATTATACATGCACCAACTCCGTTTGGGAACAGCTCTGAGGATGTCAAACACCAGGACCCTCCCACTCATCTCTCTACATACACTTTATGGTACGGTTAGATTTAGTGCTGCGTTCGGGTGCTGTTTGCAGCGTGCCAGCATCTTCGAGTGCTGATGCCGAGTCCTGCTGCAGGATGGAAGCAGGACTGTGCAACCCAGCAGCTGCGGTGTCTGACGGGCCCCCCCATATTGTAGCTGAATCCGAGGAAACCGCTCTGCCGATGGATCCATCTGGAAGTGCAGTTCCAGGGACACTTCGGATGCACAGAAAGGGCCACCGGGAAGGGGCTGTGCAGGAAGCACAGGCACCCAGCCCCCAGCCGCACCAGCACTTTGCAGCTGCTATCTTCAAGCACATTTACTGGGAAATGGCACTTAGCACCCCAATCCTGGGGCCATGTGCTCACCCATGCCCCCCATGCGTTTGGCTACACCACCCGATGCAATATGTGTCCAGCATGCAGCCACGCTCCCTGCTCGCCCCACCAGCTCCCCCATGGGCATCCCAGGACAGCAATCTGGGCTGGTCAGACTGGAGGAGCAGCAGCAGGGACATCTCCTGCTAATGCTGCCTTACCCCAGAACAAGGTACCTACGGGTCTGGCCAGTCCTGCAGTGCCGAGGGCTGCCGGGAGGGCAGTGCTGAAGGACGAGATGCTGTGAAGCTGGAGTCCCTCTGAGGTCCCGAATCTGCAGCAGCCCCTTCTGGGGTCCAGTCTGCCAGAATCTCAGGGCGGCGGCAGCTCCTCTCTCCCAGAGGATGGCTGGGATCGGGGGCAGGGGAGGGCATGGCTAAAGGAGACTTGTCCTAGCCACCGTGTTGGGGCTGATTGTCCTCAGGCTCAGAGCTCAGAGCCAGAGCTCAGCTGGTGTAGAGCGGCCGAGTGCATGGGACAGGGAGCCCCGGCACGGGGGGAGCCAGGAGGGCACGGGGGGGCTGGCACCGGCTGGGGGCAGCGTTGGGGGAACGGGCTGGGAGCCTGACTGATAACAGCTGAAGGACAGCAGCGTGTACCAGCCATGCCAGTCAGCACAGGGCCACAGAGAACACGGCTCATCAAACCAATTTGCTGTCTGTTTTGATGAGGTTCCAAGTTTGGTCGATGAAGGTAAAAGCCTCGATGGAGCAGACTTGGATTTTTTGTGAGGCATTTGACATTTTGATGAAGAAAACTGAATAATCTGAAAGCAACGTGGCACACATTAAATGGATTAAAACCTGGCTAACCAGCATGTCTCAAGACATAATCATCCAGCGATCATCGCCAATTAGCCGTGCTCCTGCCCAGGTCCTGTGGAGGGGCAGCCGGGCCTCGTGCAGGCACTGGCTGTCACTGACCTCAAAGGAAAAACTCAGCACTGAGAACATGCATGGGTTACACCAAGGCTGAGGGAAGGGCGAAGCAGGAAAAAGACAAATACAGAGCCACCCGAGGAACATGGAGCAGATGCTGTGCAGGATGGGTCTCTGCTGCGGGAGCCCCACATTCCTCTCCATCTGAGCAGCAAAACACAGCGGCTGAAAATCGGGGGTCAGGGCAGTCAGAGGAGCAATTTTCTTAAAAAGAGGCCAGCCAGTGCTAGAGCAACTTGGGAAGGATTTGCATGGTGGTGGATCCTCTGTCTCAGCAATTTTTTAAGGTCTGAGTGTTTCTCCTCTGGTACATATGGGAATTAAGAGAGCATGAATAAGGTGAGACAGCAGGTCACACCAGATGATGTATAGATAAAACCAGACAATGGCACTGTAATGCAATAGAAGACACAAGTACTTCAGCTCTGGTCTCTCTGGTTCAGCAGAATGCTCAGCAAAGTTGGGAACGGCGTCTCCTCCACTGAGTGAGCCCAGGAGCTGAGGAAGCATCAGGAACTGCTTCCCATGACCTGGCCATGGACACCACTGAACTTCAGGTGACAACTCCCACCTAGTCTTTGGATTGTCCTCACTCCCCATAAACATCAAATACCCCTCAGAACAACGTGGGTCCGTCAGCAGCGCTGGGGCTCTGAATCACGCATCAGCTCGCTTCCATCCCCGGCCCAGAGCCCTCTGGATCCATGGCCGCGCCACTGGGGATGGTGGGATCCAAAATCTGGTCCTGCATCACCAGCCCGTGCTTTGCCAGTGCACTGCCAGCTCCCACCTGCAGCCTGTAACAGGCTTGTGAATCTCCCTTTGGAGAGCCCATGGCCCCACGATTGGGTCACTTTTCTTAGGCCAGTACTGATTGATGGAGAATTTTGTGAGACACGCACGAAATCTTCTGGTTTTGTAGCTTGAGACTCATCTTGTGTGGGCTGCAGGGTTGACCTCAGAGGAAAAGAGCCCTCCTCCACACTGACCTGGCCGGAAAGTTATCTGCATCCACCAAAAATACCACCGAGCAGAGGGAAAGCCTCCAGCTGTACGCCTGCCTCCTCCTCCTCCTCCCTTGAGGCAGCAAGGCCTGGCTCTGCTCTTCCTCCTGACTCAAGGGACATCGGTGTCCCGTGGGAGAGACTAGCCTGGGACTGGTGAGGCTGCTGGGCAGACCCCAGCCACGACCGTCAAACAGCGGGACCGCAGCCACCAACGGAGGGTCCAGCTGCCCCCCACACCCGTGAACAATCCTGCCCGTCCCCTGGCCAGCTTTGGCCTTTCTCCACCCATCCTCCACCTCGTCCTCCTGGTAATGTCTGTGGCAGAGGGAAAACCAGAGCAGACACATAAATCTTCTCCTCAAGACGCAGGAAGCCAGGAGATTAGATTTATGAGAGAGGAAGTCATATTCTCCTGGAACTGCAGAAGAGAACAGCTAATTACCCAGCACCACTCACCGGGTACAACGGCTTCTCCTGGGACAAAACCTTTGCTTTTCCTGATCTCAGGAAAGGCGAGAGGTGCTGCTGGCGACGGAGAGGGGCAGCACCGGAGGATGAGGCATTTGCTCTCAGTGGAGGACCAGGCAGGAGCCAGGTTCATGACACATCACTCAGCAACAGAGCGTAATCCTTCCTTGGCTCCAAGAGGACTCGACACGTTTGTACTCAGATCGAAGCATCTGTGGGAGCTGAGGGTGGAGGACTAAGAGCATCTCCTTGGGCAGCTAGCAAACCCAAAATCCGGTTCCTTGCTGAGGAAGCTCCACCATGAAGCCAGCTCATGCCCTACCCTTGTGGTTCTCTTGGAGGCTCTTCCAGAGCCCAGCTGCTCGGAGGCTCACAGACCTTCTAATTTCCTGCCGGCACTTAATCATGGCCAGTTTATATCCGACTGTGCTCGTGCCAGTATAGTGCTTCCGCTTGAACAGCTCTTCTCCCTTCTCAGCGTTCAGCCCTTGTGTGTTCACAGCGAGGACACACGTCCCTTCTCCAGCCACACTTTGCAGTGCTCAGCAGGTCCACCTCTGTTTATGTCCCCCAAGGCCAGCTCCCGTGTCTCCGATGATCCTTGCAGCCTCCCTCCACATCGCAGCACTTGACCTCCTCCCTCCTGAGAGCGTTCAAGGCAAGGTCTTGGGCTCTGCTCAAACACCTCTGGGGCCCCAACAGAAACACCCGGGCTGCCCCAGCTGAGGACGGCAGCACTCCCAGCGCCCAGCGAGCATCGCCCAGGGCCTCTGGGGAGCATCACTGACACACGGGTCCTCCCCTGGGTCAGCCAGGGCCTGGTGCAAGCAGCAGCTCGCACAAGCCAAGGGCTCTGCACACATCTCTATTTAGGTCACTGGCTGAAGTGCTCTGCAGGAAAATTAGTCACTCTCCCAGCCACGGGGCCCAGGCGAGGGCTCTCATTGCCTGGCCAGAGCAGGGAGCCCCCACCACCCCCCTCCCTGCAGCACCAGCACCCCCGGGCACCTCTCCAGGGCTGACTGGGGCTCCCGGATGCCCTCGCTGCACACACCACAGCTAATGCCTCATGGGAGAGGTCCCACTGATTAGGGAAGAAGCAACAAGATCCTCCTGCCAGCACACAGGGGTCATCAACTCCTTGCTCTTTCAACTGCACTTACGCTGGTGCTGTCAGATGGAGAGTTTACATGGCCAGGAGACAGACTGAAGTACAAAGCCTTTGCACGAAGCTTTCGGAAGCCTGCAGAAGCCAAATTATTCCTCCGTTTCCCATGGATGCTCATACGGCTGTCATGACAGTAGTGTCTCTGTTCTTGCTGCTACCTGCTTGCTTTCCCACCTCTCTCTGCCAGCTAGAGGAGCCCTGACACCACCATTTTAAATGAGACATGGAGAGGTAGGATGACCTACCCAGGGAACATGGGCAGCCCCTATGAAGCAGGGTGAGGTCAGGAGGAGTTTGTTTCACATCCCAGGCTTCCCCCAGCCACCTCTGTGGAAAAGCAGGCCAGCATCCCTCACAGTCTGCGGCTGCTGCTGGGCACCCTTCCTAGGGGCAACAGAACAGACCACCGTGGGAGGAGGAAAACGCCCTGCTCAGCTGCTTCCTTCCCTGCAAACGTGGCGTGGGCAACATCACGGTCCTCTGAGTCCCAGAGATGCCCTGCATGACTGCACGGCTGTGGGAAAACACTTGACGTGGAGATCCAGCCCAATATGTGAGAGCTCAGCTGGTGCCCCCCACCAAAGCACGTGGGCTCTGTCAGCACCCCCAATGTGGGCTATTCCTGCAGTGATTACAGGACAAGGGAAAGTAGGACGTGGCCCAAAGACCTTTGGCCACAGGAGACCCAAGCTCATCCCAGGCCCTCCCGGGGAGGAACATCTCACCTCTCGGAGAACCGCGCTCAGGCACCCATCTGGAGCCAACACACCCCAGCAAGCAGAGCAGCCGGCTGGGCTGGGGAGCCCTGACAGTCTGGGACTCTGTGTGCTCCTTCGCATGCCAGAAACTGTATTAAAAAACCACAAGCTGTCCACAAAGCCCATTTCTGGAAAAAGCGGGAAAGGCTTTGCCACCCAGCAGTTCACAGAGGCGACTGCACCATCCCGGTCAACACTGTGTGTGCCACTCCAGACTCCTGGGGGCTCAGCCCTGGGCACAGGCAGCACCCCCCCACAGCCTCGTCCACTCCCCATGGGGCAGTCCCCCGTGGGGCAGCCCCCCGTCCCGCCAGTGCTCACCGGCTGCGGTCCTGGCAGCCAGTGCGGGAGGCCTCTGCAGCTGCAGCCTCCCAGCAGATAGGGAGAATGTCGTTTCAGAATACAAATTCTTGCCTTTAAGTGGATTTCCAATGCCATCTAGCAGTCAGTCCCCCTTTATCTTTATGCGCTTTAGACAACACTGTCTACCAGGGGAATTTAGGAATTAGCAAGTGTCTTTCTTTACCGTGTGCCTCGGTTTCCCCACCCACCAAACAGCCAGGATGATATGGACCATCTTCATAAACACGCAAGACAGACCCTGTCCAAAAGCACTGGTTAGGACTGAAGTACTACTGTTATGACAGATGGGAATAGACCCGCTAATTATTTGTGGCCTCTGGATGCTACCATACTATTAAATAATTATAATAATTATAATTCATAAGGAAGATCACCTCAGTCTAAAGGAGCTTCTGCGTTCAAATTTGCTCCACTCCTCTGAGCACACTGGAAGGACTGAATGCTTCCTGCAGAGAGGAACACGCCGAGAAAGGCCAGCGGGCGCCAGCCTAAGCCCGGCTCTGCCGGGGAGCCGCTTTGGCGGCAGCTCTCCGGCCCCTCTCCTCGGGCAGCACAGCAGGGATGATGCACGGCCGGCCGTCCCCAGTGCGCCCTGTCACCACGGCTGTCCCGGGGGTCTTGCTCCCGTGCCCTGTCAGCCGGTGTGGAGACTGCTGGGAGCTGCTGGCAAGGAATGCTCTGTGCCTCTGAGAGCCAGCGGGCAGCCTGGCCGAGACCTGCCGTCCCCGTGCGGCCACAAGCTGGCAGAGCCCAGGTCCCGGCGACTACTCATACGGGTCCACCCTGTGCTCCCGACATAAAAAAGGCGCCGTGGAAACCTCTTCTCCAGGCTCCCCCCCCCACACATCTGCGAGGAGCCAGAGCTCTAACTGGGTTTTGTGGGCGCTCCCGTGGGGTGGAGAGGGACTGGAGCAGCCCTGGAAGCTGCGCCTTCTTGTTTCACAGGAAGCAGGTAGGGCTGCACCCGGCTCCGCTCCTGCCTCAGCGGCTGCCGAAACCCCACCGGCAGACACAAAGGCCTTGAACGCAGAGCACGGCGCTGCGAGCTGCTGGGAGCAACGTGGGCTGAATCCCTCCAGTGTGAGCAGCCGTGCCCTCGGCCGGCGTCAGCGTGGCGTGCGGTACCGAAAGTGACATCGCTGGGATCATGCGTGTGCGTGTGTCAACCAAACACAGCCCTGGCTGACGGACGCGTCTCGAAACGAGGGGGAGCAGAGCTCCGGCTGCTCCCGGGCGCAGCTCCATCCCCGCATCTCCCGCAGGGAGCAGCGGCAGAGCCACGGGCCGGGGTGGCAGCGCCGGGGCCTGACCCTCGGGGGGTCTTCAGCCCCTCTAACACAGCAGCTCTAGACGCAGATCGATGTCCCTCGGCTGCACGCCAAGCCACTGCCTCCAGCACGGCTGCGTCCCCCAGAGACCCTTACCGTGGCAGCCAGCGGGCTTGCTCGGTGCGGGGTGCCCGGTGTGGGGTGTCGCCAGCCCCGTGCCTCCCCTCCCGCACTTCCCCGGGCAG
Organism: Tyto alba; assembly: GCF_018691265.1. Classification (NCBI taxonomy): domain Eukaryota; kingdom Metazoa; phylum Chordata; class Aves; order Strigiformes; family Tytonidae; genus Tyto; species Tyto alba. The sequence goes on from NW_024881327.1 coordinate 56,373,875, forward strand.
CTCCTGCTGGGCGGCAGGGCAGAGACGGGGGGGACCCGGGGGTGCCGCGACCCCCGGCAGCACGGGGCGGCCGAGGCCGCTGGGAGCCGGGCAGCGCGCACCGGCGGCGGGGAGGGAGGGACAGCGCGGCTCCCGCTCCTCGCCCGCCCGGCCCGGCTCCTCGCCCCGGCCCCGGCGCACCCCTCGGGCCGCTGCGCCCCGGGGGTGCCCGCACCGCCACGGAGCCCCGGTTTCGCTGCTCTGCCCGTCCCGCTCCGCGGCTCCCAGCGCCGGGGTCCCCGCCACGCCGACCGCCACCCCCGCCGGCCGCGGGTCCCCCCCGCCCCGGGTGCCCGCACCGCTCGGGGTCCCGGCCCCGGCCCGGGCGCCGCAGGGCCGGTTCCCGCAGCGCCCGGCCCGTCCCGCTCCCCGCCCGATACCTGGTGCTCGGCGGCGGCGCGGGTCGGGCAGCGGCGGGCGCGGGGCACGGCGGGGCGGGGCGGGGCGGGGCGGGGCGGGGCCGCGCGGGCTCGCCGGTACCGGGGCGGAGCCGGCGGGGGCGGGGCGGGGCGGAGCCGGGGCGGCGGGCGGCCCCGGGGTCCCCGCCGCGCCGAGTCCCGCGGCCCCGGTACCTGCAGCCTCTCGGCTGGGTCCTGCCCAGGCCGGGTCGGCGGGGACCGGGACCGCGACCGCGACCGCCGAGGCGCTGGGCAGCGCCTGCCCCGGGTGGGGGGGCTGCAGGCGCCGGTCCGGTGCTCGGGGCCGGGCACGCGGTGGGGCGCAGCCCCCGTCGCCCCACCATCCCCAGCCCCGCCGGGCCCAGCAGCCTCCGCCCGGCGCCGGGGAAGGCCCGTGCCCGCCCCGGGGCTGGGGTCGCGGCGGCGGGCGGCGCAGCCCTGGGCACCGGGGGGAGGTGGGCCTCGCAGCGGGCAGGGCTGCGGGGCGGCAGGAGCCACGCCACAGCGGCGGTCAGGAGCTGTGGGGGTCCCCGAGCTGGGGAGCAGCACGCAGGCGTGCAGCGTGCTCCCGGAGACCACAGACCCTCCTCCCCAGCTTTTAGCCTGTCCTGCCTGCGGCCCTGCCGGGTGTCCCAGCCACCCTGGGGCTGTGTGGGACCGCTCGGTGGGTTTGGGGGCCACGTGCTGCGCTGGGCTACCCCTGGTTCCGTTCCGCATGCACACACTCTCCACAGAACAAACCACATCCCTACGTGGAGCAGTGCCTGGCTGTGTGGCTCCCAGTAATGCAATTTAAATGTAAATACAGTTTCCCTTGAAGAAGGTGTAGCAGGTGGTGCAGGGAGTTCACCTGAATCTAATTCCAGCACCCACCAGAACAGCTGTTTCCAGATGACTGAACTAATCTCATCAAATCCCCAGAACAGGCTGGTTTGCTGCAGAAGTTGCCTCCCGTCGCTTTCCTGCCTTGCCCCAGGTTCCCCACGGGCCTGTGCTGGTTGCGCAGCACTTCTCGCTGCGGTGATGGTGGGTGACGTGCACCCCTGGCTGGTACCTGAGCGATGGCCCCCCAGAACCTCAGCGAAGGCTCGGGCTGCTCCTGCTCAGCCCCGCTGAGCGGTGTGGCTGAACAGCTGAGCTCTGTCAGTGGGGCAGGCAACCCCGGCTCCCACCATGGTGTCTCTCCCAAGGCCAGGGCTCCGTGGCATCACACACACGGACCCTCAAGGAACATGGGTGGATTTGTGGCACTTTCCCCACTTTGCCAGCACTTAGTGCTCTCTCCCTCGCAGGCAGGGCATCCCTGGCTCCCCAGCCAAGTCCTGGGAGCAGGCCGTGCTGCGCGGTGAGGAGGGACTCGCCTCCAGCTTTGCAGGCAAGCTGTACTTGCTGGGACTCGTGCAGGCAGCCGCAGGCATCCAGTCAGTCACCTGGGTGTCTGCAGGATCTCTGCGGCGTGCCTGCGTGGCCTCCCTGCATGCAGGTGCTGCTGGTCCTGCTGCGTGCCAGCGTTCAGCAGGGAAGCCTCAGGTCTGCGGCTTCCCTTTGATGCTAAAAGGACTGGGATCTGTTGGCTTTTTGTTCTCTTGCTTCTCACAAGATAATTCCCTGCAAACCTGCCCGCGCCCTGGACGGCAGCCAGGGCTGGCCGTGGGGCACAGTGCTTCCCGCAGTGATCCCCTGCAATGTGCTGCAGCCCTTCCAGCGGGGCTCCCCTGGCCCCGCTGCTGGGGCCGCTCAGGGGCCAGCGGGGTGAACGTGGGGCCCTTGGTCACAGACAGCAGCTGAGTGGCCCCGGGCTGTCCCCTTCAGCCTCTGAAACACCCTCTCCGCTGGCTGTTCCTTGCAGCTGGTGAGGGGCTGGCCTGGGGCTGCGATGGGGCTCCATCACACCAAGCAGGGGAACGCCAGAGCCAGTGGAATGAGCAAGGAGGAAGCTCTGGCAGCAGCTGAGGTGCCAGGGCTGGCAGGGGCCTGCGTCACCCTGGGCCTTCGTGCAGTGCCACCCGGGATGAGCAGTGGTGCTCAGCACCCAGGGGTGTCCTCGCAGCGCTCACAGCACGACGGTCTCCAGGGAAGGGTTGGTGTGTGAAGCCACCCACAGAGCTCTGTCAGTGACACTGGGGCATGGCAGGGCCTTTGCTCCTCCCGAGCCTGCCAGATGACACTCTTACCCCCAGAAATAGCCGCTTTTTCCCACAGTTTCCACTCCCAGGACAGCTTTCCAGCTGAGCAGCCACACGTGGGCTATGCTTGACACCACTGAAAACTGGGTCTGTAGTAATAGGAAGCATCATGCGCTCTTGTGGCCAAGCATTCACCCCGGCAGTGCCAGGCTCCCCACCACGTTGGAGCGACTTGACCGAGCCCGGGCTCTGCCCGTCCGCAGCACGCCGTGGCGCTTCCGAGGGTGACTGGGTTGGCTGGTGTGTTCCCTGGCGTGTGCGAGGTGACAGTACTCCGGCAGGGTGCTTGATGCTGAGAGCAGGCGGTGCTGCGCTGCCACTTTAGAGCATCCCCCCAAGCTCAGTGCTGCAAACGGCCACGTCTGAGTGAGCAGAGCCTGGGGGGGATCCCGGCAATTGAGCAACACCCCCACTCAGTGCCTGGGAGCCCTGACCCTGTTGGCTTTTGGGCTTCAGTTCTGCTCAGTTACCCGAGGAGTTTCCTGCAGCTTTGTCCCAAGAGCAAGTCTGTTGCAGACTCATCTATGTTAGAAATATTGTCAAAAAAATGTTGCACTAATTAGCTAAATGGCAGATGAAGCCCTGTGGTGAGCAGCAGGTGGGTGTTGCACCCTGCCGCCCACGGTGCTCCTTTCTGGAGCGATGCAGCGAGCCCAATTTGGAGATCAGGCTCGGCTTTTCTCACTGGGCAGACACAGCCGCCCCGGCCAGCCCGCACTATCGCCGCGGCTCGTCTTGCAGCAGAGCTGTGAGCACCCGGAGCAGGAGTGGAGTTAACGGCTCGTTTGGGACCCTTCACTAGGGGTAGTCTAGACACATCGGCCTCCAGGAAGAAGCTGCTTGCAATTTTCAAATTGCGCTTACATCCACATACTGTCTGAAGTTACTTTAAAAATTACAGATGTAGGCTACAGTGAATATGCTATATAGTTATGTCTGTGTCCTCCCCAGCATCACGGCAGGTGACAGAGCTGTCCCACCCCCGGAGCAGGATGCATGGGACTGGGAGAGGAAGGGCTGGCTGTGGGATCCGGGGTGGACTGGGGCGGGAGGAGAGGTCTGAAGATCCGGGGAGGAGGGTCCCTCAGGACAGCTGGGGCTCAGGGGTACAGCCTGGCTGGGGGGACATGGAGGGGTACGCGGGGCCTGACCAGCCCCTCTCCCCCAGAGTCACTACGTGGCCTGCATGGCTGCCATCCTGAGCCAGATGGACAAGGACCACTACAGCTCCTACATCAAGGCGTTCCCCTCCCGGCCCGAACTGATGGTGAGTGCTGCCCCACGCAGCAAGACCCGGGCCCTCCATCCCCAGCACCTCCTTGCCTCTCCACCCCACGTCTCGGCTGGGGCGTCCCACTGGTCCCAGTGCCCTGCCTGCACCTGGGCACCCCCTAGCCCCAGCAGAGCCCACGTCCCTGCTCCATGGAGGTGAAGCTCTCGCTGTCATGTAGCGAGGGTCGCTCCCAGCCCCGGTGCTCAGCAGCGTGGTTGAGCCCATCTCCTGACATCTCCTCCTCCCTGGCAGGACTTCCTCATGGAGACCTTCATCCTCTTCAAGGACCTGATTGGCAAGATGGTGTACCCCTCCGACTGGATGGTGATGAACATGGTGCAGAACCGGTGAGGGCCTCTGGGCTGGAGGGACCCGCAGGCGGATGTGGGGGCTGGATGTGAGAACCTGGGGTGCCTTGCTGGGGCCTGGCAGAGGGCACACAGGCACTGCAGCACGCTGTGCCGGGCAGCCAGAGGCTGGCTTAGCTCCCCCCAAATCCCCTCCAACAGCCCTGGAGTGCTCAGCCTGGCTCAGGGCAGCTCCAGACACTTTTTGCTCTGTCCTGGGACAGCTCAGCCCCATCTCTGCATCCTGCTGTGCCTGAGGAACTCCTGGGGGCAGCGGGAGGCTGTCACCAGACACCCCATCCCTCCCACCCTGGGTGTCTGTGTGCATCGGGGATGCCGGGCGTGCAGGACCAGCAGCCGGGCAGAAAGGACTGGCTGGAGCGTGGCTGCGGGCAGGAGCACGCTGCGAGCCCCAGCCCCAGGGCTCTGCGATTCCTGGCCCCCGTCTCCCCCCGCCGCCTCTCCCTGCCAGCTTGTCTCTCCCCTCACCGGTTCGGCCCTGCCCTCCGCTCAGCGCCCCATGGCCGCTCTCGCCCCCCAGGGAGTTCCTGCGTGCCATCAACCAGTTTGCCGAGACCTTGACGGAGATGTTCCTGAGCAGCAGCAGCTTCGAGCTGCAGGTGAGTGGAACTGCCCAGGCGCTGGGATGCCTGTGCCCTGGGGGGACCAGGGAGGGGACCCAGCCTGGCCCTCGGAGCTGCCTGCCCCCCTGACCCCCATGCCACCCAACCTGGCATCTGTCCCTGTGTTTCTTCTGCAGCTTTGGAACAACTATTTCCACCTGGCCGTGGCTTTCCTCACCCAGGACTCTCTGCAGCTGGAGAACTTTTCCCAGGCCAAGCGCAACAGCATCCTGGCCAAGTGAGTCACCCTCGCCTTTGCTGGCGCTCCCCGGACTGGCTGCCCGCCAGCATCACCTCTGGGCCGAGCTCTGCTGCTCGGTTTCAGGTTCCTGCCCCAGCTTGTTGCCACACTGTGGGTCAGGGATTTTGGGATGAGCCAATCAGGCTGTGCTTGGGGCCCTGGCCTGGATGCTGCACCCCTGTCTGCAATGTGATGCTAACCAACATCCACCCTGGCAGGTATGGGGACATGAGAGCCACAATCGGAGCTTCCATTCGGGACATGTGGTACAACCTAGGTGAGCTGCAGCGTGGCTAGTAACAAGGAGGCTTGGCAAGTCTGCAGGCTGGTGTTCATCACCACTGTCCCCAAAATGGGTGTGGGGGAGCGGGATGTTGCTGGTGTGGGGCATGGGAGCCTGCGGGCGTGTGAATCTGCAGGCGTGCGAGCCTATGGGACATGCAATCTGTGGGGTGCTATGGGATGTGCAATCTGTGGGGTGCTATGGGACGTGCAATCTGTGGGATATGTGAGCCTGTGCGATGTGCATACCTGCAGGTGTGCTAGGCCATGGGTGTGTGTGCCTGCAGGCACTGCAGGCAGTGATGGGCTCACACTCCCTGCAGGCAGCCTCCCTTCTCTGGCCTGGCACCTGCCTGCAGCCCTGCCTTCCCCTTCCCCTTCCCCTTCCCCTTCCCCTTCCCCTTCCCCTTCCCCTTCCCGTTCCCCTTCCCCTTCCCCTTCCCCTTCCCCTTCCCCTTCCCCTTCCCCTTCCCTTTCCCCTTCCCCTTCCCCTTCCCCTTCCCCTTCCCCTTCCCCTTCCCCTTCCCCAGTCCTGTGCTCCCCTGCCTTGCCTTGTTTCCCCTGCACAGTGCAGGTTGTGCTGCTGGCAGCATCCCAGGGCCAGGCAGGTGGGGAGGACACAGCACCGCAGGTCTCTGCCCCACGCCCCAGCAGAGAGCAGGGAGCTGTGGGGAATGTGTGGGGCAACTCCCAGCAAGCGAGGCAGCAGTGATGGGTGCCCGCATGCTCCTGCGTGGGTTGTTCACATGTGCCAGGGCCTCCAGGACACCAGCACGGCCCCAGCTGATGGTACCACAGCCAGGTGTTGGCCGTGCTGCCCTGGCCATACAGCATTACCTGCCCACCAGCGTGGCTGCCCCGAAGGATTGCCTGGCTCTGCTGATGCTGCCTGCCCCCGGCATGCAGACCCCGGCATGCAGACCCCGGCATGCAGACCCCAGCCATGCAGACCCCAGCCATGCAGACCCCAGCCATGCAGACTCCGGCATGCAGACCCCAGCCATGCAGACCCCGGCATGCAGACCCCGGCATGCAGACCCCAGCATGCAGACCCCGGCATGCAGACCCCAGCCATGCAGACCCCAGCATGCAGACCCCAGCCATGCAGACCCCAGCCATGCAGACCCCGGCATGCAGACCCCGGCATGCAGACCCCAGCCATGCAGACTCTGGCATGCAGACCCCGGCATGCAGACCCCGGCATGCAGACCCCAGCCATGCAGACCCCGGCATGCAGACCCCGGCATGCAGACCCCAGCATGCAGACCCCGGCATGCAGACCCCAGCCATGCAGACCCCAGCATGCAGACCCCAGCCATGCAGACCCCAGCCATGCAGACCCCGGCATGCAGACCCTGGCATGCAGACCCCAGCCATGCAGACTCTGGCATGCAGACCCCAGCCATGCAGACCCCGGCATGCAGACCCCAGCCATGCAGACCCCAGCCATGCAGACCCCAGTCACACAGACCCCCTGGCACAGTTCCCCCTCGTCTTCCATGCATTGCTGCCCGTTTCCAGCCACAGGCCCCCATGACAGGGCTGACCCCAGGGAGCAGGCTGCAAGAGCCCAGGTCCCCCAGCCCTCCTTGCCCTCCCCAGGCCATCGCAAGATTGAATTCATCCCGGGCATGGTGGGCCCCATCCTGGAGATGACGCTCGTGCCAGAGCTGGAGCTGCGCAAGTCCACCATCCCCATCTTCTTCGACATGATGCTCTGCGAGTACCAGCTGACCAGGAGCTTCAGCCGGGTGAGTGCCCAGGGCTGTGGCAGGAGGCCGCTGTGGCCAGATCCTGCTCCTCACCCAGGCTGGACTGTCCCTTTTGGGGGTGGGTGGAAGCGACGCCCAGCCTCCCCTCTCTCATCCTGGGATGTGGGGCTGCAGGAGGGAAGGACGAGGGATCTGCAGGGACATGAGGAGCAGGGAGAGCTGCTGGGCAATGCAGAGGATTTCCCAGGGATGAGCAGGGACAGGTCAGGCATTGCACACTCAGCTGGTCCCAGCACTGCCTGGAAACAAGAACACAGAGGGAGGGGGGAGGTCTGAGTAAACCCCTGCATTTCCACTTGGCTTCCCTCGTTGCTGTGAGGTTTCTCCATGCAAAAGGCTTTTCCAGTTTTTGATTAGGTGGTATTTGTCTCTTCTGAGCTGGTAGCCTTCCCCCTTGTTGGGGTGTTCCATGGGAGGAGAGGGGCTGGGACTGCCCTTGGTGCTGGGGGTGGCACGGGTCCTGCTGCAGCCCCTTCCCCCGGCTCGCACCCGGGCCTGCAGCCACAGGAGAGCTGTGTTGGAGGAGCGGTGTGTGCACAGCAGGACTCAGAGGGCCTGAGCCTTTGTGGGTGGTGTCCCCACCGCTGTGGCTCAGGAGCTGACCATGGCAGCGCCCTTGGCCCAGGGGGAAAAGGGCCCCCAGGTTTGTGACCCTGGAGGGACCCAGCGTGGAGGCAAGGTCCAGGGCCCCCCATCCCATATGGTGCAGGTGCAGGACCCCCCAGGCTCTTGGGTCCATCAGCTGCAGCTGGAGCACAAACCCCATGGACCTGAAGGAGAAGCGTCAGCTGGGAGATGGGGGGCGCTTTAGGGGGCACAGGGCACTGCCCCTGGGGTCAGTCAGGCCCAAGCTGCTGGGGGACAGTGACAAGACCAGCACAGGAGTGAAACAGAGACTGGGACCAAGTCAGGGACCCAGGGAGCAGGATGGGGCCCTGTCTGTGCTGGGGCAGTGTGGAGACCCTTCCGCACCAGGGAGCAGTGTGGCCTGGGAGGGGGGACAGGGACCCATCCGTGCCGGGCGGTCCTGGGGGAAAAGGGCTGCAGCAGCTGAGCCTGGGGGCTGTTTGGGGGATCGAGCTGGCTCCCGCTCCCACAGCCCCTCCTGTCCCAGCCTCCATGTCCCGGGGGGGCTGCAGCTATGGCAGCCTGGGGCCAAGCTCAGCACATCCCCTGCTCCGCGGCCGTGCTCATGCATGTCTCTGCAGTTTGAGGACGAGATCCTGCGCAAGCTGGACAGCGAGGTGGAGGGCGGCCGGGGAGACGAGCAGTACAAGCAGCTTTTTGAGAGCATGTGAGTGTGCAGTGACATCCCCACAAACTTCTTTCCAGGGCATGATCCTTTGCTGCCTCCCATCCTCCTGTCCCGGCTGAATCTTGGCCACCCTGCTGCTCCTCACGCTGTGCTCTGACCCTGACCGTGCCTCTCAGGGGAGTGGGACCTGAGAGGAGGAAGCTGCTGCCCGAGCAATATCATGTGCCCCTTGCACAACGCTTCTGCCCTGGCCAGCCTGCCCCTGGCAATGCCCCTGCCCCAGGAATTGCCCCTGCCCTGCCCCAGGGGATGCCCCTGTCCTGCCCAGGCTTTGCTTCTGCCCCATGGCACCCATCACAGATTTGTGTGCAGGGTGGCTGGAGCTGTCAGGTCTCTCCTCCGTCCCTGATGTGCCTGGTGGGGGGCAGCATGGGGCTTGCTGTCTCACTGCAGACCAGGTGTTGCTTTTTGTTCCTTGTTGGGGAGGCTTGTCCCATCTCCCCCAACTCCCTGCACCTTGGGGGAGCTGAGCTGGGGCAGTGTTGGGAGCACCGCAGAGCTGAGTGTGCAGTGAGAGCCGTGACCTCCTGTCCTCCCCAGCCTGCTCAGCTGCTGCCGTAGACATCCTGAGCTGGCCAAGCCTGGCGAGAACTTCGTTGCGCTGGTGACCGGGCTCCTGGAGCGGCTCCTCGACTACCGGGCTGTTATGAACGACGAGAACAAAACCTACAGCATGAGCTGCACCGTCAACCTCCTGGTGGGAACCTGCCCCATGCCCCCAGCTCCCCCAGGGCTCAGCCCCAGGTCCCCCCGGCCCCCCCCAGGGGCTGTGGTGTCCCAGACACAGCAGAGATGGGGTGCACACAGTGCCAGACCCTGTGTCCCCTGGGAAGTGTTTGCTGGGAGGCACCGTGCAGCTCCCTGCTGCCGAGGGCAGCCCAGTCCCTGTGCAGGGACGGTCCCGGCAACACCATGACCCAGAGCAAGGTGTGGGAGCGTGGGGGGGCTGCGGCATATGACCCCTCCTGGGCTCACCCCTCACCAACAGTCTCGTCTGCTCTTCCACAGAACTTCTACAAGGAGATCGACCGGCAGGCCATGTACATCAGGTGAGCACGGCCCCAGGAAGGCCGGCATCACCCCAGGGTGAAGGGTCCCAGGGCCCTGAGCTGCCCCAGGTCCCCACCATTCACGTGGGATGGAGATGGCGGAGGGGCAGGGGGCTGGGGGCTCCCTGTGGGGGATCACAGGCCAGACCCTGAGCTGTGCCAGCCATCGTGCCCCGCACACCGTACCCTCACTCCCAGGTACCTGTACAAGCTGAAGGACCTGCATGTCAGTTACGAGAACTACACAGAGGGAGCCTACACGCTGCTGCTGCACGCGCGGCTCCTCAAGGTGGGACCCGGGGGGTGTGGGAGCTGCGGGGGCTGCCCGGCCAGGGCCCGGGGGCTCGGCATGATGGGCTCCCACTACCTCTGTGCAGTGGTCGGACGAGGCGAACACAGCCCCCATGCAGGGCTTGCACAGCCCCAGCCTGCACACCCAGCGCCAGCTGAAGGAGGCTCTCTACAACCAGATCATTGACTACTTCGACAAGGGCAAGGTGAGTGCGGCTGCAAGCCCCCAGCAGCCCCCTCACCCTGACCAGCCGGTGGGAGCTGCTCTGTCCTCAGGCAAGCCCGGCTCCCCGGCCACCGCTGCCTCCTGCTCCAAGCCCCCAGCCCCAGCACAGCCCACCCGCTCACCCCACCACTGTGCTGGGGCTGGAGCTGCCCCACAGTGAGCCCAGCCGGATGGTTCACCCCACAACCACCTGGCTGCCACAGCTGTCCTTCCCCCATCCCATCCTGTCCCGTCCCGTCCCATCCTGTCCTGTCCCGTCCCATCCTGTCCCGTCCCGTCCCGTCCCATCCCATCCCAACCCATCCCATTCCGTCCCGTCTTGTCCCATCCCATCCCATCCCATCCCGTCCCGTCCCATCCCGTCCCTTCCCATCCCGTCCCATCCCATCCCGTCCCATCCCATCCCATCCCATCCCGTCCCATCCTGTCCCATCCTGTCCCATCCCATCCTGTCCCGTCCCATCCCGTCCCATCCCATCCCGTCCCATCCCATCCCATCCCGTCCCATCCCGTCCCATCCCATCCCGTCCCGTCCCATCCCGTCCCGTCCCATCCCGTCCCATCCCATCCCATCCCATCCCATCCCATCCCGTCCCATCCCGTCCCATCCCATCCCGTCCCATCCCATCCCATCCCATCCCATCCCGTCCCATCCCATCCCGTCCCATCCCATCCCGTCCCATCCCATCCCATCCCATCCCGTCCCGTCCCGTCCCATCCCATCCTGTCCCGTCCCGTCCCATCCCATCCCATCCCATCCTGTCCCGTCCCATCCCATCCCATCCCATCCCATCCCATCCCATCCCATCCCATCCCATCCCGTCCCGTCCCATCCCATCCCATCCCATCCTGTCCCATCCTGTCCCGTCCCATCCCATCCCATCCCATCCCATCCCGTCCCATCCCATCCCATCCCATCCCGTCCCGTCCCGTCCCGTCCCGTCCCATCCCATCCCGTCCCGTCCCGTCCCATCCCGTCCCATCCCGTCCCATCCCGTCCCATCCCGTCCCGTCCCATCCCATCCCATCCCATCCCATCCCACCCCATCCAGTCCCGTCCCATCCCATCCCATCCCATCCCATCCCATCCCATCCCATCCCATCCCATCCCATCCCATCCTGTCCCATCCCGTCCCGTCCCATCCCATCCCATCCCATCCCATCCCGTCCCATCCCATCCCATCCCATCCCGTCCCATCCCATCCCGTCCCATCCCGTCCCGTCCCGTCCCGTCCCATCCCGTCCCATCCCATCCCATCCCGTCCCATCCCATCCCCAGTCCCCAGCCCTGGCACTGCCTGGGGGTCAGTAGATGGGGCACCCCAGGAGAGGGGCTCACCTGGGCAGAGGCCTCAGATGCCGGAGGCGGTGGGAAACTGAGCCCTGCTGGTGCCCACCCGTGCCCAGCCGGACCGCCAGCCCGCACAGGGAGAGCCCTCCCCTCCTCGCTCAGGAGCAGGGGTGTGGGTGCCCCCACAGATAGGGCTGGTCTCTTCTGGAAGCCCCCAGTACCCCCCCAGCCCCAGCTCACCCCACACTGTGGGGCCCCCACCCTGGCCCTGTCTTCTGCAGATGTGGGAGGAGGCCATCCACATCTGCAAAGAACTGGCAGAGCAGTACGAGAGCGAAGTCTTTGACTACGAGATGCTGAGCGACATCCTGGTGGGTGCTCAGCCAGGCTGGGGGGGCAGCCGCCGGCAGAGCGGGCTGGGGCATTGCGAGCTGGGGGCAGGACGGGGGGACTGCAGGGCTCCCGACCCACGGCAGGGGCCCGGCCCAGCCCCACTCTTGCCCCTCTCCCCTCGCAGCAGCGGGAGGCCAGGTTCTACGAGAAGATCCTGAAAGTGCTGCGGCCCAGCCCGGACTACTTCGCCGTGGGCTACTACGGGCAAGGCTTCCCCACCTTCCTCCGGGTAAGCTGCTGCCGGCTGCCCCAAGGCCAGCGCCGTGCCAGCAGCCTGCCCGTGCCGAGCCTGGTGGCCACGGCCAATTCGGGGTGGCACCCTGCGAGCCGAGCCCCGGTGCCGTCCCCGCGCCCAAGGGATGGGTCCCCTTGCCCCGAGGTCATGGTGACAACCGGGTCCCCAGCGCAGGTCTGCGCCCTGTCGTATCTGGGCTGCAGGGACGGATGCGTGGTATGTAGTACCTGCGCTGCAGGGATGGGCCTGTGCTATTTTTGGACAGATTTGGGTACCTCCGGGGTCACTGCAGGAGCCCTGATGACCCTCTCCCGTGCCCGCAGCACGGTGCTGCAGGTAGGGGCTTGCTCAGCACCATCCTGTGCTGGCAAACAGGCTCCTGGCATCCACCGGCAAGAGCAGGGCTCACCTTTCTGGATGAGAGCAAAGTGTTTCACCCCCATTCACTCTTATTACATTCCTTAAGTTTTTAATCCACTCGGATATAAATTGGCATGCTTGGTGGGCTTCTCCCATCCAAAGTGTTGGTTCTTATTTTCCTAACCCGCTGTTACGGCCACAGTGAGGGCGGCATCACTTTCACAGAGGTCACGGTGGGTTTCAAGGGCTCCGTGCTGTCTCTTGGGGACGGTTTCTGTATCCACTGGCCACAGACCCCGGTTGCTGCGTGCCTGGCCAAGGGCCTTTGCTCCAGAGCCCTGTCTACCCAGGCCAGCCCACCCTTTAATTCCTTTTTCCTCCAGTTGTTGGATTTGGGGAAATGGTTTTTTTTTGAGAGGGGGGGTCTCCTGCTCAGCTAAGGGCCCAGACTCGTCGGTGCCTGCACCCCTAACATGCTGGGGCTCGCTGCAGTTGGAGCACGGGGCTGAGGGCTCCCTGGCCCCGCTCTGCGGCACACTGGAATGAGCTGCCATCTCCCCCACCCCCAGAACAAGGTCTTCATTTACCGGGGCAAGGAGTACGAGCGCCGGGAGGACTTTGAGATGCGGCTGCTGAGCCCCTTCCCCAATGCCGAGAAGCTGAAGATCACGTCTCCACCTGGGCAGGACATAATGGGCTCCCCGGGCCAGTGTATCCTCCGAGTGTGGGGACGGGGCTGGGAGGGTGGCTTGTTCCCTGTGCCCTCACTCCCTGTACTGGTCCAGGCACCCCTGGGGCTCTCCCGCTCTGGGCCCCAGGGCCCCACAGCCCCTGTCCCCTGCCCTGTGTGCCCGTGGCTCCTTCACTCCCGCAGATATCCAGTGTTTCACCGTGCAGCCGGTGGAGGAAGCCAAGGTCCGGTTCAAGGACCGGAGCATCCCAGAGCAGATCACCAAGTGAGTGGGATGGGGTGCACTCGCTCTGCTCTGTCTGGGAGGGGACACAATGGGGCACCTCTCCCATGCTCTCCCCGCTCCCTCCCCTGCAGTTTCTATAAAGCCAACCACGTCCAGAAGTTCAGCTACTCACGGCCCTTCAAGAAAGGCCCAAAGGATCCAGACAATGAATTTGCAGTGAGTGCTGCCGGGACACTTAGCTGGGAGGGATGGGAAGAGCTGGGGGGGGGGCCCTGTGAGGAGCCAGGTGTCCAGAGGAAGGAAGATGCAAGAGACAGGGGATCCCCCAGTCCTGGGATGGGGAAGGTGGTGGTCCTGTGCCCATGGGAAGGGGAGGTGGGAGCCCCCCGCCCCTTGGGGCAGCCATGGGTATCCCAGGGTGATGGGGAGGGCAGCAGGATGACTGCTGCCCTCCCTGCAGACCATGTGGATTGAGCGGACGACCTTCGTAACAGCCTACCCCCTGCCTGGTATCCTGCGCTGGTTTGTGGTGACCTCCACCACCACGGTGAGGAGAAGGGGTGTGGGGGGAGGAGTGGGACCCTCCCAGGGCGTCCCTTCCCGGAGCAGCATCACAAACCCCCAGCCCCTTCCAGGCTTCCCAAGCTCCAGAAGCTTGAGCTGGGGTGCAGGGAGCGTGTCCTGCCTGATGCCCCAGCCGAAACCCTGCCCCAGTCCCCACACCCCGTCAGGCTCAGCTCTCAGTGCAAACCTGACCCAGCCCACCCAGCACTCAAGCCCCCAAACCCCACGACACCCCGCTTGCTCCCATGCCCCTGCAGTCCCTCGGGTGCGTCACCCGGGACAGCGCCTGTGACAGAATGGCCCCACCTCCCACGTGCACCCTCCACCTGCAGAGCGGGGTGCAAGCAGAGCCCCCTTCCCCCCTTCCCTCTGCGAGCACAGAGCCCAGCTACCACCACTGCCAAGCAGCGGGGGATAAACCCCCTTTTGGCATCTCCTTGGCCTCCGCTGCCCCAGCTCCAGGCCACAGGGAAGGGTTTCTCTGCTGACACCAGGCATGGAGACCCCCCCCCCAGCACTCAGGGCACCAACAGCCTCCATCAGTTGGTGCCAGTAGCATCAACCCAGTGGCAGGGACTGGTTTGTGTGGCTCACCCACCGGGATGCACATCTCTGTGGGAAGCAGGAGACCACGTGCAAGGAGCAGCAGAGGCACTGGAAGAGTTTCAGCAGACTGCTGCACTCCTGGTGCTGCTAACACCCCCTGTGAGTGGGTTTTACGCCCCTGTCAGGGAGGCGCGTGGCCAAAGTCCAGGGTGCTTCAGGTGCTGCAGCAAAGACGTGAAATGCCGTAGCTGGGCTGTTACAGGACAGCTGGGCTGCAGAGGACCGCACGGCTGCATGAGTGCTGCCACACACACGTGTGTCTGCTGAGGTGCTCAGGCTGTGCATGCCGCTGCTGCACAGCTGCCCCCCCCACCAGTGACAATGTCATTTACCTGGGTTTCCCAGCATCTCTTGCCTGCCAGCAGCCTGTGCTGGGACCCCAGGGAGAAGCACTTCCAGTGCTCCAGGCAACCGGTGCCAGGGGCCCAGGAGAGACCACCCTGCCAGCCCTACCCAGAACAGGCAGGTTGCTGGGTCAGTCAGCTGCTGACCTTCCCTCCCTTCCTGGGCACAGACCATCATCTCCCCCCTGGAAAACGCCATTGAGACCATGATGAAAACGAATGAGAAAATTATGAGCGAGATCAACCGGCACCAGAATGACCCCAGCCTGCCTGTCAACCCACTCTCCATGCTGCTCAACGGCATCGTGGACCCTGCTGTCATGGGTGGCTTCACCAAGTATGAAACGGTGAGGACATGCGGGTGCTGCACCGGGGCTGGTGAGCACAGTCGCTGGCACCGCTTTGCTCCATCCCCTGCCTGCCTGGAGCCGAGCCAGCCCGCCAGTGGGACTGAGAGGGGGTCGTTGCAGGCCTTTTTCCAGGAGTCCTACCTGCAGGAGCACCCTGAGGATGAGGGGAACATCAAGAAGCTGAAGGACCTGATCGCCTGGCAGGTACAGTCTGCAGCAACCGTCCAGCGGCTGGAGGGGTCGGTGTCCTACAAGCCCAGGCTGACCCGTCCCCGTTCTCCCACAGACCCCGCTGCTGGCAGAGGGGATCCGGATCCACGGGCGGAAGGTGACGGAGGACCTGAGGCCCTTCCATGAGCGCATGGAGCAGTGCTTCGTGCAGCTGCGGGCCAAGGTGGAGAGCCAGTATGGGGTGCGGGAGATGGTGAGTGCCAGGGTGGCGAGTACGGTGCGGGCACGGCTGGGGCTGCATGGGGGCTGTGTGGCACCTGCAGGATGATACTGGACAAGCCAGTGGAGGTCTGGGGCAACAGGGTGAGGGGCAGTGTGCATAGGGCACTTTGGGGTCTCCGCCTGCCCTGGGTGGGGGGACAGCACTGCCATGGGGTGTCTGGTACTGGCACAAAACCAGGACTGGGCAGAGAGGGCACTGCTGGCCTGGGCTGAGCCAAGGGGAGAGGGGAGGCTCTGCACCCTCAGCCCTCCTGGCTCTCTCTCAGGCTCCCTGTGCTCTCAGGTCTGCTTCGAGGACCGGCGAAGTGGACGACCCCGGTCTGTGGCCTGGGGGCCCGACTGGGACCGCCTGAGCCATGCTGGAGACAGGCAAGTGCTGTGGCGGGGAGCGCTGGCCCCAAGCCACCCCCTCTCACCCCTCCCCACTGGCCCGGCACTGCCGAACCAACTTCGCTCTCCTCCACCACAGACGCTTCTCTCCCACCTCCCCAGCCCACTGCTCTCAGCTTCTCTTTATGCCAAGCCACACCTCAGGGGTCCATCCTGTCATGCCACCACGGTGGCCCTTTCCCCATGGGAAGGCACAGAGCAGAGACACCCCATATGCAGCCCCCAGGCTCACCTGGACACCGCTGTGACCTGAGCCAGCCACTCTTCTCTTGCTGTCTTGTCCCCCGCCAAGCATCCACTGCTGAACTCTGCCAGAGATGGTGCTGGTGCCTGGCTGAGGGCAGCCACTCCTGGCCATGGTCCAGCCGGGCCATAGTGTAGCCCTGCTCCCTATTGCCCTGCCTCCCGCCTGTCCCTCACCAGCCACAGTTGCTCCACAGCACGGAGGCACCCCCGACCCCCAAGCCTGCCCCTCGCACCTCCGAGAGTGAGGACCGCAGGAACGAGCGCAAGGAGAACCGCTCCAGCACTTTCTTTGGGTACCGGCGGCAGGACCAGCGCCAGTCCGTCTCGGAGCTGCCAGACCCCAAGGTGATGCTCAGCACAGCCCTGGTGCCTCCCCTCCTCCCCAGGGCCCTGTTCATGCTCCTCCAGGCATCCTGCTGCACCTGCAGCCCCCGCCCAGCTGGCAGCACCAGGCCCCAGCACGGATGGGACCCCTTGGGGGGGGCTGGTGGCAGCCCCTGCTGCAGGGTGCAGCCGGCTGAGGGCAGGAGCAGAGGCTGGTGGGGCACAGGGCTGGAGACCCCGGGCTGTGGGTAGGGTGCTGGGGAACATCACACCCCGCCAGAGGCTCCCCCATTCCCAGGGCTGTTGGTGCTGCAGTGCAGCCTGCCCCGAGGCACTGAGACTCCCCTCTGTGCCCCAGGACGAGAAGCGGAGACTCTCCCACAGCACAAGCGAGAGCAGCCTGGGCAGCTCCGACGGGAAACAGCCCCCGCCAAGCCGAGATGCCGCTGGTGCTCAGCCCAGCACTGCAGGTACTCCCCGCCACGGCTGCTGCCTCAGGACACCTTCCCAGCCCACCCCCTTGCCTTGACGTGGCTGGGGGCACCATCCAGCCCTTGTCTCCACGAGCAGGGCTGTGCCTGCACCCCAGCAGTGCAGGTACCAGCACCGCCAACTCTGCACCCCCGTGCAGGCACCCTCACCCACTCACCCCATCCCCACACTGGCACGGGCTCGTCCTGCAGCCGGGAGCAGGCAGGGAGCGCTCGGTACCAAAAGCGCAGGCAGATCCCGCGTGTCCCCCACAAAACGCTCCCCAGGGAGCTGCTGGTCACCGATCCCAGACCTCCCACTGCTGGGCCTCCACGCCAAGACCAGATTCCAGCAGGAGCCAGCTCCCGGCTGGGCTCGTCCCCCACACCTCCCCCAGCCCCTCTGCCCAGGGCTGTCACGCTCCTGCAAGCAGGAGAGCTGGCCCAGGCAGCCCAGGGCCCACCGATGGGCCCCATGGGCCCTCTCAGGGCCCCCCAGACTGGGTGATCTGCCCAAGCCCACCTGCTCTGCCTGTGCAGGGCTGTCCGTATCTCCCACCGGCTTTGGCGGCCGCGTGAAGAGCGCCAGCAAGATCCCACCGCTGCCCCGCAAGATCAGCCCCACGGTGTACGAGACGTTCCTGGAGCAGAGCGACGCCGCAACCGGAGGGAAGGTACCTCCCGGCCCAGGCCCCCAGACCCTGGCCACCCCCCGCCCCCGGTAACTGCCCTCTCTGCTTGCAGGCATCCACATCACCAACAGCGGATGGAAATAAAGGGCTGAAGTCGCCGCCACCGCCTCCGCCACCGAAGTCCAAGCGAGTGTCACAGCTCTGACCCGCTGCCAGCTGGTTACTGGACAAACAGTCCCCCTTGACCCTCCCCTGCTGGCCCACCCCTCACCCACCTCTTACAGCATTTACACCAGAAGCATTCTGCATGGCCACGGGACTCCCTGAGCACCCCGGTACCCACGGTGGCACAGGGCACTGCCATCCTGTGTCCTGCCAGGTTTGGCTCTTGCTCTGCTCCAGGTGCTGCCCAGGGCTGGGACGCCCCTTCCCCTTTCCCCCTGCGCCCCACATCAGCCCTCGCCCCACGCTCTCCTTCCTGCCGAGGTGAAGCAGTTACGTGCCAGGGTGTCTCTCCCGCGCAGAGCTGTGCTGAGCTCCCCCCCACGCAGCCCCTCCAGCGCTGCGGCCGCACTGCGCCAGAGGACTTTCCTCCCTCCACCCCGAGCTGCCCAGGGACCCCGCCACAGGCAGGGCAACAAGATCCCCACTGGCGTGTGCCGAGCTCGTCCCTCTGTTCCTGCTCCCCAGCGCAGGGGCAGCTCCCACCCCACGGCACCAGGACAAACACCTCTGGCCAGGCACTGTGACCGTGCCTGGGCCTGGGCAGCATCGCTTTGCAGTGCCGGCTCTCCTGCCGGTATCTGGCTTTGCAGCCCTGCCTGTGCCAGGCTGGTGCCGCCCAAGCCAGCTGCGCTGGGCTCCAGCCCCTGCCTCGCAGCTGCAGCAGGCCATGGCCGACTAATAAAAGACTAACACATCAGCCAGGCACCCTGCAGTGGGGCTGAAAACCTCGTCAGAGCCCCAGCACTCACCCCTGCTCAGGCACGGCCCAGCCAGGCACTGCCCCACCGCTGTGCCCCAGCACCACAAAGAGCAGGGACGCTCGCCCCCACAGCCGGCGAAGCCCAGGGGAGCCTGCTGCCCCCCGTGAGCACGCTCACTCCTCCCTGGCCGGGCTGTGCCAGGTCTGGCACTGTGACTGCCAGCACACTGCCCTGCCTCCTGCACTGGCACAGAGCTCTTTATTCGCTCAGGAGTCGTATTTACAGTCTTGTGTTAAAGAGGAGGAACCTGGACCCGTAACCAAGGGATGGGGAGGGCAGGGGCTGCCTGCAGCAGGGATCTGCCATCAGTAGGTTCCTGTCTACGTGGGAGTGTAGTCGGATCAGCTCCCTAGGCTGGGGCTGAAGAAGGGACGAGGGGAGACGGCGCCTCGTGCCCCAAACACAAAGTCTGGGAGCAGCTGGGCTGTGCTGGTGCCTGGCCTCCCTCCACACACGGTGGAGGAGCCACCCGTGTCTCGCTGAGCCCTGCTCTTCACAGAGGGTTTGCCGAGGAGGCTGCCAGTCGCTTCCCAATGTAGATCCTGGATCGGAGAGAGCAACAGTAAGGCACGTGCATGGGGGACAGCCCGCTGGGCCCCCGCAAGGCTGAGGGGAGAAGCCAGCAGCCACGGAGATGACCATGGCTGCTGGGAGAAATGGTTTAGAACAGCACCCAAGGACGAGCAGTCCACAGGAGTGTTCCCCCACTCCCCAGCTTCCCCCAGGGACAGCCCCCCAGGTTGGGGCAGCCCACGGCCCCCGGATAGCCCCAGACTGCACAGCCACCCAGCAGCACAGCACTCCCCCCGCCTGCATCCAAGGGGTCAGTCCTGGCTAAGGCCACCCAACAGCACAGGTCAGGCCCATCACAAACTCACCCCAGTCCCAGGGTCAGCACATGGCTGAGCAGCAGTGAGGGGATGAAGAGCAGCAGCAGCTCTGAACTGAAAAGTCTCTTCTTTCTCCCCACTGTACCTCCCTGCAGGCTCCACAGCACCGGCTGGGGGGAGCACACAAAGGCAAACTCCCTGGGAAAAGTGCACGGTTAAAGGGGGCATGAGGGAAGAGGGCCCAGCACAGCGGGAGGGTGTGGGTACAGCAGGACAGGGAAGCAAGGGCAGGGCACAGCAGGACATGCTGGTGGGGGACACGAGCCTTACTTTGGAGACAGATGCTGAGGGCGGCGGGCACAGGCCCAGCCAAGGGATGTGGGCAGGCGTCGCTCCCTCCGCTCAGCCTCCTCCGGCACATCCTGCTAGGAGGCATGGGGCAGGTAAGAGCAGGGGCACTGCTGACACAGCCTGTGGGGCACAGCGCTGGGGACCAGCTCCCTTACCTGCCGGGGGTAGGAGCAGCCCAGCTGGAGCTGGCTGCAGGGCGGGAGCAGCTCAGTCTCCCCAGGCTGCTCACTCGCCTGGCTGGCTCCGTCGTCTTCCCAGGATGGGGACCCCAGCGCAAGCACGGCACTGCAAACATAATCCCCTTGGTCACCAAGCCTGCTCCTTGGCCCCCGCCGACGCCTACCCTGGCCAGGCAGGACCCCCGGCTGCTCCCTGGGACTTACCCATCACTGCTCTCTGTCTCCAGCTGGGCCTCCAGCAGCATCCGCTCCACGTCGGCGTGGCAGGAGAACTGCGAGGGCGCGGGCTCGGGCTCCGAGCAGCCTGGGCCACACCGCAGCTCCACCCAGGAGCCTGGGGGGGCTGTCAGCCCAGCACCAGCCTGGCCCCTGCACCGCCCACCCACTCTGCTCTGGGACCACCAGCACGCCCCAGTCCGTCCCGGATTAGCCTCCTTGGTTCACCCCGTCCTGTGTGGGAGCCCTCCCCGGTGCATCCCGCACCACTGCCCAGGGACCACGGGGGCGGCGAGTGGGGTCTGTGACTCAGGACATCCCGTGCACCCCCATCTGCCCGGGGCCGCTCCTCGGCGTGCCCCGCTCCCCCGGGACCCCCATCTCCCCCAGGACCCCCATGGGGCACGCCAGCCCATCTGCCCAGCCCCTCGCTGATCCGTCCCCCCGTACATCAGCCCACCCGGGACCCCGCGGACTAGGCCCCCCTGGCGCATACCGGCCCGCCCAGGACCCCCGGTGCACGGCAGCCCCCTCCCGGTCGGCAGCCCGCCCGGGACCCCCGCTGGCCCAGCACCCCCCGGGACCCCCGGGGCCCGACCCACCCCCCCGCGCCCCGGGCACCCCACGGACCGTCGTCGCCGGCGCCCGCCATGGCCCCGCCGCGCTCGGCCCCCGCCGCTCTGCCAGTCACGTGACGCCCGCGAGCCCCCATGTAAATAAAACCACCGGCACCGGGAGCCCGCGTCTTAAAAGGGCACTGGCTCCGTGCTATGGGGCCCGCCGCGCCAGCACGCGGGCGGGAGCGCCGGCGGAGCCCGCACCCAAGTTGCGTTGGTGGCCGGCGTCTCCCCGGGCCCGTGGCCGCCGGCTGCGGCTCGCCCGGTGCAGGGGTCGCCGGTCCCGGCGCGTCGCCCCTTTAAGCGGCGCCTACGTGCGGCGAGCGAGCGGGCGGCGGCCGCGGCGCGTGCGGAGCCGCACGGAGCCGGGCTGGCCACGCCCCCCACCGACCCCGCCCCCCCCTGACCCCGCCCCCCCGCAGAGCCGAGCCGCGCCGTGCGCTGCCGCCGTTTATTTCCGCCGGCAGGGGGCGCGCGGCCGCGCAGGGCCCGCCCCCCCTCCCCGCCGCTCAGGGCCCGCCGCCGGCCCGCGCCGCGCCGTGCGTCTCGGCGAACCGCCTGCGGGAGAGAGCGCCGTCAGCCGCGGCCCCGCCCCGCCCCGCCGGCATTGGGCAGAGCGCAGCCGCGGCCCCGCCCCGCCCCTCCAGCCCCGCCGGCATTGGGCAGAGCGCAGCCGCGGCCCCGCCCCCCCCAGCCCCGCCGGCATTGGGCAGAGCGCAGCCGCGGCCCCGCCCCCCCCTCCAGCCCCGCCGGCATTGGGCAGAGCGCCGCCGCGGCCCCGCCCCGCCCCGCCCCGCCGGCAGCGGGCAAGGCGCCCGGGCTGACCCCCCAACCCACCCCGCCCCGGGGGGCGCCGCCGCGGGCCCGCTCCCCGTTCGGGCTCCTCTACGAAAACCCGGGGGAAGGCGTCTGGCAGGGCACGCTAACCGTGCACGGGCTGAGCGGGGCCGAGCTGCAGAGCGCTAACGCTGCCAGCAGCAGCTCCGGCCCGGAACTGGCCCCTGCCTGGCTTGCAGGACACAGGTTAACCAGTCCAGGCTTCCTGACCCAGCTGTCCTCCCGCACCACGCTGCCAGCAGCGCCCCAGCCCTTCAGTCTTCAACAGGGACAAGCATGGCACCGGCCCGTGCCCAAAACATTCTGCCTAGGTGAGCTAAAAGCGCATGGGAAGGGGTGTGAGCTGCTGTCAAGAAGCTGTAACTGTGCCCAAGCGTGGGACTGTGAAAGCTAAGCCTTACACCTCAGTTTGGATGAGCTACAGCTGCACAGCACACCAGGCTCCAGAGGCAAGAAAAGCTAAAGACCAAAGAGAGCCTCCACCTGGGAGAACAGAGGTGACACCGCAGGGCCACCAGACTCCTGCAACCACCACCCTGGACTGACAGACACCCATCACGTGCTGCCATCAAACACTGGCTAGCTGGGCAAAGAACCGTGCTGACAAAGGAAAGAGAACAGCCACGTCTCACTGAGAATCGCCACTCCTTTCAGCAGCCTGGGCAGAGGGGCTATATGAAATTAAAACATTCAGCAAACCTCGAGCTGCAAATCTTTTCTGACCTTGAAATGGTTGAGTAGTAGAAGTTGCTGCTGTCACCCAGAACTGGAGAGACAAACATATCTGCTCTAGGGCAGTAAGGAGGGCCCTTCTCTGGAGTAAAGAAAGACGAGGAGCATAGTCGCCTTTCCAAATCCCACTGGGATCCCCTCCTCTCAGAGAAGTAGAGTTCACTACTCTATAGACAGAAGAGCCTCAGAAAAAGGACATAAAAGATCAACACACAAAAGAGCAAGTCAGGTGGGGTATCCACAAGAAAGGATTTCCACCCTCTTTTCTTTGCTGTTGAACTGATCATGCCCAACGGATCCAGCAAGAGACCTCAGCCATCTCTGCACTCGTGTTAAAAGGTCTGGGGGACAGCTCTGAAAACAGAGTTTAACATTATCTGTGCCATAGGACTATTCTGAGATGTAATTCCTGAAATGATCTTCCAGAAAAACAGAGCTGTTTAAATTCTTGGTGACCAAGCTACCTGGCATCACCATGGGCTAGCCCGTTAGAAATGGGCACTTAATGAGTTTGCCTAGCTTCAACTTCCAACCACGGGAATTTCCCACTTTCAGTAGTAGGCAGAGCTGATGCAGTGTCAAAAAGCCACAGAGTCTCAAAAGTTTAACTGATCCCTGAGCCTCCACAGTCTTCTCCTGGAGTGCTCTGGAGCAAAGCTCAGTGCAACACCCGAGTGTGACACGAGACGGGTTCTCCCCTTCACAGCAAGACCCTACAGAGTGGAGACCCTGTCTTGCAGCAAGCAGGTCTCTTGTCACTCTGGACTGAGCCAAACGCCCCGTTATCTTTACCATCTCTTCTGAGGAGTCAGGCAGCCTCACTGAGAAACACCCAGGCACTGAGAAGCCATCATTTCTGCTGGAAGCTTATTCTGCTGATTGATCCATTTGCTTTTTAGAAACAGTTACCCCATTATCTGTGTAATGTCTGTCTGCCTACAACTTCTGACCATTAGTTAATAATCTGCTCTTCTCTGCCAGATTAAACAGCCTTTCAGAACCTGGCTCCTTCACCCAGAATTATATATAGCGTGCCATCTCATTTACAGTAAGCTTAACAGACTTCCCCTCCTAACTCTGAATTTTCTCTATCTTCTCTAAAAAAAGACCTAGACACTAGAATTGGACACTTGTTCCAATATCATCAAAACCATGCACAGAGGTCAAACTCACTCCCTGTTCTCTGTAATTCTCCACTTACACTGAGGAAGATTAATTGCACTGTCCTTGTTGCCAAACAGCAAACTTCCTTCTAAAATTAATGCTTCATAGCATCAATACTAATTTCAAAGAAATCTAGTCCCACAATGACTTCTATCAGTCAAATCCGCTACGCCGAAGAACTAAATGAGATTTTTTTGCTAAGCCCTATTCCTCAGCAGCTGTGTTTCTGGCAAATAGCTTCGATCCCACCTAGTCCCCAAAAGCAGAAGCTCAGTGGCAATTCAGGAGACGGAGCGCTTCCCAGGAATGACAAGGGGCTGCATGCTTGGCAGAGGCAAAGCAGACAAGCATCTGTCTCCCCTCTTTCAGACATGGTTCACTGCCTCAGCTCTGCTGCCTTGGGCCAGAGGGGAGGAACGGGAGAACACGAGGCAAAGCAAGGGCTAACCCTTGCTTTGGGCATGTCTGCGTGCTGCTGGGGACAGGGTTTTGGGACTCTGACAGGCTGAGGCGTGGGTGGACTCTCACCTCCTGGCATAGTCGTACAATGCTCGTTTCCGCTCCTGCAACGACAGATGCCGCTCCACAGGGGACTTTGCAAATTGCTTTGTAGCTGGCTGGAACAGAAAGCACAAGAGCCATCAGGAGACAGTCAAGCAAAGCCTGGAGACCTCCTTAGCGGCTCTGCAAGGACCCAGCCTGCCAATTTGGTCTCCAGTTTAAAATGCTCTGCTCCCCTGACATCATGGCTAGTCCTGAACACAGGCCATCATGATCTGGCTGCAAGCCATCAGACCAGATGAGACAACAAAACCCCAAAAGTACCTTGGAAGAAGGCACAGCTACGGAGCCCTGGATGCCAGAAGCAGCTGCAGCCTGGGAGGTAGACAGGGC
This sequence comes from Tyto alba, assembly GCF_018691265.1. Lineage (NCBI taxonomy): Eukaryota > Metazoa > Chordata > Aves > Strigiformes > Tytonidae > Tyto > Tyto alba. The sequence continues at coordinate 56,398,298 of NW_024881327.1, forward strand.
AGGCAGGTCAATACCAGCCTCCTTACTTTCAGGGAAGAAGGGTACTCTCCCCTCCAGCAAGTTGGCAATGGTGGTATCCACGCAGTTGGTTTGGGCTGTAGGGAAAAAGAGGATCTGTTTTAGAGAGAGCTGCTACCTCAGGACACTCACACTACCTCAGGTCTGCCATTGTGCTCCACAGTGCAGCAGGGACATTTCTCCTTTCAGGTATCACAGAGACTTGGCATAGAAGGTGATCCTGTGTCCCCGCTAATACCCCAGGCATTGCTTACCCAAGTCTATCCTGATGACCTCCAGAGGCACATGAGGCAGCACCTCCTTGACCCGCTGAGACATTGCGGTGATCTGCACATCCTCAGGAGCAACACCAGTCAGGTTAGAAGGCATCCTGGGCCTGGCTGCCAGGGCCTGGCTTGAGGCTGCAAGAGAAAGAACAGCGGGCACAAGGGGGTTGCCAGAAGGTGCATGGCCTTCAAGTTGCAACAGCTCCACTTTCTCCAGTATGAACTGTTGTGTTAGGAAAGTCAGACTTCCCGCACACGACCATCATGTCTGTGGTCAGGAGCAACGGTCCCCTCCCTGCCAGCTAGCTACAGCCCTCAGCCTAAAGCACACAGGCAGCCCCTGCTCCCCAGGAGGGTGTCAAACACGCCTTCTCTCCCTCCACGCAGGAGCAACCAAGAGTAGACTGAGGCCGCCCCAAAGGCAAAGCCTAAGTGGCAGTTCCATAATCAGGACACCCACCTGGGGCAAACGGAAGAAGTGATGTGTGTCTCAGCCTCTTCATGTGTTCAGTTTTATCTGCTGCAGTGAGCCGTGTGGATACCACACCCAGCTCCATGGCCAAGAGCTGCAGAAATATAAAGAGTCACATGTATACAATACACAACACGCATGACCCAGGCATTCCCAGCTTGCAGGGGAGTGTATCAGATGTACAGGCCTGCGTAGAGCCACGGCGAGGGGAAGAGGACTGGGAACTGATTTCTCCAGGGCCTCAGTGATGCATTTCAGTGTTGCATGGAGCACATGAAGGACCAGGAGTAGGCAATATCATCCTGCCAGAACAGGCTGACGGGGAGGTACAAGATCTTTGGTACAGGAGCTATGAAGTACCCAGCACATAAGGGAAAGGTGGAGAAACAATTGCTTTATTTGATTTGTGGTATTATGAAAAGGGAGTGAAAGGTCTGAACTAGAAGGGGAAAGCCTTGATAACTGGCAGAAAGGATAAATGGAGGGTAACAAATAGGCCATGGAAAAATGGAATAATTGTAAGGGGCAATAAGTACAGGCCAGAATTCCCATCATACAGATACACCCATCCAGAAACGCCCTTTGCAACTCTGCTTGCACCCCACTCTCCTCTGTGACCATCCCAAATTGCAGCAGTCCTACAGATCCCTTTCCCACATCATCCTCCTACCTCCTGAACTCGGAGCGCAAAATCCTCACTCAGTTCTTCAGCTCGTCTGGGGACAGACGGCATCCACCTGAATGGGGACAACAGCACTGGGCTGACTGCTTCAGGGGCTGCTGGAGGAGCCAGCCCCATCTGGGATCAATAGCGCAACGGTGTTATCCCCACCTCAGCTCTGCCTGCTCACCCCAAATCTCTCCCCATAAGACGAGCGTCAAGCCTCAACACTAGCTTGCAAAACGAAGGGCAAAGCACAGCTCGGAAGACAAAACTGGCTCACTTAATCTTTATTAGCACTCAAGCATAAGTATCTCCTAATGAAGTTCCCCAAAAGGCCCCAAATGAGCAGACACTGCCATTAACATGAAAGTAGAAAACAGCTCAGCAAGACTCAAGCCAGATATAGCTGGAGAAAGCTACAGCACGAGACTTGACTTCACTGAAATACCCCGACCCCTAAATTTGATTCCATGCCCCTTCCACTGCCTGTGGACCCTTATTACACCAAAACTACCCAGTCTGGGCTCACCTGGGCCCTAGACAGGTGTCTGAACCACCTCTGCAATTCGCAAGGGATTGCAGGGAAGAGACAGACGCTAGAAGACTGAGCTGTCTGCAGGGAATCACCCACGGGACCTGAGCAACCCTGGGGTGAATTACAGCAGAGCAGCTAGCTTCAAAAATATACTTGGCAAACTCGACATAGAAGCCCTGAGAGACTCCTCTCCTTCACCAACTGAATGCAGGAACCAAGAGCCCTCTCCACTTCGGAAGCTGGTTGAAGCTGGTCCAGAAGCTGGACCTGGCATGGACCAATGCTGAACAAAGCCATGCTGAGACACCACAGTGAGGGTGTGTGTTAGCACATGCCAAAAGATCTCTTACTAAAACAGCAAAAACATCAGGCTCTGCTCACCCAAACCCCCGCCCCAAATGAAAGAGAGGGAGAGAGATAGTACCTTACTTGATAAACTGTGAAGGGAACAAAGAAGGTCCAGAGCAGCTCTGTAATCCAGGAGGAGTCAGCCACACTCTGGAGAAGAGAGCACAATGAGATTGTGGCCCGCAAAGCACACGCTAGTGAGGTCTCCATCAGGGAAGCATGTGGGCAGAACACAGCTAGGCCATGGCAGCAAGTAACAGGTATGCGGGCAGAGAGATGTGGAGGACTGGGAAAGAGGGAATGGCAAATCCAGCACAGTGAGGGCAAGCCCCAGGGCAGATTCACCTTCATTAGTCTTCATCAAGCAGAGCAAGAGAGTTGTAGTTTTTTACTGCTTCGAGTCATCTTTTCCTCCCACTAGGACAGCAAGACTTTCCTTTAATATCCCCACGTTCTCTACTACACTGTGCCTTTAGAACGGACCAAAAACACCTTAAGACCTACTAACTCTTCCTCAGAATCATGAACAATCCCCCCTTATTCTGATGGGAACAGCCCATATAATGTCTCAACTCCTGTAAGCTTTATCTCTTCATTTCTAAACAGGCTGCACTGTGAAGTCTTAAACAACTCTTCTCTTTGAAGATAAATCATTAAAGGTGAGTGGCCATTATTACTTTCTTCCTTTTTCTAAAAATCAGAAAATAACCTTTTCCCCAAGAAGTACTGCAACACCTGCCAGCAGAGAGCACTGGAGCAGGCACTCTGAAGCGGTGGGCTCTCCATCCTTCTCAGTGGGACACAGCCCTGAGCAGCTGGACCATACTCAGAAGCCAGTCTGACTGTGAGCAGAAAGCTGAACTAAAGACCTCCAGAGAGTCCCCCCAGCCTACACTTTTCAATGATTCTAAAGAATTTGCTATTGAGTGGACATTGTTCCTAGGATCTTTGTAGCTGGTTACGTTTATTCTTCAGTGACCAAACTCTCCACAAGCTGGTGAGAACACCATCTCAAGATCTACTGCTCACAAGGTAGCTGCCTTGGCTTCTTTTACACCTGACCTCACCCTCGACCAAAGCAATGTGGCTCCAGGACAGGCCTCCTGCCTGGTTTGTTCCATGGCCTGGAAAGAGGTGCTGCAAATGAGAAGAGACCAGAAACCACAGCCACCAAGGGTAACATAAATAAACCTCATTTCCTGGATAAACAGATCTAAGAAACCTAAAATCAAATGCCTTATAGTGATGCCAATAGCCAGACTTCAGTTATGCTGCCTTGTGCCACAGAACACCACCCTCCTTCCAAGATGCCAGCCAATTAGAGCCAAAGAAAATTCTTTCTTAAACCCAAACTGGGTGGTTTGCTGAGCCCCGTGTCTGACATATATAACATAAGGGTCTAAGAAAGCTTTCTGTAAAGCACTGATCAAACCATTCAAAGTATCACATCTACGGTCCTTGGAAGTTTCTGATGGTTTAAAATTACATAGGAAATCCACCAGAATTTACTTAGCCAATGTGCACGAAGGGTAAAAAGTCCTGCTCAACCTCTGAAGGCAAAAATCTGAGCCAAGAAGTGACTATAACCAGTTATCTTCAAACAGATCTCCAGTTATATGCATCCTGTTCCCCCCAAGATTCATGAAGGAAAGGATGCACAATCTACAACTTGTCACATCTCACAAAATTTTTCGGAGGAGCCAAACCCATAAAAAGATAAGATATTCATTATAAACAGTCCAGAACAGGACAGTTCTCCCACTTCTCTGGAGTAGTCATTCAAAAATGTAAAGTATTCTCACTCTTAGAAAACTGCATCTTAATCCAAAACTGAACTTGTGCAGTACCAACATTTAGTCTCAGCACCTGCAAAGACTGCTGCTGTGTGCTTTGTCAGGGAAAAAATAAAAGAATTCTCCACTTTTAAGCCTATTCTCCAGCGTGCAAGCAGCTACCCACAACAATCTCCCTGATAAGCTGATTAAGCTGAGTGCCTTTAAGTGTGGCGCTCTGGATTCTGCATCATGCTTATGGCCTCCTTAAGCTCGTTCTCTCTACTGCTGCCCCACTTCCTTGGCAGTGGGGTTGTCAAAGCTTCACATAGTGTTTTAGCAGTTTTCATCATTACACACATCCAGCTAAAACTGTGTTACTCACCCTGCCAGATATTCCTCTTGTTCCACACCCACAGACTACATTAGACTCACAAGTAACAGCCGTTCACTGGCAGCTATCAGTAGTTCACTGGATCATGATCAGTAATCTAGTTTCTTCATTATTCACTAACCTGAACCTTACCAGCAGGGATCTCAGTATTGTCATCTGCAGCGCCAATAAAAGAACTAAACAGCACTGGGCAAAGAACTAATCCTTAACAGAATCACACTTTAAAAATAGCTGGACGCTGATGGTTTAGAGTAGGAAGTGAGGTTTTATGACCTGCTGGTAAGTGGCTTTATATCTACCCACTGTGCCCTATGACCTTAAAAAGATGGACAACAGAAATTCAACTACAATCTCAGACAAATATATAATGTGACTATTAATCAAGTAGATCCATAAATCACATCAAGAAATAAGAAATTCAACAAAATCTCACTCTAACCAAGCTGAGAACAATTTTATTGCAATCTATTTAGCAGCACTAGTACTATCATCATGAACTTTGCCACTTTTCTGTAGCTAATGTTGCATCATGTTACATATCTGCATTTGGAGACAGGAGTTCAAGAACCTACTCCAGAGACCCTTGCATAACCTTTGGCAAATCGGCCAATCTCCAAGTTGGCTAGAGCTATTCTTTCAAAGCACTTTAAAAGAAGGGAGCTCAGAAAGAAGAGATGAGGCAGCGATGCTATGATCGTGAAAGCCAGATGGCACATTGTTAAACAGCTGAGCCACTAAAACGTTTATCAAAATTGCCAGTGTAACTAAAAGAGTATTGACTTAGCGCAAGTTCCCTGGTAAAGGCACCTGAAAAACAGCGTTGGCACTGAACTTAGTCCTTGGGGTGACAGGACACAAGGCCAGGCTGCACTGCCCACAGGCTTCAAAGCAGAAGCAGCATTAATGGCATTGCCAAGACCCTCAACACAGCGCACGCCTCCACAGCTTCTCCTTGCCCTATGTCCCTGACTCACCACAGTGATCAAAGGCCTCTGAACTTGTAGGGCAACTGGCTGTACCACATCCAAGACTGAGAACGGCCAAGAGCTGGAAAGGAAGAATAATTCAGCAGTGAGTGACACCTAAGCTACAACAAAGTGATGACAGTCCTGCCGCAGGAATACCCATTCCCGGTACCTGAAGCGGAGCAAGCCAGACCGGCCGTTGGTGGCAGCCTCCTCCGGGAACAGCAGCAGTGGTGGGTTTCCTCTGTGGGACGAATACACCTTCAGGGAATCCACCAGCTCTGCTCGGCTTCCTGTTACTCCCAGCTCCATGAATCCCCGTGACCAGCAGATGAAGCCAGGGGCACCGTTCAATGCAGGCTGCAAGGGAGAACATGAGTAAGGAAGAAATACCATCCTGTCCTCCCCCATCAAGGCCCACTTTCCCAGGTGACAGTGGGAGACAGATTTCCTGCTTATCAGCAAAAATGGCTCTGGGGACTGAGGGAGCAACCTACAGGATAAAAGCACTAGTGGAAGAGAACATGTTACTGCCAGGCTTCAGTAACTGCTGTGGCCCCAATTCCATAGGCATTTTGATTCCTAATCTTCAGTTCAGACTGTACCCTTTCTATCAGAGAAACAAATTCCCCTCACCCTAGGTGACAACTGTGTTTCCCCGTCTTCTCTCTAGTAGTTCCTGACATGCTTAGCAAAGGACACACTACTTCCAAGAGTTACTTTTCTCCATGTGAGGAGCAAATCTACTGCTGTTCAGAATATAGGACCAACCAGCTCACTCCCAGGCACATTCGGAGCCTGTTGATTGGGGAACTGCACACATAAGGAATTTCACAAGAGTACAGGTAAAGTTACACAATCGCCAGCCCAGCAGAATAACCTGAGCAGCACTGTCCCACCACAGAGCTCCTCTCAGCACTCCTCTGAGGCGCAACCAGCTGTCCACAGGCAGAAGTGGTACCCAATGCTGTGGGAAAACCCCATAACTAATCCTACCTCTGATACCATGTATTTGAAAGGCCGGAAAAAGATACAGATGCTAGGATTTGCCTTTTTCAATAAAATCAATACCCACTGTAACACCTCCTGCTCCTCCTCACCCTGTTTCATTCTTTCATGCAGAGCCTAAGTGTGTGACGCTGAACCACCAAAAAAACCTCAATGCTTGTGCAATCCTGGGTTAGTAAATAAGAACTGAAGGTGGCCATGGCGACACCTAAATTCTGACAGAGCTCTCTGTGAGCCTCTCTTGGAACGAGGTGCTTCCAGACCCGTCATGCTCAGCCCCAAGTTACTCACCGTATTACATGAGGTCAGAAGGTTGATGACATTGTGATCAAATTGTGTAACATGGTTGGCAATATACACCCTCACATTGACATCACGAAGCTGGGGATCACTTTGCCGCACAAATAAGCCCAGCACTGAGCACATCACACGTACAATAAACCTGGGAGAGGGAGGGAAAGTGGTTTCCTCAAGTCCTGCAGTCTGAGCCATTACCGGCTGACACATCCAGCAAAGAGAACAGAGACCTGGGAATTCCTGTGACTTGACAAAGGACACTGGTACAGAATTGAAATTATATGACAGATGTCTAGGACAGGAATTGTTGGGGCTGAAGGCTGCCTCTAGAGCTGTAGCTGCAGCATGAAATATGGGGCAGTAAGCCACCACAGAATTCCTTAGCAGGATACCCAGCTGATCTAAGCATTTCAGACCAGTCCTTGAGCTCTCAAGAGGCAATTGCCAGCTTTGGTCTTGGCAAAGAAGTCACCTTCCTGCGTCCTGGGAACGAAGAGTCCCTAAAGCACTGCTCCCTGTAAACCTCAGCATAAGCCAAGCCTCCATAGCAAGGAGCCCCGCATGGATGCGGGCAGCTCTCCCGCCCCGCGCTACCCCACGGCAGTGTCTGCACACCACATCCCCACCCCAAGGCAACACCAGGAGCTCCGCGCCCTGAGGGCAGCCAGGCTCACGCACCTCCGGAGCACACTGTCAGGCAGGGCGCAGCTGACCAGAAAAACATGTACGCCAATGAAGAGGCGCAGGACGAGCAGGCAGAGCCCCACGGGTGCGTAGAGCAGCAGGGCCAGGAGCAGGAACCCGTCGGTCGGAAACCTGCAGGGTGAAAGAGCAGCAGAGGCAGGCTGAGCACGGCTGGGACACGGACGGGGTAGCCAGCTGCCCAGCTGCCTGCCTGAGCCCTCCCGGGGGCCGCCCTGCGCCCGCCGCCCTCCCTAACCACCTGGGCCCCCGCAGCGAGAAACCCAGCCGGCCCCGCGCTTCCCAGCGGGCCTCCCGGGGATGCCGCAGACCCTCAGCGGCCCCTGCCCCAGCACACCCCGGCCTTCCCCGCGCAGCTCCCTGGGCGTCCCCCCCCACAGGAACACCCCAGCTTCCTGCGCTGGCCTCCCGCGGGACGCCCCGAGGCCCACCCCCACGAACCGCAGCGCGGGGCCTCGCGGCTCTCACCGGTGCGAGTCGAAGAGCCGCTCGGGGCCCGGGGCCGCAGGAGGCTCCATCCCCGCCGCGCCCGCTGCCTCAGGGCCGACCGGCGCTCGCCGCCATCTTCCCTCGCGGCGGCCCGCCTGGCCCGCGCGGGGCAGCCTGGGAGGCGCGGCGCTTTCCCGGCGTGCGCTGCGCCGCCCCCCGCCCGTTCCCTCCGCCTCGCCGCGGGCCCTCGGCGGCGCAGGAAGGGCGGTCGGCGGGCCCAGCGAGCTGCTGCCGCCGCAGAGCCGCTCCGCTCTCCGCCCCCCCCGCCGGCGACCGCGCTACGGCTGCCGGAAGGGCCGCAGCTTCCGGGAGGCCTCTGCCTCGGACTACAGCTCCCAGCGTGCCCCGCGGCGGGGCCGCGCGCCCGGCGGGCCTGGCGGGCCGGGACCTCAGCTCCCAGCGTGCCCTGCGGCAGCATGGCGGCGCTGGCGCGGTGGCAGCGGCTGCGGCCGGGCGCGGCCGCGTGGTGCCGGGCGCTCTGCGGGGCTGCCGAGTTCTCCCCTTCCCCTTCCTTTCCGCCTCCTCCTCCTCCTCCATCCTCTGCCGGGGGCCGGGCGCTGGCAGCGGCGCTGGGCGCTGGGGCGGCGGCGCTGGTGCTGCTGTGGGCCGGGGAGGGCGAGGGCCGCCGGGCCGCGCTGCCGGTGCTGCACGCCGCCGTGCCCACCCCGCCGCCGCCCGCCTCGCCCCGCGCCGCCTTCAACTTCATCGCTGATGTGGTGGAGAAGACGGCACCCGCGCTGGTCTACGTGGAGATCGTGGGCAGGTACCGGCACCGGGCGGCCGCCCCCGGCTTGGTCCGCAGCCCCCGCAGAGCTGCCTTCCCCGCTACCCCGTGGGGGAGCCTCCCTCTTGACCCTGTCCCTGTCTCCTCCTGTCCTGTTCCTCCGAGGAGGGTCTGGCCCCGTCCCCCCTGCACCCCCAAGGAGAGATCCCCGACCCTCCCCAGCTGCACAGCCCCTATCTCCCAGCCTCCCTGTGCAGTACAGCTCCCTGTCCCGGCCACCTCTAGGGCCTCCACGGCTGCCCCATCTTGTCCCAGGAAGCCTGAACCAGGCACAGCATCCAGGTGGGGTCCCACGGGGGGGACGGATCCGTTCCCTCACCCTGCTGCCTGCACACGCAGCTGGCACGCTGTCAGCCGTCGCCTCAGGGGCATGCTGCTGCTTTTTTCTCCCCCAGGACCATTTTGGCAAAGCTGCCTTCTGTGCAGCAGCCCCAGGCTGTCCTGTGGTGCAGGATTACTCTGCCCCAGGAGCACGACTTTGCATTTACTTTCAAACTCCGTAAAGTTCTTGTCATCCTGCATCTCCAGCCTGTCAAGGCACCTCTGAATAGTAACTCTGACCAGCTTGTTGACATCTCCCTCCAGTGTGGTGTCACCAGTGGGCTTGCTGAGAGTGCACAGTGTCCCATCCTCCAGTTTGTGAACGTGAAAGGTGTTAAATGGCATTGGGCCTTCTCTCAGTTCCTGAGGCATGGTGTTAGTAACTGACTACCAGCTGGACTTGTGCCTTGGTGGTCCAGCCACTTTTCCATTTACCTTATCTGATTATCAGCCGTCATGTCACCTGCATGGCTGGAAGGGCACCACAGACACCAAGCTGAAAGCTTGTTTAAGGTTGTTCACCCCTAATCTGCGCAGCCACTCATCTGACCACAGCAGCCAGCCAGGGTGGTCAACCATGATTTGCCATTAGTAAGTCTGCGCTGGCTGTTCCCAGTCCCTTGTGTGCTGGGAAGTGGTTTCTGGGAGCATTTGCTCCATAACTTTCCCAGAGTTAGGGATGAAGCTGACTGACCTGCAGTTTTCAGGACCCTCTTTCTTGGCAGTCTTGCAGGCTGGTGTGACGCTTGCCTTTTTCCAGCCATCAGGAGCCCCCTTTACCACTGTGACATTTGAGCACTCACCGGGACATCAGCCAGCCCCCTCGTATGTATCCTGTTTGGTGCCATCAACTTGTGGATGTCCAGTTGGCTTCAGCAATCCCTCCCTTGATCTTCTGTGTAATGCTGCATTCCCACAGACTCTGCCTCAGGGCACAGGGACTTGGGAGGCCCAAGGAACAAGGCAAAAAGGCACTGATCACTTCAGCTCTCTCTGTGTCTTCTGTCACCAGGTTCCTTGCCCCATTCAGCGCCAGGCGTTCTTGTAGAGGTCAGGGGGATTGATGTCCCCTATGGGGACCAGGGCCTGCAATCACAAGCCTTCCTCCTTCCTCTAGCTGTGTAACAAAGACGTACCCATCACCTCCCATGTGGTTATTACCTGCCTCAAGGCAAGGCTCTGTGTGTTCAGGCTGCTTATTTGTGCAAACCACAACCTCTCCTCCTTACCTCCTTGCTGCTCTTTCCCCAAGGGCCTGCCTCAGCCATAGCAGTTCTCCACTAATGTAAGCTCCCCACCATGCTTCCGTAGTCCCAGCAGGACCATACCTTTGCAGTTGTGAGTTGGCTCCTGATTCTTTCTGCTTGTTCCCCTGTTGTGTGTTCGTGGAGACTTGAGATGGGGAAGTGAAGGAGTCTCCCCCATTGTACTGTTGCCCAGACGTCCTCACTATCTCCTGCTTCTTTCCAGGCCTACCAGTCTGGGCTGCCCAGTCTGCCTGGCCCCTCTGCCTGCCCTCCCCACAGTCACCACCAGTCCCCTCAGGGTCCCTGCCACCCCTCCCTGACTTGTGCCCACCTTGCAGGCATCCCTTTTCAGGCCGCGATGTGCCCATCTCCAATGGCTCGGGTTTCGTGGTGTCCCCGGATGGGCTCATTGTGACCAACGCACACGTGGTGGCGAACCGGCGGCGCGTGCGGGTGAAGCTGGCCAGCGGCGAGCAGTATGATGCAGTGGTGCAGGACGTGGACCAGGTCGCAGATATCGCTACCATCAAGATCAAGCCTAAGGTGTGCATCGCGGCTGTGGAGACGTTCCCTTCATTCCCTCCCATCTGCTCACCGTCCTTCTCTCTTCCAGCACCCGCTGCCCACCCTGCCCCTCGGGCGCTCCTCAGAGGTGCGACAGGGAGAGTTCGTGGTGGCCATGGGCAGCCCGTTTGCCCTGCAGAACACCATCACCTCTGGCATCGTCAGCTCTGCCCAGCGAGGCAGCCGGGAGCTGGGCCTGACCACCTCTGACATGGAGTACATCCAGACCGACGCTGCCATTGACGTAAGGGGAGCTTGCAGTGCACGGTGGGCTGGCACCTCATCCTGGCTGCCCTCTTTTGGAGAGGGGGGAGCTGGGAGCAGGGGAAGGGTTGCGGGTGCCCTGAGGTCGGAGGAGGCTGGATACAGAGCGCTGGGAGACAAAGGGATTCTGGCTGGTCACCCAGGCGCTGGCTGCGTTTCTTGGCCTGACCCTGTTCTCTGGACTCTGCCTCCCTGCTGCGGGTCCTGCTGTGCAAGGATGTTGCTTTCATGGCCTGTTTATTGCTCTCTCCTCTGCTGCAGTTTGGGAACTCCGGAGGCCCCCTCGTCAACTTGGTGAGTTATCCTGCTTGCGCCCTTGCTGGCCAGAGCAGAGATGCGCCGCGTGCCCTTCGGTCGGTGCCCCTCGCTGGGAGCACCTGTGTGTGCTACAGCTGCCGGGAGGGAGGGACTGCACGTGCTCCCGGCTCCTTGTGAGGAGGAGCAGGGGATCAGCCCAGTGTGGGAGCCCTTTGTGGCATCTCTTTTGGGGAGCCCGAGCCGATAGGCAGAGCTGAGCCCTAGCCTGGTGAGGCCCCAGCTTGGCTGATGCTCGCAGGGCAGAGGGCCTGTGTGGGCTGTGGGCTGTGGGAGCAGTCCCTCCCCAGCCTCATCAGGGTCGGGGAGGCTGCAGAAGCAGCAGGCTGGGAAGGGATGGATGTGCAGGCAGGACTCCAGGCTGGCACAGTACTTGCCCTGCTCTCCACAGTGATGCGGGCTGGATAGCACAGTGCCCTTTCACCTGCAGGATGGCGAAGTGATTGGGGTGAACACTATGAAGGTGACGTCAGGCATCTCTTTTGCCATCCCCTCAGACCGGCTGCGGAAATTCCTGGAAAAGGAGGAGCAGCGCAAAAGTAAGTTGGATGCCTCCTTGCTTGGGTATTGGGGGAAGGAGGCCAGGAGGAGGAGGATGAAGGAGGGAACCTGTGGCACAGCTGGACTCTGGGCCCTCTGTATGAGAGAAGGCCAAGGAGAGTGGCAGAAAGAGTCTTTGAGGGGTAAGAAGATTCTTGCATCTTGCATGAAACTCTCCTCTGCCATGGGAAGGCTGTGCTGCTACTTCCCTACCCACAGGGACCCAACAAACTGCAGGGAGGATGCTGGCTTGCATCTGTTGCAGATAAAGACTTTTAAAGTGTCCCAAGTAGCTTGCACTTAAGTCCCCAGGAGTAGGTGAGGATTTTTATGTTTTTTTCTTGTCCATTGATACTTTTCATTAGATCTCAACATATGGGAAAATCAGTGGGCCATTTCTTGGTGTTCAAAAAAGGAAAGGATGACCTGGAAACTGGGGGCTACTTAGCCTTGTGTGTGTACTAATGGAAATTCAGGTGCAGGATTCAGCTGTATTGTAATGAACAGGTAGTTAATTTAGTCATGTAGAACATTGCCTCATTTTGTTCCTTTGTGTTTGTGATTATTTAATGCAGACTCTTGCAATATGGTTCTCATGTTGACACTGTGGAGTCATATTCTCAGTTGAAAAAATAACAACTCAATCCAGGAGAACAAAGTATGCAATACCTATAAAGCTCTGACTGGTAAATAGAACTTAAATAAGATGTTGGTAGGGAATCAGAAAGACTCCCTCTGCACAGTGTCTGCCTTGAGGTGTGTGGGCTTTGTGACTCGTCTGCCTCAGCCCAGCACTATTCTGAGTGCATGTCTGTTTTCAGACTTGTCCTTTGATGTCCTTTCATTCGACAGGCTCTTGGTTTGGCAATACAGAGACAAAGCGCCGTTACATAGGGGTGATGATGCTGACTCTTACACCAAGGTATGTGTTCTAACGTTGGGGGCCAACAGACCGATCTTGATGAGGCATGGTGACTGTGTGATGGGATTTTCCAAACTGACTGAGAGTGCCTGTTTTGGGGAGGATTGTCATCACACCTTAAGTATTCACTCTCAAATCTTTGAATTCATGTTGTATTTAGACTCTAGGCTGTGTCAGAGGTAAATTAGGAACTTGCATGTTTTTATACTTGTGGCAGAATCTGTAACCAGATAAGAAGTCCCTGAACCTACCCCCCCAGAGTGCCAGATCAGTCTATAATTGTCATTGGGAGGAGTTCGATGAAGAGTCCTTGCAACACAAGCATGAATGAAAAGCCACCAGAAACATTAATTAATAGATAAGTAACGTACCAACTGAAAGTTGTGATGAAACAGTTGGGCAAGTTGTACTCTCTGGGAGGAGGGATCTACCAGGTGAATTGCTGTGGTGCAGAAAATTCTAGAATATGGGACTTTACGAATAAGAAATTGCAAGTTTGCCTGCAGTAGAGTTGACTGAGGGGGGTGGTAAACAGGTAGGAGAGCAGTTGGCACACACAGTGTGGCTGCCACCCAGCGCGTGGTGTGAGGCTCCTGGGGTTCAGGAGGGAGGCTGGGCGCTGCCTCCAACCAGAAATCATTATGGTGCTGACCAGTACAGCACTGGCAAGCGGGAAGAGAGCAACATCTTGTGGGCCTGAGACTCTTTACCCTCATGGCTGTGGCTTGGGAAGGGCATTGTGTTACCTCTGCATCTCAAGGAACGCTCTGGTCAGCAAAGAGGACTGCAGACAGACAACCTGCTTGGGTCTGATAGAAGGATCACCTGCTGCTCCTGCTTCAGTTGGTTCCCAAGACGTTCCAGGGCTGGACAGCCCTGGTCAAGCCTGCACAGAGCTCTGCTCAGGGCTGCCAGCCCTCGGAGGGGATTGCTGCAGGAGCTATGCCTCAACGCCTGCCAGCAGCCTCCTAGATGCAGCCAGTGCGTGTGTTAGGAGCGTGCTGGACCTGCGCTCTCACACCTGAGGGCAGTTCTCCTTTTCAAGGACAGAGTGCCCACTCTGGTTCCTTGGTTCCTGCAGCCATCTTTCAAGAGATCTTTAACTGACTCTTGGGGCTCAGCAGGATAGTGGGGTTGGTAGTTGTAGCACGCTCTGCAGAAACACCTTTCAGAGCTGTGCTCTGCCCTTTCTAAAATTCTCGTGGCTCCTGTGTGTTGGTTGGGTTTGTGGTCTGCCTGCACCTCTGGACACCACAAGCAGTCTCTAGGGGTTCCTGCCTGGGACGCAAATGGAGGAGCAGATGCTCCGTGCCTGCTGAGATTTGGGGCAGTGGGGGGTGTAAGGGGACACTGTCAGCATTGCCCAGTAGATGCCCAGATGCCCAGTAGATGGTGCTGGTACTCATCAAAACCTGTGGGATGTGGGAGCCCAGGCTCCTCCTCCTTCACTGGACAGGCACGCAGGACGAAGTCTGTCAGGGAAGAAGCATGAAATGCTTAGGACGTGGCTCCTCGGAAGCAGATCCAGCTTCAGCACAGCCAATGAGCAGCCTGGCAGCTGGTTCTGGGAAACCATCTGACTGCAAGCCTTGTTTGTGCCCAGTTGCTGGAAAGATCTCCTAACCAGGGAGTGCTTGCCTTAGAATCCGGTGATTACGCTGTCTGAACATGCTCATTTGAAAGGCCAGAAACTTGCCCTAGCACAGGAAGAAGAAGAAACTCCATGTTGGGTACATGCTCCTCAGCATCCTGGTCTTGCAGCACAGATTGGCAGTCAGGAGCTTGCTGAGACACCAGGCCTTTGCTCTGCTGCCTGAAGAGAACAGAGGTGTGCCCATGGCTTTGAGCTCAGCTGCGGTGGTGCTTGCAGGTACCCTTGCCTTGGACACAAAAATCCACAGGAAGAGACAGGGCCCTGACTAGCACAGCCCTCTACAATCATCTGACAGCGTGAAGTAAGTAGGGACTTTGAAAACAGCAAAGGAAAGAGGCACTGATTTTTGGGAACGGGTTCTATGTGAAACTGCTGCTGGGGCATGTTGCTGGTCAGGGCTGTTACTAGAGGGACATCCAAAACATGTGTTGGTTCTTGCAATGTGTGATAGAACTTCTGACGTTGTAGGGTTCAAAAGAGAACTAGAAAACTTTACAGAAGAAAAGTCTTACTGCCTTTCAAATGCAAAGATGCAGTATTACAGCTCAGGAGCTTCTTGAGCCAGGCAGCTGGGGGCCACAGGCGTCTGGGGAACTGTCTCATTCACAACTGATGTTGTAGGTGGTAGGGTGGTGGAGAAGATGGACCCCTCACCTGACTGACCTGTGGACTGGGTCTGGCTGGGGTGGAATAATTTTCTTCATGGCAGCCCACGTGGTGCTGTGTTTTACATCTATGCCCAAAACTGTTGGTAACACACAGATGTTTAGCTGTTGCTGAACAGTGCTGACTCGGCGTCAAGGCCTGCCCTGTTTCTCGGTTGTCACCCCAGGGAGGAGGCTGGGAGGGGACACAGCAGGACAGCTGACCTCAGCTGACTGTGCCGGATGACGTCGTGCTCCGCAATAAAACTGAGGGGGAGTTTTTCCAAGGTAGCCATTGCTTGGGGATTTGCTGGACATCAGTCTGCTGGTGTGAGGTTGTCACTCAGTGACCTTGCATCACTTGCCCCCCCCTTTGTTTTTTACTTTTTTTCTTTACCCATTAAACTATTTTTATCTAGACCCACAAGTTTTCTTGCTTTTGCCCTTCAAATTCTTTCCCCCATTCTCCTGGGGAAGTGACTGAGCAACTGGGTGGGGACTTCCCTGCCAGCCCGGGTCACCAACTCACCACAACCAGGTTCAGCCACATTTACCGTGTTTGTACAGAGACCTGCCTAAGGCTGTGTATTGTTCAGCTTTAGTGACCGAGGCAAAGAAGCAGACTTGACTTAGTAAATGTGCAGACCACATCAAGTCAGTAGTTCTATTGGTAGCTCCCAGCAGCAGGACAAGAGGCAATGGGCACAAACTGAGACATGTGAGATTCCATCTGAACACAATAAATCACTTTTTAACTGTGAGGAGGTTGGTCAAAGCCTGGCACAGGTTGCCTGGAGAAGTTGGAGAGTCTTCAACCTTGGAGATACTCAGAGCCTTACAGGACACAGTCCTGGGCTACCTGCTCTGACTGAGCCTACTTGAGCAGTGGGGAGCCATAACTGGCTGAAAAGGTACCTGATGAGCAAGGAGCTGGGCAGAGAGGCTGAGAATTCCTGGGGCTGCAGTGGATCAGAGGTGCTGCATGGTGTTAGAGGGGTGAATGCTGTTTACACGATGCATGGTCCCTCCGCTCTGGTGAGGCCCAGTTCTGGACACTTTCAGGAGGGATGAGGAGCAGCTGGAGAGAGTCCAGAGCGAAGCAGTGAGAGGTGCAGAATTCAAGCTAGATTTAGAAAACCTAATCTGTGGGAATATTGAAAGAACTGGGATTGTTTAGTCTATAGACTCCGAAGGAGAGATGTGGGTATACCTCTGCTTGACACATCTGGCAAAAAGAGGGGGCGTAGCTTTTTGTTCAGTGTCCTACCCATCAGAGGCAGAGAAGTGAAACTGCCGCAGAGGAGGGGTAGATCTGATAGCAGGAAGGGTGGTCTGACGTGGGGCTGCTCTGGCAGGGGATGTGCATCACCAGGAGCTGTGATCCAGCTGGCAGCTGCTCTGGTAGTTTCCAGCTCTCCCTGGCACAGTTAGGACTTTTGTCCTCTAGTTTTTGATGGGAAGATGGTGCTGTTTGGGTGCCCCAGGGGTTTGCAACTGGTTGTTTGTGCTTAGCAGTGTGCAGGGACAGAGGAGGCAAGGTTCTGTGCTGTGTTCTCCAAGCCTGTGCAGCCATGGTGGGATGGGAGTGCTGCTCTGCCTCCCAGCTCCTCACTTGATGCTGATTTTCACTCTGCAGTATCCTGGCTGAGCTGAAGCTGCGTGATCCCAGCTTCCCTGATGTCTCCTACGGAGTGCTAATCCACAAGGTGATCATTGGCTCCCCGGCCCATCAGTAAGTGCTGCCCTGTGTCTGGGGGGTGGCATGAGAGAGCGACTACGCCGAATGGGATGTGTTTAGCTCTGAATGTTTTGCTCCAAAGCAGCAGGGCTTGGGCCCCACAGCTGTCAGTCTGCAGCAGAAACCAACTGGTGACCCTTGCCCAGGCTCGGTGTCCCGTTGGCCAAGGTACCTGTGTGGCTGGAAGAACGCCTGGTGCAGCAGCCCAAGCCTCCTGTAGTGCCCGACTCTCCTTCCTTCTGAGAATATGAAGCTGAGTGTCTGCTTTGCCCACTGTGCACTTCTGTCGTCATTCTCCCCACAGGGCAGGGATGAAGGCAGGTGACGTCGTGCTGGAGATCAACGGGCAGGCATCGCGCCGTGCAGAGGACGTGTACGAGGCCGTACGGACGCAGCAGAGCCTGGCCTTGCTGGTGCGGCGTGGCTACGACACTTTGCTGGTGAGCGTTGTCCCTGAGGTCACGGAGTAGCAGTGCTGTCGCGCAGACCTGCGGGCGCTGCCTGGCAGTGCTGGCTGAGAGCCGAGGACACAGGACTGAGCCGTGTCTCTGCGCCGGTCAGGGAGAGACTGAGAGCCTGTGAGAGACTGGAAGGGGCCAGGCAGAGGGGCCCAGCCCGGCGCTTGGGCAGACTAGTGGTACAACTGTTCCCCTCTGTACTTAATTAAAGCACTTTTCTAGGGACCCCCCTAGTGCCATGTGGCCTCCTTCTCAGTTGCCTGGAGGAAGTTGGGCTCTGTGGGACCCTGCCCCTCTTGCCAGTCTTCACATGTCCTTCCAGCCGGGAGGAGCACACTGGCTGTGCCTCCAGGGACCTCCTTGGTGTTAGAGGTGTCCTGCCACCCACTCAAGTACCCGCACAGGCTGGGATCCCACTCCTCCATCTGTAACATGGGCACAGCTCATGAGGCCACCTCCCTGGCAGGCCAGAGCAGCCCCAGAGCTGCTCTGGGGTGGGCTTTGCTGGGATGGCTGTCCTGGCCTCCCTGGTGTGCCAGCTGAGCTGGTCCTTGGCAGCTCTGGCACACTGCCCACGAGGCCAGAGAGATGTGGTAGATGTCCGTCTAGTCAGATTGCTTCCACTGGGGAGCACTGCAAGTGCTCTAAGGTCTGCATCCACATCCACACCCCCGAAGCATCTTTCCGGGCCATGGTGAAAGGGGTGTCGGTGCTGGGCTCAGATGGCCAGGGCAGCGTCTTGCTGGCCCTGGTATTCAGGAGGACTGAAGGTGGGAGCCAGGGCTGTGTGTGCCTCTTTGGCGCTGCCTGTCCCTCCCCCAGCCTGGTGTCTGTCTGTGCTCTCCCACGCACGCAGCCTGGCCCCTGGGGACAGTTGGGGCCCTCCCTGTGCTCTGCAGCTGGTGGCTGAGAGCCCGGCCGGCCCTTCTGGGAAGGATCAGCTCTGACTGTTCCTCGCCTTCCTAGAAGAGCCCCTGCTCTGCTCTGTCCCCTGCCAGGGGCTGCGGGAGGCAGGCAGCTCTGCGGTGAGGGCTGCCTTGAGAGGCTGTGTCCGGCCCAGCTCCGGTGGGAGGAATGTGTGTGCCGAGCCAGGCCCTGCCTGTGACGGGGCTCCCGAGCCCTCGCCCCTGCCTGTTATTTTTAGGAGATGAAAGAAGCACAGTTCCTTGGGGGTGCTGTGGCAAAGGGCGGCTCTGAGCCTCTGCTCCCCCCGCCGTGTTCCTCTTGCCCCGGAGAACAGGCCTCCTTTCAGGCAGCCCTGGCCTCGCCAGAGGAATTTGCTCCCCCGGCAAGCCCCAGCCGGCTGCTCGCAGGGGAAATAGCTGAGACGCCGGGCGGCGTTTCTTGCATAGCTGCTCCAGCAGCGCTGACCGCAGTGCTTTCCATTGCCTGGAGCCAGGCCCTGCCCCAGCCCAGCCACCAGCCGCCCCTCTCCTCCCCGGGCAGGGAGGGGAGCGGTCTGTCCCCAGCAATGTGGAGGGGGCTGAAGCTGCCTCTCTGTGCCGCTGTCTGCTGCAGATGGGACCAGAGCGTCTGGCTGAGGTGCGAGAGCTGCAGGAGCTGGGGTGTCCCTCCCTTTGCCCCCGTGTCATGTCCTCTTTCTCTGCCCCAAGTGTCTGCCTCCGGCTCTGCCGGGCTGGGCTCCCTCCACGCCCATCTCTGCTGCGGGACTGCAATCCTCCTGGGTCGCAGACCCGCGGTGGGATTTCTGCTCAGTGACATTTGCATCTGGTGTGGTGGAACCAGCACCTCACCACATCCCTGCTGCCCCAGGGTGGCCCTGTCTGCCCCCGGCAGTGCGGTGCTGTGAGGCAGTGCTTGGGCTCCTGCTGGCCCCTTCCCCTCACCCACACAGGCTTCTCCCAGAAGGACTGGGACGGTCTTTCTCTAACCCAGCACCGGTGGCGCCGGCAGCTGCCAGGGTACTGGTGTGGGGCCGGTTCTTGCCCATCTGGGTCTGTGTGGGCAGGGGGGATCTTCCTCGCTCCGTGTGGGTACTGGAGGGAGGTGCAGGGGCTAGGGGGAGCTCCCACACTCTGTGCTGGAGCGTGCTGGCCAGCCCTCCAGCATGAGCTGTGCTGTGCCTCCCCCTGCCAGGCTCCTCGTCCCACCCCAGAGAAGAGGCAGCAGCCATTGGGGAAATAGAACTGACGACTTTATTGAGAAAATAAAATTACAACTAAGAGAAGGGTGTGGGAACCACTGCCAGGCAGCTGGAGGCAGTGCTGCCAGGGCAGGGGCAGACACACCATCGCCAGGGGACAAGGGGCTCGGCCGGGGCTGTGCAGGGGGGTGAGTCCCTGTGTGGGTAGTGGGGCCTGGGGTTGGCTGAAGGCAGGGGGGGTGAAAGGAACCAGGGCTGAATGGGGAAGCAGGAGGTGGGGTGCAGCTGGGACGTCAGGGACTGGGAGCAGAGAGGGGCATGGTGGGGCGTACAGGACCTCCCAAACCATGCCCTTGTGCCACAGCCCAGGGATGTGGGCACAGAGTCTTCTGACCAGTGGTTGGGGTGGTGGCCCCAGGCTGGGAGGTGCTGTTGTGCAGTGCCTCCAGCACCAGCTCCCTCAGGTGGGGAAGGGCAGCTGGTGACGGTGAGTCCTGGGCAGTCCCCGGCAGGGCACGGTGGCAGCGGTGCCGGGCACGAGGCCTCCGTGCCAGCCCCTCAGCAGCTTCCTCCCACCCGTGCAGGGTGAGGGAGGGAGATGCCAGTCTCCGCCGGGGCTGGAGCCCTAGGAAATCTGGTTGTTGAGCTGACCTGGGTACTGCTCAAACCTCTTGTTGGCCTCCTCGCTGAGTGCATCGCCTGGGTGGGCAGAGGGCAAGAGCTGCCAGCTCCAGTGCTGCACGGCGCCTGCCCTGCCAGCACCTCCACGCCCACCACAGCTGCCCCCCAGGACCCCAGCCCCTGCCTCCCCGTGCCAGCCTGGCCATCCCACCTCAAGCCCCACAGCCTGCCCCCATCCCCACTGCTTCCCGTAACCCCCTCGTTGCTCCATGGGGCACCCCTGCCTGTACACCCCCTGCCCCAGCGGGCCCTCGCCCCCCCCCCACGGCTGCATCCCAGGGCTGTTACCGATGTGGCAGCTGTGCACCCATATGCGGTGCCCGTCGTACTTGCAGTTGCATTTCATGGCATTGTTGGTGAAGTCGCTCTCTGCCACCTCGAAGTTGGGGTTGATCACGACCTGTGGGGCGCTGACAGTGAGGGCCACAGCCCCCTGCCCCACACCTGGCAGTGCTGCAGCCCCACACCTTGTCAGCTTGGCCTTCCCGGCCTTGGCAGAGCTGCTTCCTGTGACATGGCCCCCAGCACCCCAGCCCTGGCAGGACTCATCTCCCCAGCTGCGGTGGGATGTGCTGGAGGGCTCCGAGGGGCGGGTGGCTGCCACTGTGGTGTGGTGGCCCCGTCACTGTGCACCGTGTGCCCATGAGCTCAGAGCAGGAAAGCTCGGGCTGAAGCATGCCTGAGCAGTTCCCACACAAGCCCTGCACATCTCTGTGCACAAGGACAGGCACTGCCCTGCACCAGCGCAGCCCCTGCCGTGCTCCAACCTCAGAGAGCAGGGGCGAGAGGGCTGGGTGCCTGGGGCGCGTGGAGAGCTGGGGGTGCAGGGGCAGAGGGTGGGGATGCACACGGGAGGGTTGCACGAGGGGCCGAGGCGGTTCAGCTGCATCACCTGCAGGATGTAGTTGCCTGGCTTGACATCGGTGATGTCGATCCACTGGCAGTCGATGTCGTGCCTGTAGAGGTCCCAGCAGCCCACGGTGATGCCCTGCTCCCCAAAGTTGGCACACTCGTACCGCTTGGCCACGTCTGCGGGCAGGAAGAGAGCATGGCTGGTCCCCACCGCGTCGCCCACCCAGCCTGGCTCCCCCCAGCACGGGGCAGCCCCAGGGCGGGGACACGGGCAGGAACGGTGCCACAAAGCCTCGCGGCGCCCACCTTCCTCACACTCGGTGTCCTCGAGGCAGAAGCTGGCCTTGTGTCCCTCCGCCACCTTGGTGCCATTGGGGGTCAAGATGTCGTAGTGGGTGAAGATATCCATGCTGTGGTAGTGCCTGCAAGAGGGACCCCGCAGCGCCCCAGCTGCACCAGTGCTGGACACTGGGGAGTTGGGGGGGATGCTCGGGGCAGAGGAGGAGACCCACGGAGCAGATGGGAGGCTGGCCCTGCCCTGCAGCAGCCCCCCCGCTGCCTGCCCAGCCCCTCGCTGGCAGGGAATGTCCTCATAGCCCCTGCTCTGAGGCTGCAGTGCTGCGAGGTCAGGCAGAGCTCAGTCCTGCCCTGGGAGGGGACGTGGCTGTCACCAGCCAGGTAGCCCTGGCAAGCGGGGGGCTCAGCTATAGGGCACAGCCTGCAGCCCCATCCCCGCCTGCTCCCCAAGGTCCCCAGCCCCAACACCACTCATCCAGAGTCAGCCCTGAGCCAAAGCAGGCAGAATTGGACCCTGGGGCAGCAGAAGGTGCCTCGCCTGGCCTCTGTGCCTCACCCAGCGTCACCCTCGCCTGGCATCACCCTCGTCCAGCCCACCACAGCAGCACCCTCACCCTGACCCCCCCCAGCCCAGGCTGTTCCCCTGCCTGCATGCCTGTCCCTGCCCACGCCACACGCACCGGTGGCACTCATGCCAGACCCAGGAGTGACGGCCAGCCTTGGGGCGGAAGTCTGCGCGGCCGTTGTTGTGGATCTGGGAGGAGAAGCGGAGCAGGCGGCGGTGCCCATAGGGCCAGTTGGCCAGGCGGGCTGAGCTGGAGAGGCAGTTCTCTTCGGCGGCGCAGTACAGCATGTGCAGTGGCCGGTCCTCGATGTACGCCGTCTCCTGCACCAGCGGGGCGTGCAGCAGCAGGTCGGAGGCGGCTGGGGAGCAGGCGGCTGCTCAGGGACAGCCGGCCGCCCCGCTGCACGGCGGGGACAGGGCGAGTGCCCAGCGCAGGCTGCGCTGTGCCAGCCGGGGGAACGCACGCCCTCCCCATCGTCGGCTGACCCTGCAGCCTCTTCAGCTGCAAACCCCGCTGCCCACAGCCCCATGGCTCACAGCCCCTTTATCTGCAGCCCCTACCACCCACAGACCCCATCACCCACAAACCCCACCGCCACTCACTCTCGGAGCAGATGACACCCGCAGCGAAGCGCGTGCCCGTGTTCCTGCAGTTCAGGCGGGTGCCGTGGTGCTGGCAGTGGCTCAGGGACATCTCATGGCCAGCGCACTTCACCCCGCTCAGCACCATCTCCGTCACGTTGCTGGCATCCCAGTACCATGTCTCCTGGGGAGGGGGCGAGGCAGGCTGGGTGGCAGGGCTGGCTGCCGCGGGTGCCCCGGCTCAGATGGGCCTGGGCTGCAGCCAGCGCCCGACCACGGCGCAGCCCTGCCCAGGCTGCCCCCAGGGTCCCATCCCATGGCACGGAACGGCCACGTCCCTTTGCCTCCCCTGCAGCCCCATGGTCAGCCGGGATGCGCCGGTGCCTCGTCCTTGCTGGGGTGTCACCGGGAGCCTCCCTGCCAGCACCTACCGTCACTGCGTGCAGGGAGTAGCCCAGGCCAAGCTGGCGACAGGCCACCATTGCCTCCTTGGTGGTCCAGCCATCACTGCACACCGTGCCCCACTTACTGCCTCGCTTCACCTCCACGCGGCCCTCAAACGTTGTCCTCCCGCCGGCTAGGCGGATCTGCGGGGAAGCCCTGGGGCCATGAGCCACCACCCTGCGCCATGCCGCATCCCATCCCATCCCCATCGTCCCCGTCCCCATCCCCACAGAGCAGTGGTGGTGGCGGCTCGCTGCGCTGGCCGAGCTGGCGCTGGCACCTACTTGTAAGCCGTGGTTAGCGAATCCCAGACCCAGCTGGCGACAGGCCACCATCGCCTCCAGCGTACCCCAGCCTTCGCCGCAGACCAGACCCCAGCGGGGCTGGTCCCTGTTGCCAGCCCCCACAGCCACCTCGACCCGCCCCTCGAAGCGGCTCCGGCCCCCGCTCAGCCGAATCTGCAGAGAAAGGCAGTGGCAGCATCATCGTCATCACAAGCGATGCTCCTGCTGCTGGGGCCACGTCCCACGGGACAGTCGTCCCCAGCCCCCGTACCGCTGCAGCTGCCCTGTCCCCGGTGCAGCCAGGGCCGTGCTGCAGCACCTGGACGGGCCCCGGGGAGCCAGGCACAGCTTTGGTCAGCAGGGAGCTCACCAAAAATGGTGCATTTGGGGCCAAGAGATTGCTCGTGAGTTTGAGAATTGTCCCATCAAAGCAAGGAAAGTGGTTCATTTTGAAATGGCAGTCTCATTTCAGAAATGACAGATATGAGAGAGATAGAAAAGATTAAAAAGCCAGAAGTGGATGAAATGACAGGCCAGGGCAAACAGGAACATGTAGCTCCATTTGCTCATTTCATCATCAGTTAAAAAAAAAAAAAAAAAAAAAAATCTCTTGGCTGGCCCATAGCGATTTTTTTTTCTGGTGCTTCTGCTGGGGAGCTGGCACAGCAGGGACAAAAGCTTGGAGCAGCCATCCCACACCACCCCACATAGCGGGGCACCACAGGGCACCCTGACATGCCCCCCCCCGCCATGGCCACCTTCCCACCCCTCTACTCATGGGGTCAGCTTGGGACTCCCACCCACAAAATCCCCAAGCCCCCCCTGGGCATCCCTTGCCTTAGATCAGGGGGAAATATTTGGGGTGCAATGGGGTGCAGAGATGAATAGCCATTCTACAGTGGGTACCGTGGGCCCTCCCCCAGCACCCCACTCCGGGGACCCCGATGCTGGGAGCCGCCAGGCACGGTGGCTCCGCAGACGCTGGCCGGCCCCTGTGGTGCGCACCAGAGTCTCGTAGCCCATGTAGGGGATGTTGCAGCGGATAGCCACGTCCTCTGTGTGCTTGCAGTCCTCCTGCGTGATGTTCTTGAAGGGGCAGCTCCAGAGGGACTTCTCGGTGCCCAGGCACTGCACCTCGTTCATGTGGATGGGCCCTGTCCCTGCCAGGGGATAGCAGGGCTCAGGGACCCGTGACACAGAGACGGCCACGGCCATCCTGTGCCCACGGCTGCCCTTGCTCCTTGACATGCCTCAAGGGAGCCCAGCACACTCCCGGTCCCCATGGCTGCTGCCCAGGGCAGCACAGTCAAGTGGCCACAATCCCCTGGGGATGCTCAGGGCAAGCCCTGCACCACGTGCAACCCACAGTCATGCACCCACGGGACAAGCCCAGCGCTGGCTCCCCCCGGCCCAGCAAAGCATCGTGCCTGGACAAGTGCCTTGTCCACAGGCCTGGGGGGAGATGCGTGGCCCCTCCACCCCAGCACCCTCACCTTGGCCCATGCGTGCCCCGCTAAGGGCCTCCTTGGCACTGCCGAAGCCCAGCTCGCGGCACACCACGCTGGCTGACAGCAGGTTCCAGCGGTCATCGCAGATTGTGCCCCACTCGCTGCTCTTGAGCACCTCGACGCGGCCCTCGCCAACCTTCGCGCCACCCTTCAGCCGGATCCGCGGCTGCAGGGGAGCAGGGTCAGGGCACAGTATGGTATGGGACAGCACGGCACGGTGTGGTGCGGCGCAGCGCAGCGTGGCATGGCACCAAGTGGCACAACACAGTGCAGCACAGAGGTTGCTGGCCATGACTCCCGGGATGTGCAGTGACAGGACACCGACCCCACCTTCTGCTCCACGAGTTGGTCACCCAGGGACCCGCAGACCCGCTCTCAAGTGCAGCCCGAGGGACAGAGCCCTGCAGCGGGGCAGCAGCCAGCTGTGGACCACCGCAGGACCCACCCCCTTCCCTGTGGGGCTCACCTGGCCCTGCTGCTGTTGGCGCTGCTTCTTCTTGTGGGCATTGCCAGTGGCGAAGAGGGGCCCAGGCACGCAGCTGACAACGGCGGGCATGCCAGCCCCGCAGGCAGCCGAGGCGTTGCCCCGGTAGAACTCGAAGGCGCACATGGAGAGGTGCACCTCCGTCCCCGTGCAGGACACCGAGTGCAGGCGGTAGTTGAGCTGCTGCCGCTCTGTGAACAGCCTGCAAGGAGAGAGGAGCCCTGAGACACAGCCGGCACGGCCAGCTGGGAGCGGAGGTGTCGATGGCCACCCTGCCTGCGGCTGCACTTGCTGCCCATGCCCCCTGAAACGTCCCCCAGGGAGACATGCTGTGCCTGCAGGGTGCCCACCCCTCGCCTGCCCCACAGCCTGGGCAGCATGGGGACACGCACGGCTCCGGCAGGGCTGAGCGGGGCTCCTGGCACTCAGGCTCTCCACTGGAGCCATTTACCTTTTCTTGGACCCTACATCCTCCCTGCGCTTTTGTTTAGGCTGAGATTTGGAGGCCAGCCTGGAAAACAGAAAACAACCATCAAGGAGCCCAGGGCCTCAGGCTGCCACCTCTGCCAGCTGCAGTGACATGGGGAGCACAGCCTGCCCCGGCTTTCGCTGCAGACTGAACTGGGCCTCCGAGGGAGACTCATGCACATCCCCTTCGTATCACGTATGGGTGACAGCAATGTGACACAACTGCCCTCCACAGCAACGATGCAGTTTCCTGCGCACATCCTGCCAGGAAACTGTGCCGGATGCAGCAACATCCCACACCGCCTTGTCACACAGCAGAAGATCAAACACCAGCGGCAACGATTTGATCTGTTGGGTACCAGTGAGGTATGCCCATGTCCTCGTCCAGACATCAGACAATGTCACTGCGTCATGCTCCATGTGGAGCAGGACACCCAGCAAGCACAGCACCAAGCAAGCGGCACAGGCGGTGGGTGCTCCCCCCACTGCCACGGAGCACAGTGAGACTCACTGCAGCCTTGCAGGGACCCACTGCCTGTGAGGGGAGCTCCCCCGGTGCAGGCTGAGCAGTGCGGGGAAGACAAGGCTGCCTGGGGCCTGGTGCACACCTGATGGAGGTGTAGTCCCAACACGCTCAAATGCTTTGCTTTGCTTGGGGATGGAGATGCCGAGCAGAGCCAAAACCCCAGGGACCACAAGAAGTGAAGAGCAGAGTGCCCCAAAACAGGGTAGGGGACCGACACTCTCTCAGGGATAAGGCAAAACCAAGACTGACGACTGACCCCACTGGCCAGCGAGCCCCAAGACACAGCACAGGGCTGCCAGGAACCAGGATTCAAACAGTCAGCCAGAGGACACCAGCACCCACCCACACCCGTGAAACCACATCTCAAACCTGCCCTGGGTGCTGGGTCCCCAGCACAAGAAAGACATCAGCCAAGTGCTGCAAGCCCTGGGGAGAGCCACCGAGGCAGTCAGGGCTGGGCCAGAGATGGGGGAGCGGGGCTGCTCCAGCCTGGGGCTGAGGTGACTTCAGGGGGCTCTGGCAGCAGCCGACCTGCCCCTGCAAGGGGCTGCGGGGGAGACAGAGCCTGGGTCCTCCAGCCACGGGAGTGAAGAGCATGAGAGAAAACAGGTGTGATTGGCAACACGAGATTCAGATGTGATGTAAGGAAAACTTTTTCCCCATGAGGGCTGTTCAACATTGGAGCAGAGGCCACGAGGCTGTGGGATCTCCATCCTTGGAGGTTTTCAAAAGCCAGCTGGAGGAAGCCCTGGGCTGACCCATAGCTGGCCCTGATCCACACGGGGTGGGATGAGGACTCCCCAAGGTCCCTTCCAGCCTGGATTAGCCTGTGACCCCATGTATGACTGCAGCTGTGCAGCCCCAAATTGATCAGCCCCAGCAAACCAGCATGTGGCTTTCAGGAGGCAGCTCCTGCTCTGGGCAGAGGGAAGGCAGCAGACCACAGCTTCATGGATTTCACAAAGCGTTTCTCCCAGTGCTGCCGGGGAAATACCCGCTCATTGGAAAAGGGACAGTCAGCACCAGACCAGACACATAACAGCTCGTTGCAGCGAGCGGGACCTGTGGGTGGGGGTTTAGGAGACCTCATGGGCTGATCCCTGTCTGGATTTCCATCACCAGCACAGGCACGGCGGCAGGAGCTGGCGAGGATGCCTGTTGGGGACACAAAGCTGGGAAGTGTCACAATGAAGAGCTCGTGGTGGGTCCAGAGTGTAGGGCACCTTCAGCACCAGGGATGGTGGTAGGATCAGGGTATGGCCATGTGCTGGGGGAAGAGCAACGTCTCCATGCAGCAGTGGGCTCAGGTGAGAGGTGCCACACCACACCTCAGAGAGGGTGGTCTCTGGCTCGCTGCACCAACCACCAAATCCGGCAGCAGGTTTCAGAGACGGAGGGAAAGGGCAGCCAGACTATCCCTTGGGACTGGCAGAAAGGCAGCAAGAGTGAGTGGGCAGAGGGTGCAAGAGATCCCGAGCAGATGCAGCACTCAGGACAAGGCTGCCCCATGGTGCCCATCACGCCAGTGCCCAGTACCGCTAGCACTGCAGTGCCCATCACCCTGGTGACCAGCGCTGCTGAGCAAGTGCTCTCATGCCCGCAGCAGCCCACCCCGCCAGCCCACCCTGTGGGGAATGGAGGGGTGCACAGCCTTTCCAGCTTCCCCAGTGCTGCTTTCTGCAGAAAGCTGCCCATTTCCACAACCCTCCCTCCCCATCCTCCAGGAGAGACGGCTCCGCTCCAAGGCCTCCTGGTCCCTGTGGGGCCGCAGCACAGGACGCTGTGGCCCTCTTCAGACCGCCCAGGGGATCCTGCCCACAGTGGGTCTGCACTGCAGACCCTGACCCCCAACACCAGGACTCCTGCCTGGTGCATGGGATGGGGGCTGCTCTGCCCTGAGGCATGGCCAGCCTGGGAGAAACCTTGTCTCTCGTGGGGGGATGGGGGACCCCGGTGCACACAGGCAGGTCCTACCGGGGTGGGGTTTGTCCTGCTTGCCCAGCACAGCCCGGGCCTTTGGTCTGCTCTGTCCGGATCCTTTTGTGCCAGGATCTGTTCCGACAGCAGAGACCAGCCAGGCTGGACAGCCCTGCTCTGCCAAGGGCTCAGCAGACGGGGCACCCCAGCCCCTTACCTGCTGCCTGGCCTCAGGCTCCGGCCCTTCATCCTGGCTGCACGCTTCAACCGCCTGCGGGAGCAACACCGCAGCTGCCCGGTCAGGGGTGCGTGCAGCACCAAGCACCACCCCGGGCACCGTGCTGTGGGCAGCGTGCCTGTGCCTGTGCCCCTGTGCCCCTCCCTCGGGACACTGTGCTGCTGGAGCATCCCTGCCTGGCTCAGCTGCAAACCTCCCCTTGGGACGGGGACCCCCGAACTCTGCACCGGAGGGAGATGTGGAGGTACACCACTGCCAGAAGGCAAAAGCTGCCATCTTGGAGCTGCCTCCGCAGCAGTGCATGGGGCAGGTGGGCAGCCATGGCCCCCCCAGCTTGGCTAGTGAGTGCCCACATGGTCGGCTGGAGCTGGGACTGACAAGCAGCAGGGATGGGAGAGATGCTGGGGAGTCACAGTGCCCAACAGCATGGCCACTGCTGTTCCTCCAGCACCGCCCCATGTCCCTGGCACCGTCCCCAGCTCTGCCCCGGCCCCACGCCCCCGGCTCGGCTCTGACACCCTGCAGGCTCACTCACTTGTAGAAGTTCCTGTTGACCTTCTTTTCAGCAGGGAAGCCCATCATGCCGCAGACGACACGGCTGTTCTGGCTGCTCCAGCCCTCGTCGCAGATCTGTGCCCAGCCATCCTTGTAGCGCACCTCCACGATGCCCTCCGTCACCGGCAGCTGCCTCCGGGCCCCGGCCACCACGGGCCGCAGGCGGACCTCCTCCACATGGCTCTGCTCAGTCTGCAGGGCACACGGCAGCCCAGGCTTGCGCTGCACCCCGCCGCCCCGGCTCCCTGCCAGCCCTTTCCCGGGGGTGCCTTGGGGATGCAGGCCCCTGCAGGAGAGGGGGTCCCCAGTCCCAGGCGGGGAACAGGGACAGCCGGGTCCTGCATCCCTGCAGGCCACATCCGATGGCCCTGGGTGGCCAAGGACCTAAGCGATCTAGTGCAGCCAGTGCCCCATGTCCCCCTGGCCCCCCAGGTGCATCTCCTGGGAGCGCAGCCAGGACAGCCAGCGCTACCATCCCGTCGCCTGGGGATCCTGCACCTGGAGCGAGGGTCTCCAGACTGCCCCACCCCCAGGCACCCACCCAGAGCAGGACAGCAACAGGGGCTGCCAGGACACCGGGCACAGCCTGCAGGACATGGCCCCAGCCCCCCTCGCCTGGCAGGAGACCTGCTGTCTCAGGACCAGAGCTGTGCCATGTCCCCCCACCCAAGCCACATCTCGAGCAGAGCCTCATCCTCCGCAGGCACAGTGGCTGGGGGGGACAGGGGCCTCAGCCAGGAAGAGAAGGGCAGCCATGAGAGCTGGTCTGAGAAACAGAGAGCCTGGAAGAGAGAAAGAAAGAGAGAGAGAGAGGCCAAGCGTGCTGGAGAAGTGCAGCGTGGAGGAGCAGGTCTGAGACTGAGGGTTCCCAGCAGGCAGGAGAAAGAAGAAAACAGGCTGCAGAAATGTGAGACAGACCCCTCGGCCCAGAGAAGCTGCTGGGGGGAAGCAGCAGCTCTGGATGCTTGGGGGAGGCCGTGGCAGCACCTCGCTTCCAAGCAGGGCAGGGGAGGGATGTGCCTGCTGCAGCATTGCCCGCCATGTGCTGCCTGCTCCCTACAGCCCCAGAGCCAGGTTAGGCTGGGAGCACCCCAGGGAAATAGGGGCTCACGCGATTCAGGGGCCCTGCGGGACTGGGGAGCCAGGGCAGCGGGATAGCACACTCCCCTCTCTGTGGGGAGACGGGGACAGCCCGTGTGCTAGGGCTGAGGGATGGTACCGACAGGGTCCCCTGGTCCTGTGCATGGGAGCCTGCCAGTGTGCAGTGGGGAAGCTGCCTCCCAGATATTCAGGGAGGGCTGAGGCCAGGCAGGGCTGCCCCCATGGCAGGGCTCCCACAGCTGGCTCTGCACGATCCTGGGCAACGCCAGCTGCCCACGCCGGCCAGCAGCTTCCTCACCTCGATGACGTTGGAGTCCTTGAAGCCTGGGATGCGCTCATCCTTGCAGACGACACCCGCATCTTCCTCATGGCTGCAGTCGCTGTTCCCCCAGCCCCGGTGTTTGCAGTCCCCAATGTTCTTCTCACCTCCAGCACAATTCACGTTGTCCAGCCAGATCCGACCTGCCAGACACCAGGGCCAGGGGTGAGGGGGGGCCAAATCCATGCAGCATCTGTTGGGAGTGGGGAAGGTGCCTGTGGAGCATGGCCAGGGGCCATGCCAGTGTGCAGCAGGAGTGTGGATGTTGGGCTGGGGGCAGCCCTCCCTCTGCACAAAGCTGAGGTCAGTGAAATGCCAAGAGTAAAGCCCTGAGTGGGAGATCTTCAGGTAAGGAGTTCCCACTTCCCCAAGGGGCTGCTCTGACAGACATAAAGCCCTCACATAACATGCGCCCCAGGGTCTGTACAGCATCTCGCCTGCAGCACAGCTTGCTACCCCTCTGCACCAAATGCCCACACCAGCCCGGACCTGCAGCCCCTCTACACCATCCAGGGGCACACACAGCCCCGCAGCTGTAATGCGTGCCTGCAACCACCCTATGCCCTGGATGCATGCACAGCAGCTCACGCACAGACATGCAGAGTTTCTCAGCCTGCTCTGCATGTGCATACGTGCACATGTCCACACACACACACATGCTGCCAGGCACACAGCAAACACCAGACCTGCCTGCCCCCCGCCCCACCAATACTGCATGCAAACCTGCTGTGGCACGCACAGCACTCCATGGCAGCGGGCTGATGTGCAGTCACAGCCAGGCTGGCCCCAGCCCACACAGTACGGGGGGGCTGCGCCCAGCACCCCTCTCTTACCGACGCCTTTGCCATACTTGGCGCTGTGGGCCCAGCCAGTGGCAGCCACAAACCCGAGGTGCCGGCACAGCACGTGCGCGTTGGCCAGCGTGAAGTCATCGTCGCAGATGGTGCCCCACTCATCGTTGTAGAAGACCTCGACACGGCCCTCATTGTGCTTGCGAGGGTAGCCAGCCAGGCGAAACTTCAGCTGGGGCCCAGGGCCGTGTGTGGGGCCTGGGGGGGTGGGCTGGGCGCTGCACACCCACAGCCACACGCTGCTCAGCACCACCAGCAGCTCCTGCCGTGCCCGTGTGCCGCAGCTTCCCATGGCAGCTTGGCTCTGCAAGGGCAGAAAGGGCCAGAGTATGCGAGATGCACAAGCTGTGCGAAACACCGGCTCCCCTGATCCAGCCCCGTGCTGGTTAATCCCCCTGTTCACACGCAGCTCCACTCAGCACCAGCACGCCCGCATGTCTCATCCCTGGCCAGAGCCAGCCCACCCTCACTGCCTGCCCTGTATCTCCCCCACACAGCCCCCCGCACCGGCCCTGCACCCCCAGGGCTGCTGTGGGCCAGGGCTCTGCCCGGAGCCCCCCCCGCAGCTCCCACCCCTCCACGATCAGCCGCTACTGAAATCCCCCCCACGCAGCCAGGTCGCATCTCCTGTGCCGATGGGCAGTGATGGCAGACAGGCACAGCGATGTGCATCACCCCCAGGCAAGTCAGCTGGGAAGGAGGGGGATCGGCTGCCAGAGGAGAGGGAGCTGGAACAGCACCAGGGCCCAGGGGAAGCCCGGCTGGACCAGCCAGGAGCTTGATCCACCCCGAGCAGTGCAAAGGCCGTGGGTCGTGAGGGGCTGCCAGCCCACGCTCCTGCCCGCTGCGAGCAGCAAGGCAGCCAGAGCCTTTCACATTCCTCTCTGTGCGGCATTTCTCCAGCCCTCCAATAACATCTGTGGCTCCCCGAAAACCTGAGGGAGATGTGGTATTCCTGCACCAGTCCCATCAGCAAACAATGGTGAAAACACTTCTCTGTGAACCGCCTTCCCTTCCCAGTGCACTACTCTCATTTATCACGTCAGGGACCACTTTAACCCCACGGGTGCCACAGCAGCCCAAGAACAGCACTTCTGCTCAGGCTGGGCTTGCTGTCCTTTTGACAGCAAAGCTCCGATGCCCACCCAGCACCACCGGCGCGGCAACACAGCAGCCTCCCGCCACCGCAGCATCATGTTACTCTTCCAGCCAGTCCCTTCCACAGGTGGGAAATCACACCCTCAAACCTGGAAGCCCCCCTCCACGGACAGGCCCACCAGAAATAAGTCTCTGCACCCTACATCCCCCCCACCCCGAGAGAAGACCCTGCATATCGCACTCACACAGACTGGGCTTGTCATTAAACAACATTAAAATAATAAGGTCTGGCTTGCCTACAAGCAGAGGTGATTTAAGACTCCAGTGTTTAGCTCCAGGGTTACAGAGGAAGGAAAAAAAGATGCAAACCCCACACGTGCTCCCAGCGTGGGGCCATGCCACAGGGACCCTTCTCGCAGACCCTCCCCATGGTGCCAGTGCGCTTCCTCAGGCAGCATGCTTCCCTGCGAGCCTTCATCCCCGCTCTCTCATGTCTCACTGCCTACGTGCCAGTTTGGTGGGATCGCAAGGGCATCTCAGGGCATCCTCAGGGACCGTGGCTGCTCTTTAGGTGCCACGCTGTAGGAGCCCCTCTCCCTGGACTAAGGACTGTCCACTTGTTGCCCCTTTGCTCCCAGCCCCTCAGCACCTGCAGAGCAACAGCAAGGTCCTTGCAGCAGCTTTGGGAAGGGGGTCCTCAGGGAGAAAAGGGGTTGGGGAATCACCCCTTGGACAGCACAGCTTCTCCAGGGCCTCACCATCGGCCTGGCCACCAGCACAGGGCTGGGGGCTGGCACAGTTGACCCACAGCCCCACCAGCATCTGGGGCAGGGCTTTCACAGAGGATCTGCTAGCAGGAATCAGCCTCGCTCCTGCGCTGTTCACTTTTCCAGATGATGGAGGCCAGGTCACCCCTCCGGCCTCTGGGAATGCCTCCTGGACCCAATGCAAGGACAAACCAGGACAGAGCTCAGAGACAGCCCCTTTTCCACTCCCATCACACCAACAAAAACCCCTGAAGGAGCCCAGCCCTGATGTCTGCCTGCCCCTTTGGGCATGTGTCACACTGGAGGTGCCACCAAGAGCTGTGAGGCCCTTGGGATGAGTGGCTGGTGCCCGCAGGGATGCTCAGGGAGAGAGGGTGAGGGGCAACAAGGACCAACACCACCGGTTCAGGCTAATGCGAGACATTGTGGTGGCCCTCGGGACAATCACCTCAGCGCCAGGTCTGGCTCTCTCCTCTGTCACAGCCTGGGGCACGGGGGACACCACGGTGCTGACGGAGACACAAGAGCAGGCAGGAACATGCCCTGGCTCAGGGCAGCCCATGAGCCCTGGGGTTGGTGGGAGCTGGCTCTGGGCTCCCCGCACCTCAGCTGCCTGCTTTGGCACGGCGAGAACAAAACAAAGCCCAGCAGGAAGCATATTTGTGGGCAGGCAGCTGGGAAACGCTTTGCTGAACCTTTTAATCAGCCTGTTACAGTGGGAGGAAGAGAAGGGCAGGCACAAAGGGCCACCCCAGCCCTGCCAGCAGCTCAGGGAAGGGGGTCTCTGGGTTTGCCAGGGGCAGGCAGGGCAAGAATGCTCCATCCGCACCTCTGTTCTGTCTGGAAAGCAGCGAAGGGATGAGTTTACCATCTCACAGCAGTAATAAAACACTTCTCCCACTGGTCGCCAAGGGGACATCCCCCCTGCTCAAACAGAGCATTATAAAACTTCAGAGCTATACCACTGCACTTGACACACACATTTGGGCCTTCTCAGTGCTAATTGTAACATACGCTGGAAGACTGAGGAAGCTGCAAGCGCATAAGGACTAAAGCTTCACCGGCACTTACGCTGAACGAGCAAGATTCTCTCTTCCGATGCAGATTGCAGGCAGTCTCCAGGCTGTTTTGCAATGGGTCAATACAATGCTAAAGGACAGCAGCACAATTAATGCCAATCTCCACAGTTCTGCAGAAATAGTCCATGTCAGAAAGCTGGTATGACCTTTTATGAGATCACAGGTTTGGTTAATTGGAGTAACTGTGTTGATATAACAGGCTGAGACTGGAAGGCATTCAATTCATCTTGCACCACCTTTTAATTAATAATTAGCATTCAACAAAATCAGTGCACCTTCTACTAAGTGGATTAAAACTGGTCACCTGCTGTAACTAAAATGTGGTTACAATGGGGAAGTCACCATTCAGTGGGCTTGCTGGTGAGGATCACAGGCTTTTCAAAAGCAAAACTGTGTCAGGAGGAAGAAAAAAAGTCCTCTCCTGGTACAGTCTACAAAGACAGAAATGGGTGGGAGTGTGTGGAATTGTGACGGGGCCTGACCTGGACAGCCTGATAAAACAGCATCATGTAGCCTATATCCTTGACAACAAGGAAAATTTAAGCCTGTGCATGTAGGAACAAAGCATGTAGGACCAGAGACGAGAACATGGCACCTGAGAAAGTGTTTGGGCTTTGTGCAGCAAAGCACCAAGTCTCCCCCGAGCCCCAGTCCCCAGGGAGTCTCAGCAGTGCAACCTCCAGGATCTGGGATGCTCAGTCTGAGCAGGATCACTGAAATCACCAATGTCAGTGAGACCTCTTGGCTTGATGACAGGGCTCAGCACCAGCCCTGCAGTGACGTGGGGCAGCCCCACATGTGGCTGCTGTCTCACAGCCCTGCCACACAAGCACCGGGCCCCACATCTGGCTGGGCATGGGGTGCAGCCAGAAGAATTGATGCTGGGAGGGCCTGCACGTCCTGGCACAGTGCTGCTCGGGGCAAGAGCCATATAGCAGTGTGAGGCCAGGACAAACGTCACCCAGTGCAGGACCCCAACCCTGACAGCAGCGGCTGGAGGTGCCTGGTGACAGGGGCAACAGCACTTCCAACACCCAACCTAGGATAGCTGTCGGGCTGTCAGTGTGAACTCCCTGTGGCACATCACAAGCCATTTCCCCGTTTCTGTACTATCCCTCTCCCGAACGTGCTCTGAGTCCATGTGCCAGGGAGGTCCGGCTAACAGGGCTCTCATTGTCCAGATCACTTTTTCCATTTTCTGAAATGCAAGCAGTGCGTTTGCTCTTCTCCTGCCATGTGACACTGCCCGACTTCCCCGCTCCGCTGGCAGGCTTTGCTCCGTCCTGCCTGCTGCTCCTGGACAGGGAGCTGCGGCACAGCTTTGCAGATCGGCAGACTGGGCTGATCCGTGCGCAGCATCTCCCAGTTTCAGGCTGGGGGTCCTTCCCGCCAGTTGACACAGCCTTACGGGACTGCCACAGGACACGAGCACTGGTGCTCTCTGAGGACCAGGAATCTGCAGGAACCACACGCATCCCCCGGAGACAGCTATGGGCAGAGGTGCAGACCGCCTGGGCATGGCCAGCCAGTACACGTCGGAGGGGCAGGGGGCCGCGAATCACCTGGGACAGGGTGTCCAAGCATGTCCCTTGGCTGCTGCTGCTGCACGTCTTAGACAGGAACCGGGCACAGCCCTGCCCGGCCTCGCCTGCCCCAGCACCCCGGCTGTCCCGCTGCCAGCTGCCTGTCCAGCCAGGGACACTCTCCCCTTGGACTGGGGCTCCTGCCAGAGCCATCGGCCGGCCCGTGCCGTGCCATGCTGAACGTGCCTGTCCCGGTGCGTGAGTCAGCTCAGGCGCACGGCAGCGCTTGCGCCGCAAGTGGAAAGGGCTTGGGAGGACGGGCTGGCCCTGAGCGAACACCGGGCGTGGGAGTCGGAGAGCAGCCCAGGTCCTCGCCGCTGCCCAGGAAACCTCAGGAATGTCCTGGCCGGGTGTGTGCAGGGCCCCGAGCTACCTCCCAGCCCACGGTGCCGCTGGCCGGCACGGGTGCAGGGACCCTTTGATGCAGAGAGCAGCCCTGCACAGCAGCAGGAGCCACAGCACTGCTTGACCTGCTCCCACGCCAGCCCCACTGGCTCTTGCCTGTCTTAGTGGATGACGGGGACTCTTGTGCCCCCTCAGGACAGAGCCACCCTGGCAGGGCCTGCAGCTCTCCTGGCCAGGGGCTGCCTCCACCGCTGCTCTGCTCCCCCGGCTGCGCCTTGCGCGGGGGCTGCCCCTCCCAGGGAAGCTCAGCTGTGCCAGAGGGGGTGAGTGGTGCCGATGAGGGGTGCCTGGAGCCTGGGGGGGATGCTGGCTCCCAAGGACTGTTCAAATCTGACGTGCCATTTGGCACTCACCGGACACTCGGAGGGACATTGGTCTGCTCCAGCAAAACCCCAGTGAACAGCAAACAGACCTCAGGAAGGGGCAGCTCCTGATGAACCGGAGCCCCTGGCAGGTCAGCGTGTTTGATCAGCATGCACAGGGCATCCTTGCAGCTCAGGGACGACATCCCAGGCTGCAGCACCAAGGAAGGGCCAGGCCATGGTGGGCCCTGCAGGAACTTGCTCTCTTAGCAGTGGCCTTAAGACACATGCACAGGGACATGGAGCAACCCAGGCACTGACAACTGGAAAGACTCAAAGAGCAGCACAAGCGACGGAAGACCTGGGAAACCTGCCAGCACGAGAAGGAAGAAGCTCCCTCTGTTTATCCTTGGGAAGGTTAAGGGGTGACACAGTCACACTCTGCCGAAGCCCATGCCAGGACATCCCTGAGACCGTGGGGTTGTGTCCCCAGCACTCAGGGCAGGAGAAGGTCTGGTGGGTCCCATGGCTTCAGGCACTGGGCTCCATCCCCCCGCTTCTCCCCAGGGCCCCAGCACACACAGCCCAGCATTGGTCCTTTCGCAATTCCAGCTGCCTGGACTGGCCTGCTTCATTCTTGCTGCTTCCCAGCAGCCTTGGGGTGCTGGGAGTGTGTGTGCATGAGCTGGGGGAGCCCCAACACCCCCACCTCTCTCGGGATGGGACCGGCTGGTTCTCTGTCTGCAGGGACCCCGTGGGATCGGAGCCCCAGGGTGAGTACAGCCAAGGTCTGGAAGGCAGCAGGGCTCTGCAGCTGAACTGGTCTCAGAGGCACCAAGGAGCAGCCCAGGGCCACTATAGAAGCCTGGCTACCCTGGCACAGTTGGTGACACTGCGCAACACCACCCACCTCCCGCTGGTGGGGACCCCACTGTCCCTCCCTGCCCAGAAGGCAGGGTGCCTGTCCATACCACCCCCCTGCATGCCGCCATCCCGAGCAGTGACAGGGACACTGCTGTGGACAGCGCACCCCAGCTCCCAGGGCTCTCTGGGGTGTCAGCTGGCACAGAGCACTGAGGGCACGCGGGGGCTGCACTTCCCTTCCCCTGCTGACTCTGGGTCCAGACCCAGTGGGCTGCCTGATGTCTCCCTGTCCTGCTGTCCCCTTCTACACCAGGGCAGGTCACAGCACAGCTCTTTGCAGTTCCTAACACCACCCAGTTTCCCCAGGACACAGCAGGGCCCTCGGCTCTGCTAGGGACTTTGCTCTGCTCTGGGCTCCCCGGGGCTCTGGAGGGGCAGCCCTGGGAGGAACCAGCTGCAGCCAGGAGGGAAAGACCCTGGAGGAATGTGCAGACGCTGCAGCCATCAGCCACATGGTCTCAACATCCCAGACAGGCTGAGGGGCAGGAGGTGGGTCTGGGGGGCCCAGGCACTGCAGAGCAGAGAAGCAGCCTGCTTGGAGCTACTGGGAGATAGGTGACCCGCTCAGCTGCCTCCTGCTCCTCTGGAGAGCAGCTGGGAAGATGCAGGACCAGCAGCAAAGAGAGAATGCCCTCCCAACCCTCACACCTCACCTCCCTTCATCCATCCTCCCTCCCAAGAGCTGCAGCAAATTCTGCCTTCATGGAAATCCTGAGTCGCCACTGGCCTTTGTAAACCGCAGCTCAGCAAACAAGCCTCCCGAAGCCTGCACACAGCCCGCTCGGGGATGCGGTGCAGCTGCACGGCCCCGATGCGGCACCCCACAAACCTGCTGGCTCTGCTTGGCGCCCCTTCCCACCGACCACGCGGGAAAGGCGCGCTGTGCTGCCCACGCCCACCCACGCTCCCCACGGGGCCGGGCGGCACAGCCAAGGGCATCGCGCACAGCGCACAAGGCCCGCTTTCTGCGGCGGACGCCCGCGGAAGGGCAAATCCCGCGCCGCCAGCACCCCACGGACACAGCAGGGAAACGCTCTGACAACCGCGGGGCGGCGAAGCCGGCACCCCCGCACGCTCACACGGCCCCACGCAGCCCCCCCGCCCGCGGCACCCTCAGCCTCCCGACAGCCGCGCCCCCCGCCCGCGGCCTGCCGGGCTGCCGGGACGGTGCCGCACCGGTCCGAGCCGCACTCCCCTCCGGCGCCGGGCCGGTCCCGCTCGGCAGCCCCGGCCGGTACCTCCCGTCCCCGCGGGCTGCGCGGCTCCAGCTGTGGCAACCGAGAGGGTCCAGCCGAGTGCCGGCGAGCCGAGCCGCGCCGAGCCGAGCCGAGCCGAGCCGAGCTGAGCCGTGCCGTGCCGAGCTGTGTTAAGCCGTGCCGAGCCGAGCCGAGCCGTGTTAAGCCGTGCCGAGCCGTGCCGAGCTGAGCCGTGCCGAGCTGAGCCGTGCCGAGCTGAGCCGTGCCGCCCCTCTCCGCCCCGGCCCGCCCCGCGCCGTGCCCAAGTGTCCGGGGCCGTCCCGTGCCGCCCCACCGTCCGGTTCGGCGAAGACGGGCCCCGCGCCCCCGGCCCACCGCCCCGCCATGGGGCCGGCCCCACCGCGACCCCCGCCCCGCCTGGGCTCCGCTCCAGCGCCGGCGCCGGCCGCCCGGGACGGAGCCTCGGGGGCTGCCCCGCCGCTCCGGGGGCCGGGAAGGGGCGGGGGGGGGGGGGGGGCTGCACGCTGCTGGGGTCCAGCCCCCGGCCTTCCTCCGGACAGCCTGGTCCTCCCCGCCCGCCCGTGGAGGGTCCCCGAGCCTTGCTCCCGCCCGCGTGGCCGTGGGCACTGTGTCCCACCAGCCTGGGTGACCCGCGTCAGCCCCGGGTACGGGGACAGGGGTGCTGGCACCCTTCGGAGCTGCCCTCCGGGCACGGCCAGCCAGAGCACCGAGGCACAGGGGAGGGCAGGGCGGACTGAGCCCCCCCCCCTCCCACCTCCTCCTCCCTCCGGGGGCCGGGGGCGGCCAGCTCTGGGGGGTGCAGAAGAGAAACCTTCAGCTCCTTTCACCCCTCCCTCTCAGGACATTCCTAAAGGCTGCAGCAGGATGGCTGGACAGATGTCCACCCCTTAGACATCCTGCCCATCCTGGACGCGCAGCAGCCCCCAGACCCACAAAGCAGCCATGACCACAGGGCAGGCCCAGGCCTGGGGGTCCTATCCCACAGGAGAGCCCCATCCCACAGGGTTGGGATGTGCCCAACCCCACGGGGAGCCCTGCCGTGAGCCCGCATTGCCAGTGCCAGTAGCTCCTTCCTGGAGCATGGGGCGGGGGGAGACCAAGGTCTGGCGAGCAGCTGCAGGGGCAGATGTGCGGGGAGCTGCTCTGCGTGCAGTCACACAGGATCAGCTATAGCCACAGCCGGGGGGAGGTGGATGGACAGGGCTGTCTGAAAGTTGGCATGAGGGTGTGAGAGGGACATGTTGGTACCCCAACACTTTCCTCCAAGACATGAGCCATGGTGAGAGCCCAGCAAATGCTTTATTGCCAAGGACAGCACTTCTCTCAGCCCCTGGGCAGCAGAGGTGGAGGCTGCCCCACTGTGTCCCATACCGGATCGGTCTATACAGTCAAGCAGGTCCTTGGTGCCAAGAGCCAGTCCTGGCACCAGCTGCCCAGCCCAGGGCCACACAGGATGGAGAGAGCTGGACAGCCCTGTAGGACAGGGACACTTCCTTAACCCTAATGCACTGTGCCATGCTCCGAGATCACCGCTCTAAATACTGCCCAGGTGGCTCCCGCCAGGCCTGGTGATCTGCAGACAGCCGGGGGATGTTGCTGGCTCCCCAGCAAAGGTGGAGGGTACTCAGCAAGCAGGAACAGTTGGGGAAGGAGTGGAGGGGCCCTGATGCCCAAATCTCCTGATATGGCAGAAATACCTCTCTGTCGCCCAAGGACTCTCACAGCCTAGTCCCCTGCACACATCCCAGTGACAGCCTGCTCACCTCCAGGTCTCCCATCACCTGTACCTTCCCTGCTCAAGGTGTCCCTCTGCTCCTGCTCCCTCAGGCCGATGCTGGGCGGGATGGGGGGGTTAGCCTGTCCTGTGGCACTGCCTCCCCGTGCCCACACCCAACACAGCGTGCTCAGAGGAGACGTCCCAGGAGTTGAGCGCCAGGAGAGCTGCCCCAGGCCACTGGCAGGGCGACAAAGCCCAGCTTGCTGTAGAAGTTCAGCTGCTGCTGGTCAGCAGCACCGACCTGGCAAAACACTCCCCGTGACCCTGCAAGGAATGGGAGAAGTCAGGCCCCTGGCACCAGGAACCCAGCAGTGGGGCTGAGACCCCCTCCACAAGGGTGTCAGCCTCTCCACTGTCCTTTGGCACCGGGTGCCTGCATGATTCCCAGAGGCACAGGTTCATGTGTTCCCTGGTGCCAGGGGAGGGCACAGTGTCTGGGAGCTGGGGCCAGACTGCATCAGAGAGGAGATGGGGAGCCCCACTGAGGGGTACTCCAGCCCTGTGCTGAGAGGTGGGGTGCAGGTGGGGCCGGCTCCCAGCTCTGGGGTGGGCAGTTGGGACAGAGCTGTGCCAGATCAAGGGGGCCTCAGTCCCCCCCAGCACAGGGAGGTCGTGCTCACCGTTGGCCCTGAGTGCACTCAGCAGGCAGATAGCCAGGCTGCGGCTGGCCCCCACATCCAGCACGCGGGGGACCGTGCCCAGCTGCACCAGGGAGGGGAAGTGCTGCAGCACAGGCAGGGGCACAGCCGGCGGCTCTGCGTGGAAGAAGAGCAGTGCTTCCTCCAGGGCATCCTGCAGGAGACAAACACAAGTGAGGGAACCCCCTCCGTCCCCCCCATACCTGCTCCCCCTCTGCTCCAGGTGCCCCCTCACCTGTCCCAGAGCTGGGGCACCTGCACCCAGGTCTCGGGGGTACTTGTGCCGTACGGCTGGCAGCCAGCTGCTGTTTCGCTGTTGCAGGAAGCCTTCAGCGCAGAGCGCTCCAGCTGCGTAGCCGCACAGACCACCCTCATCCTCCAGCACAAACGTGTACTCGGGGCTCAGGCTCAGGAAGCTGCCCAGCAGCCTGCCAGCCAGAGCAGGAACAAGGCTG
The DNA here is from genome assembly GCF_018691265.1 of Tyto alba. Lineage (NCBI taxonomy): Eukaryota > Metazoa > Chordata > Aves > Strigiformes > Tytonidae > Tyto > Tyto alba. Next base: position 56,439,700 of record NW_024881327.1, read on the forward strand.
AGCTGACACTTGGAGCCCAGCCTGCCCCAGGGAAAGCTCAGACCAGCCAGTCTCCTCCTTCCTGCCCCAGCAGGACAGCACCCCAGTGCCCACTGGACCATCCCTTTAAGACCCACCCCAGCAGAAGTGTTCAGCCAAGGGGAGCCACTGCAGTCCCCCCCGCAGCCAGGCTGGGCAGTCGGTCCGTCCCCATGGTGGCTACCATGACCCAGCTGGACATTAGCACCGGGACTGCCCTCCCTGTCCCCTCACACAGGGTGAGGCCACCACCACCCGTGGTGCAGGCGGAGCTGGTCCCCGCAGGAACACCACAGCCTCATGCCACGACCCCTCATCACCCAGCACACAGGCAGGCTCGGCATGTGCCTGGCAAGGGGGGAGCCCAAAGGGGGCACGTCTCACCTGTCCCCAAGGAGATCAGGGTGGGCTGCGAGGATCTCTGCGACTTTGGGGTCACAGTCCAAACTCTCCCGGCACATTCGATAAAGCTCTCCCTGGAAGACCCAGATCCACCTCAGCCCTGGCTTTGCCTGCCCTGCCTAATCCCACTGCTGCCCCTCGGCTGCCTGCCGCCCCACCACAGCCCCAGCCCCAGCCCCAGCGCACGGCATGCCAGCAGCAGCCCCAGGGACCCCGGCCGGGGCTGTGGCCTCCAGCACGGCCCGGCCAGGGGCAGGTAGGAAGGTATGTGCTTCAGTCATCCAAGGATGCTGGTGTCTGCCAAGTGATGCACCGTGAACCACCTTCCACTGGCCTCTGAGGCTCGTTACCACAGCACAGCAACACTTCAAAATGAGAAATTGCCATTCCAGTCAGGCATCCCAGAGCAGCAGCTGCTGAAGAAATGCCGCTCGCCCCAGGACGGAGCATGCTCAGAGCAGCAGAACAGCAGTGAGACCGATAATGAAACTCAAGCCTCCACAGAGCATGTGCAAAGTGGGACATCACAAAATTGCCCATCTTGGTTAGATTTGAGTTTGCTGCTCCACACAGAATCAGTGAAAAGAACATCCCAATAAAAGCATTGCTTCTTAAGGGAAAGCTGATTGACAGGGCAAGACAGTGCACTTCTCAGTGACATTTCCAGAACGGGCTGAAGTGCTGAGCTGGATTTTTCTATCGAAGTTTCACTGGACACAGACATTCAACTTGTTAAAGTTTAGCCAGATCAGATGAAATCTGACAACAGGCAATTGAAGACAAGCTCTTGAAATGTGAATTTGTTGGCAGCTGCAGTCTGGTATTATAATCTCCTCTCATGCTTGCAACTCCTCCTCTGTTATTTACAAGCACTGCAGCTGTACGTTTCTGGGTACTGTATTTAGCAGGGATGAGCAGTTGTGTCCATGATGGCTGGATTTGTAGTGTTAGCACTTCCTTTAGCTAGGAGAGGCAGCAGAATGAGGGAGCAGGGTGTTCCCTGCAGACTGTGGTACGTGGGCTCTGCTGGACTTGGCACGAGCGTAACTTGTGTCCACCCACCTCCAAATCCTCCCTTTCCCTCCCCATCCCATCAAACTGCTGGGATGCTAGAGCTGGGGGGCTGGCAGCAAACAGGTCACAGCTGCCAGAGGCTGCTGCCTCTCCAGTGGGGAATCATCCTGTAAACTGGCTGAGTGTTTGAAGAAGGGACTGATTTGGAGATGAACCTCAACAGGTTCAAGCAGAGCCCAGAGCTGCAGACTGATGAAGGCTGCAGGTCACCAGGCTTATCCTGTTCTGGATCTTTCCTGGCACCTGCTCACGGTCACTGCTGGATATCAGTGCTGGGGGTGCTCTAGAGATTGACCTTGCAACCTGGCGACTCCAAGTCTGTGCCAGTTTATCTGTGGCTGTGCCTGCTGCTCAGTTCTGAGCTGGGTCTCCCTCTCCTGCTGCTGGCTGCCAGGAGGGGCTCTGCCTGGGTGCTCGTCACAGGGAGGCAGGTGATGGTCCCTGCCAAGGCCACTGGCCACAACACTCGCTTTTCAGCCCAGGGGGGTGACATGCTGCCAGACACAGCCTTGGGTGACCTACCCCAGGCTGGCTTGCTCTGAGTGGGGGCTGGTCCCCAGAGGTCCCTTCCCACCTGCATCACTCTACACCGCAAGCTCAGTCTTGGGGTCAGCCGCAGATGAGCATGTAGCTCGTTAGCACACGTACAGCACAGGCTATGCAAAGGTGACCTCTGGCCCGAGTGGAGAGGGCCACCCCTTTGGGTCAGGGCTCCCACCTTGTCCAGGGGCAGCAGCGGCCGCAGGAGGTACAGTTGGCTGGACGGGAAGAGTGGAGGCGGGTGGTAGAAAAGGTCACAGCTGTTCCCCACGGGCAGCAGCGCCTGGAAGAGATACAGGGCATCAGGTAGATGGTTGTCCTGGCTCCAAACCTTGTCCTGGAGGCAGCAGGAGGAGGGTCCTTCTGAGGCACCCTAAACTCCAGGAGCCGCAGCCAAGGCACAGAGGCCAAGGGCAGGTCTGCCTTCCTGAGCTTGCAGCAACCCAATGGCAGGGCCACGAGCAGCTGCTGGGATCCGTGCTTCCCAACAGCTCCGTTAGCCCCCACAGATACGGGCATGTTCTCACCTGCAGCTCTCCAAAGAGGCCCCCACGGCGTGTCCAGGGCTCAGCGTCCCCCCCCAGCAGGATCGGGGCAGTGGTGCTCTGGCACCCTGGAGGCAACAGGAGACAAACACATGGGAGATGAACAAAAACCTGCTGGGCCAGGGGTACATCAGCCTCCATCACACATCAACATCACAATCCACAGCGGTCACAGCTCTGAGGATCTGCCCCCACAGCTGCGCAGCCCAGGCATGGGACCTCACCAGGGCTCGGGCAGCCAGCCCCATGCCCTGGGGTAGCAGCACACCTGCCGCAACAGGGCCAGGAGTAGGGGAATGGGGAAAGGAATGGTCTTGCCTCTATGAAAGGCATAAGACAACTCAAGGCTACAGTTGGAAAGCTGCAGCCTGGCACAGAGAACAGTGCGCTGCTTTGCTGCCCAGCTCTGCAGTGCCTGTGGGAACTTGCCCCTGTGCAGCTGCTTCCCTGTGGAAGTGGTTCAAGGAACACGGCCCTGTCTCACACTGAGCTTGGAAACCCTCTCAGGTTGTCATCGGGTAACAGTTCTTGGTTTGTAAGAGGTCACAAGGCCCACAGAGCAACCAGGGAAACCTAAACCAGAGGAAAAGGGGCTTCCAAAGTGATGCACAGGCATTCAAAATCCAACCTCATCTCTGTCACCTGGGGCATTACAGCTCCCAATGGCTCATGGATCCCTTTTAGCAAAAAGACTAAGGGGCCCTTGAACTAAAAGGGCTGGGGAACCATGCCCTAGAATTAGGCATTCCTTCTAGACTGTGAGAGATGGCCAAGAGCTGCTGTGATGACTGCCCTGTCCCCAGCAGCCGTGCTCCATCCTGCCTCGGTGTGTCAGGGCACGTGGGGGTGACAGCCTTCCCACGGTCATTCCCACTCTGCTCAGCGGGCAGTGCATGGGGAAGGGCAGCCCGATGATGGGTGCCGGCTGCTGCTGTGGGGCTGGAGGTGATGGAGGGCAGCAGCCAAGGCCCCACTTCCTAGGTGGGTAAGCCAGGGCAGCACTGGTACTTACAGCCAAAGCAGCTTCCCCAGGTGCCCTTGGGGTCAGGGTCACAGAGGAGATGGCCATCTGCAAAGGAGGCGAGGTGGTGAGCACAGGACGTGGGTCAGTGGTGGAGAAGGTGTCAAAGGGAGGTCCACTCCCAGGAGAGACCCCGGCACCCCCCGGCTGGACACAGGGACCCCAGACCTATGGGAGGGGGTCCCAGACACCCTTAAGGGGGGGACACAGTGGATCACTCAGAACAAGCTTCAGATGCCCTGGGTGTGCTGCAGTGCCAGGGGGACCCTGCACTTCAGCAGGGCTGGATTTGGCCAGGGTGTGATTATGCGCTACAGGGCCGCAGGGGCTGTCTCAGGGGCCACGTACCCAGCCAGAGGACGAAGGCACTGGCAGCCAGCAGCATGTTGCGGATGTCCCAGAGGTAGGGGTGGAGGTCATAGAGCAGCGCTCGTCCGGCGCTGCTGACAAAGCGGCTGTGCAGGCGGCATGTCTGAGCGCAGAGCAGCTGGAAGGTTTGGGCTCGGCCACGCCACTGCATGCCCTGTGGGCAGACCAGGTGTCAGCGCAGCCGTGACAGCCACAGTTCCGCAGCAGCACCTGGAACAGCCTTACCCCACAGCCATCGGGTGCCGTGGCTGGCACCCCCACGCTGAGGCTGTTTGCCCAGAGCCACCGAAAGTGCTCCAGGAGATGCTGCGCCAGTGGCCCATGATGGTAGGGCAGGTAGAAGAGCTCCACCAGCATCTGCACCTCCCCCAGCGTCAGCGGTGCCATGGGGCTGGACCTGGCCTCCTCTGGGGTCAGTGGTGCCATGGGGCTGGACCTGGCCTCCTCCAGTGTCAGCAGCGCCATAGGGACAGACCCAGCCTCTTCTGGGGTCACTGGTGCTGTGGGGCTGGTCCTGGCCTCCTCTGGGATCACCGGTCCTGTGGGGCTGGTCCTGGCATCCTCTGGGATCACTGGTCCTGTGGGGCTGGTCCTGGCCTCCTCTGGGATCACCGGTCCTGTGGGGCTGGTCCTGGCCTCCTCTGGGATCACCGGTCCTGTGGGGCTGGTCCTGGCATCCTCTGGGATCACCGGTCCTGTGGGGCTGGTCCTGGCCTCCTCTGGGGTCAGTGGTACCACAGGGCCAGACCCAGCCTCCTCCAGGGTCAGCAGGGCCATGGGGCAGGACACAGCCTCCTCTGAGGTCAGTGGTGCCATGGGGCCAGGGCTGGCGCCAGCTCCATTAGTGAGCGGTGCTGGGGGGCCAGGGCTGGCACCAGCCCCATGCCCTGGGGGTGTCTGGGGTACGTCAGCTCTGCTGGCTTCAGGCTGGGTACTACTGGGGGGCTGGCAGGGGCTGCCACCTCCTGTCCTGTCATCATTGGTGGGTAGAGGAAGGTTCTGGCTGGTGTTGGCCCCATTGCTGCAGCATGTGGCAGGGCCCGGGCCGTGGAGGGTCTCGGTAGCCCCTGGGGTTCCTGCAGACTGAGCACTCCCAGCTGTGCTGGGCAGAGCAGAGGAAGGCTCGCAGCTTGCTCTGACCCTCGTGGTGAGCTGGTCCCCGTCCCCCGTGGGGCTTTGCCGACTGCCATCAGGGGACCTGCTCCCATTGTCCTTCTTGGGCTGCGAGGTCACCTTCCTCCTTCCCTCCCCTGGTGCCATGTGGCAGGGCTCAGGGCCACGCTGGTCTGCCCCGCTGGGAACAGAGTCGTGGGGCTGGGGGTCGGCCATGACCTTCTGTCCTCCTGCTCTGCTGGGCTGTATCCTCGTTCCTCCCTTGAGGCTGACACAGGGGTGTCCCGGGGTCCTTCCTCCTGGTAATAAGAAGCAAAGGGGCAGCCCCTTTGGCACCTACATGGAAACTGCTGCCTGTGGGGCCCAACAGCCCTGGGGGTGGCCATGCTGGGAAGCTCCATCTCTGAGCTGGCAAGGACCAGGACCGTGGGCTTTGCATTACTCCGTGATCTGGAGTTCGGGCCTCTGTGGCTGGTGAGTGTTTGCCACCTTTCAGAGGCAAACACTGCAAAACACCAGGTTTGCACCTGGCTGAATCTCCCCTTCCAGAGCCATATTATGGCTCAGGCTCCCACGCTGCCAGCTGAGGAAACCCTCTCTGGGATGCAGCCAAGGCAGGAGCACCCATGGGGCAGCATGGCACGACAGACACCCACCCCTGCCCACCACAACTCACACAGACCCCACTGCCACACCAGCAAGAGAACCCCCTCCAAACAGGCAGGGCATGGGGCTCCCTCACCCCACCCAGCAGAGCTGGTCCAGCATTCTGGAAGGGGTGAGGGATGCTGCACCATGTGAGTTCACCACCTACCTTGCTCCAAGGCCTGCCGGTTTATCTCCACCACCCAGGCATGCAGTGCCAGCTCCAAGGCCTCCTGGGGGCTGTAGCTCCTCTCCTGTGGGCCTTGGCTGTCCCCCAGGGCTGTCGCAGTCTCCATCCCTAAGGAACTGGAGCTCATCAGTCCAGGCAGTCCCGCTCTTTGCTTGATGGAGCTATCCCACGCCACACTGAGGGAAGGCAGCCCACCCCCTCCTCCCCAAGGAGATGCCCCCCAGGATGGATCCCATGCCCTGAGATGTTGGGTAGTGCCCAACCAGGTGAGACACCTCACCCAGGCTGCCATGCAGGAAAGCTTGCAAGGCTGTGGCAAAGACGGGCTGCAATGGGCAGGCCCTGCCCTGGGTGCACAAGCTCACTGCCGGTGCTGAGGCCCCAAGCACAGAGATGCCTGGGGCTCTGGGGCCAGGTACCTGCAAGATCAGGGTGGGCACAGCTCCCTAGCTCGCTTTGAAACCAGCTGCCCAATGTGTGTATGGGGATGAAGTTGGCCTGGAGCTCGCAGTTGGGGTTGAGGAGCAGTCCATGGAGCCTGGGCATGAGGCCAGGGGCACGTCCCGTGTAGGGGCCCAGGAAGACGCGTCTGCAGTCATAGTCGTTGGCATACAGGTTGTCCCAGATGATGGGGCGGCGCCGCAGGACACCCTCCACCTCCTCCAGCAGTGCGGCCGAGAGCTCCTGTGACACCACCTTTGGTCCTGGAGCATCACAGCACAGATGTGGGTAGAACACACAGGCAGCACAGGCCATCGTGCACACTCACAACAGGGGTGCATGCATATCTGGGCACTGAGCACAGACATGAGGGTCAAGCTGCCCCACCTCACCCTCCCTAGTCAGGAGAGCAGACCCACTGCCTGACCCACTCCCTGCCTGTTTGGGGCTGCACACCCCGATGCTGAAAGGTACCACAGCCGAGCCACTCGCTGGCACCTCTCCCAGGATGGAGCCCGCAGTTGCAGGGTTTGCAGATGCTGGCTCTTGTTGAGAAGCTGCACAGTGCTGCACACCCCACAGAGCCAGGCCAGGCGCTCACCCGTCCAGATGACACTGATCTCTGGGAGCAGCTCCTGGCCGATGGTCAACAAGTAGCAGGACTGGCTGGGGCTGGGAGAGCACAGAGAGCTGCAGTATTCTGGGGAGAGAACACAAAGCATCCCTTGTGGGGCAGAGATTCTGGGAGAGGAAAGGCTGCCTGGGATAGATGGATAGGAGCTGGGGAGGTGCACGGTGCAGGGAATACAGCATGCACAGCTGCTGAAGCGACAGCCCTTCTGCAGCCTGATCCTGTCCTAGTCCTGAGATCTCCAGGGCTCCTGCAGGAGCATGAGGGGGCTAGGGAGACCCATGGAGGCTGTCAGAGCAGTCAGCTCTCAGCAGTTACTGGTCCTGGGTGCAAAGGGCACCCTGGGCTGCTGTGGGGTGCCACGGCTGGCCAAGCACCGGGCTGCCAGGGTGGGGTGTCTGGGGCCTCATGGCTGCAGGTGGTACCTGTAGGGCAGAAGAGGAAGACGGATGGTTGCCCAAGCTCCCGGTACACCTCATTGGCCACAGAGGCCTGAGCCTGCGCCAGGGAGGTGAAGACGTCTCTGTCAGCTTGGCACATGCAGGGGTCGATGTCATCGAAAAGCAGCGCGAAGGAGTGGCATCCCATGGCAGCCACCTGCAGGCAGGGGCACAGCTGCTAGCATCCCTGGGCAGCAGAGAAAAAGCAAGCAGGGAGCCCCGGACAAGCTCCTGCCGCCTGGGGCCGGTAAGCAGAGCAGAGCTCGGGGGTGCCCGAACAGATGGCAGGCAGAGCAGCCCCTGCCGCATCCCCCACGCCTGCCCATCGGATGCCGCGCACAAAGCCCGGCCGCTCCGTGGGTACGCAACAGCCCCGTGTCCACGGCCCACCTCACTCCCACCGTGCCACTGCCGGGCAGCCCTGCCTGCTCCCCGCCACCTCCGCCGCACCCCCGCATCGCCCCACAGCACCGGGAGCCCCATGGCACGAGCAGAGGCTGCTGGACCCTCAGGAGCAGCCTCGCCGCACGCCCGGGGAGCTGGCCCCTGCACCAGGGCTGGCTGGGGACAGCTGGAGAGGTGGCCGGGCATGGCTCAGCACTCTTTATTTCAGTGGCTCTTTATCCTCCCTGGGGACTGGGGGCTCAGCATCAGCCTCCAGTGCTGCCCAGCAAGCTCTGGGGCTTGACTGGTCCCTCTCCTGCCCTCAGTACTGCCTGCCAACAGCCAGGCATCCACAGAGCCCTTGGCTCTCTGTCACCATGACAGGGACAGCATGTCTGCCGCTGGGCACCCCACAGAGCTGCTCCCTGATGTGCAGCAGCAGGAGGGGTTTACAGCCCCACACCAGCCTTTGGGGTGGGCATGGGGCCCACACACAAGCACATGTGCCCCTCGCCTGGGAGCAGTGGGATGAAGGAATGGCCCACGGTACCTGCCTGAGTTTTTGCTGCAGCAGGAGACGATCCCCAGCACTTGAAAACACCATGTCCTGGCCAGCAGAAATGGCAAAAACAAACTCCACACTCTGCTCTTGGGCAGCTTCGATGAGAGATCGTATGTGGACTGGGGACAAAGCAGAGGGGGTGCTGTGAGCGCTGGGAGGCAACAGATGGAAGGAGACAAGGCATGGAGGGAGAAGGAACCACAGTGGCCCCAAAAGAAGGAGCTGAGGGCATCAGGAGGCGTGAGAGGGAATCTGGAGGGGAGAGTCCCAAGGGCAACAGTTTCCAGTTCCTTGGGACACAGAGGACCCGCTGCAAGGGTCTGTGGGCCCTGACATATTCGTGCATATTGCCAGAGACCCATGTCAGCACGTTCCCATTCTGGGTGGACTCCTAGGCAATTCCATGGGATGGGCAGGGTCTGGGAAGGCTCCTTGTACCGGGCAGGGTCTGGGGGTCTCCTTGCACTAGGCAGGGCCCGAGGGGCTCCCTGCAGTGGGCAGACTCCTGGCAGGACGAGTGGTAACAGCCAGCCTGACCCTGGCTGAGATGCAGACCGTGCTTCACCCTCGAGGACCCGGGGTGCCTGCAGCCCACCCGTGCTGGGGCCCAGCAGAGCCGCTACCTGCCTCATGCTCTGTGTAGGGCTCTCGCCAGAGCAGCCGGTGCTTCAGCTCATCCTTGGGCGCGTACATGTAGCAGTTCAGCCCGCTGCGGTTCAGCCTGCGCAGCAAGGACAAGGGGTCATCCAAGGCTCCAGGTGGGCTCTTTGCAAAGAGGCACCCAGGCAGGTGCCAGCCCACCCCTCCGAGAGCTCCTCGGCTCACAGCACCCACTCCTTCCCCAGAGCTGCACCACGTCCTGCAGCTTCCAGCCTCTGCTCTCACAGACTCTCCCAGACTGTGGAGCCGCAGCTCTTCCCCTGAACAGGGAGCCCTGCCTTGTGTACTTCTGATGGCCACACGGAGACATAAATCTCACCCAGTGCTCCCAGTGCTGAGTCCAACGATTTGTGTCATTTAGGGACCTCCAGAAAGATAGTGCACCTGGATGGGAAAGTCTCAGAGACCAGCAGGACAGTGCCTCCTGGGAGATGGGTTAACACCTGTGCTGCAGGGGAAAAAGTGAGTGGGAGGGACCAGTTTAGCCTCACCAGCCTGTTTTAACCACTCGACAAAGTGCTGTGATGATGAAAAGCTCAATGTCCTGAGCAAGGAATGGAGGAGGGGGGAGTAGCCAGAGCAGCCTCCGGGGAAGGAAAGGGGGTCCTTGGGGGGATACTGAGAACGAAATGGCCAAGGAGACAGAGGATGGGGCTGGAGTGGTAGAGGGAGCAGCTCAGCAGTCTGCTGCTCCCCAGGGCCCCGAGGGTGCAGGTGGCCCCAGCCCTGGAGTCCAGCTGTGGGGCTCCATCAGGCCAAACCACCCCTGCAGCTTTGCAGCAGCTCTTTCAGGGCTTGCAGTGAGACCTGGGGAAGCACTTAGCATCTGTATAAGCATGTCTGGGGGGTAGGTTTCTCTTCCCTTTCTCTTCAGCCATGCTTCTAACTGTGGAATCAAGAAGCAAACTTGTTTGTAGCACAAATACACAGGCGGTGAGGTTTTCTGTTGTGACTAGGGATTCCGGGTGAAGCAGGTATGTACAAGCTAGTTGCCCCCCCTGGATGTGAGGGGTCTCTGTGGAGCAGGATCAGCCAAGACACCTTGAAGAGCTGGCACCTCACCACTCCCCCAAGCCCAGTGTCCAGGAGCAGGGCGTGCCAGCCAGGTGCTGGCTGGCCTCGCGGACTCAGCCTGGGGTACCTCTCTGGGAAGCACACACACTGGGGGAGCCCTCACATCATCGCCTTGAGAAGGCCATGTCCTGTCTGCATGCTGGCCTGACTCCCAGGTAGTCCCTATATGCCTTCTGCACCATTCCCAGATCATGTCTTGTTCACCTGAACAGGTCAAGACCTTCAAAGTTATCACTCTACAATGTTTTTTGCAGCTACTGGGTCTCACTGGGGCTCTTTTGCACTCTTGCATTCTTCCATCTCCTCTCCAGTGAGACACCAGCACAGGACACAGTGCCACAGCCCTGGCCCAGCTCTGGATACGGAGGCTGCCGCCTCCTCACAACCACTGGATTGTCCCTTGCCTGCCCTGGTCTCCCTTTCCTCACGCTGTGTCCAGACATGCTCTGCACTACCTGCCCAGTTCCTGTACAAACACCTTTTTTTGGGGCTGTGTTAGGTGGTGTTTCAATGGAAGGGGGCCCAGAGCAGGCAGTGTGTTTACTGCTGAGGTGATGTGTGTACCACAAACTGCTGTGGTCTGACCAAAGGAAGTCAGTCAAAAAATCCAGGAGGCCTGAATGGATGAGCAAGGAGCTCCTGGACAAACTCAAACACAAAAAGGAAGCCTACAGAGGGTGAAAGCAAGGACAGGGAGCCTGGGAGGAATACAGAGAAACTGTCCATGCAGCCAGTGATCAGCTTAGGAAAGCTAAAGCCCTGACAGAATTAAATCTGGTCAGGGACATCAAGGATAACAAGAAAAGCTTCTGTAAGTATGTCAGTGATGAAAGGAAGCCTAGGGAAAATGTGGGCCCTCTCCAGAAGGAAACAGGAGACCTGGTTACTTGGGACATGGAGAAGGCTGAGGTACTCAATGACTTTTTTGCCTCAGTCTTCACCGGCAAGGGCTCCAGTCACACTGCCCAAGACACAGAAGGCAAAGGTGGGACTGGGAGAATGAAGAACCACCCACTGTAGGAGAAGATCAGGTTCAAGACCATCTCAGGAACCTGAAGTTGCACAAGTCCATGAGAACTGATGAGATGCATCCATGGGTCCTGAGGGAACTGGCGAGTGAAGGGGCTAAGTCACTATCCATCATATTTGAGAAATTATGGCAGTCTGGTGAAGTTCCCACGGACTGGAAAAGGGGAAACATAACCCTCATTTTTAAAAAGGGAAAAAAGGAAGACCTGGGGAACTACAGGCCAGTCAGTCTCATCTCTGTGCCTGACAAGATCATGGAACAGATCCTCCTGGAAACTATGCTAGGGCACATGGAAAATAAGGAGTTGACTGATGACAGACAACATGGCTCCACTAAGGGCAAATTGTGCCTGACCAATTCGGTGACTTTCTATGACAGGGTTACAGCACTGGTGGATAAGGGAAGAGCAACTGACATCACCTACCTGGACATCTACCTGCAAAGCGGACACTGTCCCACACAACACCCTTGTCTCTACATTGGATTTGATGGATGGACCACTTGAATAAGGAATTTGCTGGATGGCCGCACTCAAAGAGTTTCAGTCAACAGCTTGATGTCCAAGTGAAGAGCAGTGATGAGTGGCGTTCCTCAGTTGGTGCTGGGACTGACTCTGTTTAACATCTTTGTTGGCAACATGGACAGCGGGATTGAGTGCACCCTCAGCAAGCTCACCAATGACACCGAGCTGTGTGGTGTGGTGACACGCTGAAGGGAAGGGATGCCACCCAGAGGGACCTCAATAGGTTGGAGAGATGGGCCCATGCAAACCTCATGAAGTTCAACAAGGTCCTGCCCATGGGTTGGGGCAATCCCAAGCACAAATACAGGCTGGGTGAAGAATGGCAGGGAGTTGGACCCAAACCATTCTATGATTCTGTTCTATGACAGCTGCTGTGCACACCCTGCTAGCAAGGCTCACAGAGAAGCTCCAGAGCACCCTTCTCTGTCACACCCAGTTAACGTGGGGTCCAGCACTGCTGGCACTCCGTTATCTAACAGGTCACACTGATGTTGATCTACTGACATTAGACGGCCTGTCAGAGGAACTCTTTGGGACTGCAAGATTTTTGCCAAGCCATGCAGGTGAAAAGCCCGATTGACGAAAAGCAGTGAGTGCTGAAGCAGAGCTTTGGCAGGGTGGGCAGCAGAGCTGGGCAAGTGTCAACCTGCGGCAGGGCACTGGGCCTATGTAGTTTTCAGGTGAAAAGACCAAATAAGCAGAGCAAATACAGCACTCGGAGTGATTTGAAATGGCTGTTAAGCTGGGCTTCAGCAAGCAGTATACATCTTAATACAGCCAAGCATAAAGTCCTACTTAGGTAAAAGAATACAGAATATATGGTGCCTGAAGTAACAACAACATAACGAACAATCAGTTGAACATAAGTGCCCTCTGCAATGCCACTGTTAACTCAGCATAAGAGAAAGGCCCAGATTAATCACAGCAGAGTATCAGGCAGGACTAGAGAGATTTGGTGACCTCTGTGCTGGCTGCAGATGCTGCCAAGAGCAGCGACCACGGTGTAGGAAGGATGACGATAAACTAGAGTGAGTATGTCAAGGAACCACACACACAGATGCAGAACGCCTGCAAGCAAGAGTCTTGGAACCCATTCTGCTCACCCTCCCCGGGGGAAAGTCTCAGCCTGCCAGTGCTCCAGAGGAGGGTGTCCTGGGTTGAGTGAGTGGTGGAGTTTTTTGGTGGCAGGGGAGGGGGCTATCGGGGCGGCCCTCTGTGAGAAGCTTCTCGAAGCTCCCTCAGCTCCATGCCAGCTCCACTTCTGTTTGGGAAATTGAGCAAATCGGCTGCGCCTCTGCGATAATGTATTTAAGAAGGGACGTGATGACGGGCAGTCGGACTGGTGAGGAAGTTGTGGCAGCTGCATGAACACCAAGGTCAGTGGAGGAACGGAGGAAGAAAGGAGGGGGGAGGTGTGCCGGAGCAGACACCCCCCTGTATCCTGTGGGGAGATGGCAGGGCGGCCCCCCCCTGCCACCCATGAAGATCTACAGTGGAGCAGACATTGATTTATGGCCTGTGGCTTCTGCTTGCCTGATCAAGGTTCTGTGCCCGAAGAAGGCTGGGGTCTCATGGGAAAAGGTAGCCCCGCTGCTGTAGTTCAGCGCTGGGAGGATTGCAGCATGCGGGGGTGTCCCACGCCAGAGCAGCTCGGGAAGGGCTGCAGCCGTGGGAGGGACTCCAGCTGGAGAAGGGTGGTGACCCATGACGGAGCAGTGTGGGGAACGCTACAGCCCGTGGGAGGAACTCACATCAGAGAAAGTTTGTGGAGGACTGTCTCCTGTGAGAGGGGGACCACGATGGAGCAGGAGGAACAAGTTCCAGACACTCCCCTCACCGAAGATGAAGGAAGTAGCAGCACTGACTGCACCCCCCATTCCCTGCGCCTGCGCCACTGGGGGAGGAGGTAGAGATATCGGGAGCAGAGCTGAGCCGGGGAAGAAGGGAGGGGTGGGGGGAAGGTGTTCTCAGGATGTGGCAATGCTTCTCTCTGTCCTACTCTGTTATGTGTTGTTAGTGTCTGTAATAAATGTATGTTCTTTTTTTTCTTCCCCTAACGAGTCTGCCTTTTGCTCGTGATCATAAAGGGGGGTTTTTCCCCATCCCAGTCCTATCTTGAACCCCAAGCCTGGCTCTCTGTCCCTTCTCATTGCTGGAGGGGAAGAGAGAGAGAGCTGCTGCATTGTGGTTGGCTACCAACCAGGCCTAAACCACGACAGAGGGAAAAGCCACACCCAGCAGTCAGGGACATGACGGGGTCCAGGGTTGACTCACAGGGACACGCATTTGGGCGAGACGGGAGAGGAAAGGTCTCCGGCTCTCCAGATGCTCCACTGCAGTCAGAGCTGAAGGGAAACAGGTCTGAGAGAGATCATCAGGAGATTAGACTGCACAGTCATAAGGTCCTTTCTGGCCTCCAAAAGCACAAATTCCTTCCAGAATCTCCCCAGCAATCCAAGACTCACTGGAAATTATCAGGACTGGGCAGACACCTCCCTAGACAGCTCTTTTGGCACTCCTGTGTGAAAGCCATCTGATATATTAATTTATTTTTATTTATGCTCCTTAGTCGATGATGGTTTACATTTTCCCATGATGAACAGACTGGGAAGCACTTCATGTACTCCATGATACAAGTGCCTCATCTTGTTTCTTTCCAGAGAAGAAAAACACCGATGAACATACTGCTTACATGTGCAAACATGTGAACATACACCCTAGCCCAGTTCCAGGCAAGGCTGTCATTAGACCTTATTATTTCTAATATACTTTAAAACATCACATGTTGTTTTACTTCCTGCACATTTTCCCCCAATTTTCTAAGCTGCATTTTTCTGTATCAGCATCTGGTCCCTGCACTATGGTCCTTCCTTGCACTTGGGACGGCTCACACTGTCACCAGCGCACTCCCCCAGCACAACGGGCGCATTTCCCACACAGCGCAAAGCTGCCAGTGTCACCACCAGCACAGGCACCAGCACACGGCCCTGCCGTCTCTGGCCCACTACCCACACTGTCACCAGTGCACTACCCACACTGTCACCAGTGCACTACCCACACTGTCTGTCACCAGTACGCTGTCCCTGCTGTCACCAGCAGACTCTCCACACCATCCCCAGAGTGTTGCCCATGTCATCACCAGGGCAGTGCCCACACTGACCAGTACACTGCCTAGGCTGTGACCACCACGTTGCCCATGGCAGATGCTCCACGGGAGGCCCCGCAGGGCCCCATGCTGTCAGCACAGGTCCTGTCAGTGTAGCTCCTCGGACTGATGGCCAGTACATGGGTGCCAGCTGCTAGGAGAGGGCTTTTTCTCTCCTGCACAAATGAAGTCCCATCCCAAGGTGATTCTCACAACCAGCCAGTGACAGATCGTGCCCACATCCTTCTGTCACAAGGACACAAGGGCCACCTCCACATCAGGCAGGGATTGCAGCCTCAGGATCATAGAACCATAGAATGCTTTGGGTTGGAAGTCACCTCAAAGCCCCCCCAGTGCCCCCCCCTGCCCCGGGCAGGGCCCCCTTCCCCCAGCCCAGGGGGCTCCCAGCCCCGTCCAACCTGGCCTTGAACCCTTCCAGGGAGGGGGCAGCCACAGCTGCTCTGGGCACCCTGGGCCAGCGCCTCCCCCCCCCCCCCGCACAGGGAACAATTTCTGCCTTAGAGCTCACCTAAATCTGCCCTCTGGCAGTTTAAAACCATCCCCCTCCTCGTCCCATTCCCACCCCCTGACCCAGAGTCCCTCCCCCCCTCTCCTGTCCCCCCTTTAAGCCCTGGGAGGCCACTCTCAGGGTCCCCCCGGAGCCTTCTCTTCTCCAGGCTGAACCCCCCCAACTCTCTCAGCCCGGCCCCCCAGGGGAGATGCTCCAGCCCCCCCAGCATCTCCGTGGCCTCCTCTGGCCCCGCTCGAGCAGCTCCGGGTCCTTCTGCTGTTGGGGGCCCCCGAGCTGGCCCCAGCACTGCAGGGGGGGCTCCCCAGAGCGGAGCAGAGGGGGAGAATCCCCTCCCTGGCCCTGCTGCCCCCCCTGCTCTGGCTGCAGCCCAGGGCACGGGTGGGTTCTGGGCTGCCAGCGCACGGGGCTGCCTCACAGGCAGTTTTCCCCCCACCAACCCCCTCAGTCTCTCTCCTCGGGGCTGCTCTCCAGCCACTCCTCGAGGGCCCAGCCTGGGTTTGTGCTGGGGATTGCCCCGACCCCCGGGCAGGACCTTGCCCTTGGCCGTGTTGAACTCCACGAGGTTTGCCAGAGCCCCCTCTACAGCCTGCCCAGGGCCCTCAGGATGCCATCCGGGCCCTCAGCGTGTCATTGCACCACACAGCTCGGTGTCACCGACAAACTTGCACAGGTGGATAAAGGGGCCACTTGTGCCAGTGGTAGAGTGATGCAGGTTTTTTGTGTTTCCACAATGACAGGAGGCCAAGCAGGCTGGAAGCACCTGCCTGCAGCCCTTGCTGGGAGCGCAGGGCAGCAGGGATGGTGGCCCCAGACAAGGCGAGCTGGCCGCTGGCTGGTGGCTGCGGGCATGCAGCGTGCTGTCCTGCAGCCAGTGCACCCACAGGGACTGGTGCCACGTTGCAGTGCCCAGGCCTGCACGGTTCAGAGACGAGGCAATGGATGCTTGTCCTGACAGGGCAGCTCCCAAGGTGGGCTTCAGCCCATTGAACACCCCCATGTTATCTCTGACATGGACCCCAGCCCCTCTGCCTACTCCCCAATACCCCTCCTGCACACGGGCTGCCTTAGCTGACCCACATCACACTGCTGCCAGGGCAGAGCAGCTTTTCTGTTCCCTCCAGAGGCAGCATTTTCAGGCTCGTGTAGCCCCCCATGCTCCTCTCCAAACCCTTCCCAGCTGCCATCATTCCTCCCACGGTGTGGGCAGCAGGGTCTGACCCTGTCCCACTGGCAGCTCCCCGAGGGTCTGCACACTCACCGGGGCACCCATGCCAGCTGCATGGTGCCAGCATGCAGGGGCTAGTGCCCACCCAGCCCCCTCTGGACCCACTTTCCCCAGCCAAGCACATCTGGCTGCAGATGGGCTGTGGCAGAGTCCCAGCACCATCTGCCGGCACAGGGCAGCACAGCCCGCAGGCATCTGTCCTCGGGCTGCCGGTCCATCCTGCAGCCGCCACACCTGGGCCCAGAGCAGGGGAGTCTTTCCTCTGACCCGATCTGGAATGCCAGAGTGCTGGGACAGAGCGAGCACTGCAGGAGCAACCCTGGGAGAAGCATAAGCCCCCTTCACTGCCATCGACCCGGCTTCCCAAAGGCAGGCCAGCCCCAGGAGCCTCTCTCCAGCACGTTTTCCCTCACCACTCCTGCCTCCACAGCACTCTGGCTTCCACCTTGTCACCTTGCCCCAGGCTAGTACCTTCAGAGAGGAAAATTCAGGGTACTTGCCATTGAAAGAGAAGTTTCCTCTGTTCCATAGACCATGGTCTCCCATAGAAACCTGCAAAAATGGGGAAAAAAAAGCCAAAATGCCATTGTCAGTAACCGCCTTAAAAGTCTCTCTCTGTACTATCCCTAAGTGGCTGTTCTTAAAACCAGAGATCCACCAGTTACTCATCTACGGGTACTTCAAGTGTCTATTATCCTGCTATGATCTTGCTGGGCATTGGTATTCAAATAAGTTGGTATAATGTCTGTGCTTCCATCCTTCCCAGAAAGAGGCAGCTGTGAAGAATTGCACAAGGTAGCGCTTAACCTGGGAAGGGGAATTTTCACAGTAAAAGCCAAGCCTAGAGGAGATGGCTGAGGGCTGTCTAGGTTATAAGGCACTCAGGCATGACTTTGGGGTGCAACGTAGCACAGAGCTATCGTACATCCATCCTAGAGTTATCTGCCTGGGGATTTTCTTCTTTACAGAGACCAGCTCTGTGTGTCTCTGCATCTCTCAGTGTCTGTAGTGTCAGGCTGTGTCAAGTAAAGCATCGTCACTCCTGTATGAGCTATAAAAACTGCTCTCTAACCACTGCACTACCCAGACTGCGCCAAAATTGCACCACCACAGCTCTCCCCTGCACCCTGCAAACACATACCTGCATTGCAGCAGGGCAGGACTTTGAGGCAGCATCCCTGTCCCATGGCAAGCTGTTCAGATCAGGAACATATAACCAACCTGCAGGGATGCTCATGAGTGCTGGGACTGTGACTCCACAAGACATTTCACAGACACTTTGTACCTCACTGGAAAACACCATCCCCATAAGCTTGCAAAGGGAAAATTCAGAGAGAGAAAGCACACCAGGGAGCAACCTTACCAGTTGTCTGCTAACAAAAACACTCATCAATGAGCACCAAGGCTGGCCGCAAGGACATTGCCCTTCCAGAAGGTTCACTTCAACAAAACTGAATGCAGGAAATACAGATCTGGAGTCAGCAAATTCCCAAGTGTTCCTTAACATATCCACTTTTGCTGCTTGCAGGCTTTATGGCTGTTGAGCACCAGTGTCTGACACAAGCTTGAGGCTGCAGCACCACAGAAGCTGACAGTCTGCCCTGTGCTCTGCATGGCAGGGAACTGGTCTGTGACTGGATACAGTGAGCAGCGGCACCAGTGGACATGCAGCACACATTCCCCATTTAGAACCCCTTTCAAGGCAAGGCCCTTCCTATTTCTACATGTAGGAAGACCTGAGAGGTGCAGAGTTGTCTGCAAAGCCAGTGAGAAAGTGAGAAAGAATACCCAGTGGAAAGTAAGCTAGTTCACCTGGGGACAATGGAAGAATAGGCAGGTAAATGGGTTTGGGGAGATGCAGATTTGACAGCTTCTTAAAGAGGAGGTTAAGGAGAACCTGTAAGTGCTCCAGCACAGACCTGAAATGTCGCAAGAGAAGAATCTTCAGTCACGTCAAGTCTCTGCAAGATCTGGCAGCTGCAATGTGAAGTCTCACAGGAAATATGTCTTGAACAGTGATGGCAATTAGCCATCAAGGCAGCTTCCTAATTTCAGATGGGGTCTGCATCACGGGCAACTTTTAAATCAGTCAATGCACTTTCTAGCAGACAAGGCCAATGGAAGCAGATATTCAGGGAGGTGAATGCATTCACTAAACTGGGAGGTGCACAAGGGCAGATCACAATGACTCTGTTAGTCTGGGAGAAAGGACCAGCTCACAGCATGTGGCACGAGGCCAGCAGTGCCCAGAAAAGCACCCACTTTTCCCTAAAGCTCCTGAGTGCACTGGAGCCAGCCTGCCTGGGAGGGTGCCTCAATGCCCTTCTTCTGGCAGCAGCCCACCCTGCAGCCCTCAACACCAACCTGGGGCAATGGTGCAGCAGGTTGAGCCACAGCACACACCAGACATTATCTTCTTTGCAGGTAGATCTTCTACCTGCTTGAATATCTACACAGTTATTTCTCCTACTTTGAAATAATATATATTCACCTACTAGCCATCCCCTACCATGCATAGGGCCAAATTTGTGTCCACTCAAGGATCCCAGCAAACATATCACCCAAAGAAGATATTTCTACAATAAACAGAATTTCCATTTCCCAATCCATAGGAACTCCTGCTCAGCTCACAGTAAGGTTCCATGAGTCCCTGTACAGCACCTGCCTGCAAGTGCATCACATTTTGCTGTGAACTGACAATGCCTTCCAAGTATGACACTCATCCCCTACACATGCCCTGACAGCAGCAGCTCTGTTGAAAATGCCATCCTAGTGTATTCTGTCCAATAAAGTGGCTTAAATTGTATCAGCAAGATCTGGTTGTACCTGTGGCTGCATCTCCAAAGCAGTGATGTTGGTGCTCTGCTTTTTTAAGACAGATGAGCACTGATGAGTGATGATGTACACCTGTACCTCAACTCTCACATGGTCCAGATCACTACCAGTCAACACCATCACTTGCCAAACTCTGGACCATCTGGAATGTCCCAGCATTTTCTTCATGACCATTAGCAAAGTCCTGATGAACTCATTGGGAAGCAAAGCCCCTAGGCCCCAACTGTCCCCCAGCCCCTCTCCTGTCCTGGGTGCTGGTCACCCAGGGGTGTCAGTCTGTCCATGTTCTCTGGCTGCTGCTAGCAATGTCCAGCATGTCCGGAGGGAGCAGGAGGCTCCACGTAGGACCCATCACCCCTGGCCTGCCTTGGCCCTGCCACAGCTGTACCCTGCTCCACAGCCTGCCCACTGCCACACCACCCTGTGTACCCCGTCAGGGCCTGTGCTACCAGGGCGAGGGATGCCTTTCCTTCCTCCTTCTAGGGACCTGCTCCTCCTGCACTGGCTCTGCTGGCAGCATCTGTGCCCTTCTCTTTCCCAGGTCAGCTTTACTATACCAGAGATTTTTGTCTGACTCATTTCTTTTCACTATCAACTTCCCCATCCATGCACTTTCTATTTATTTTGTGTTTATTTGCATGGTGCTTTTGCTTCCTCACAGGCAAAGCAGTGGGCTTCAGCAGCATACTGTGCTGCCAAGAGCAGTGGAGATGCTTTTGCCCAGTGGGTGCCGGGTCTGGCCCAGCTCCAGAGGTGCCACGCTGCAAAACAGGAGCTGGGGGTGGGGGGAAGAAGGACAGGGCTGAGACATACCGGGCTGCCATGAGAGACCAGACCGTTCCTGGCCAGCTCTCGGTACTGCCCGAGGCAGAGCTGCACTGCGGGCAGGGAGGCAGGAGGGGCACACACCAGGATGCTGCCTCCACACCCGGGGCAGAGGAAAAAACACTGCAGAATGCTGGAGGCAGAGCAGCGGATCCCCATGCCCCACTGCAGGGTGGGGCGGGCGGGTCGCCAGTGCTGGGATGGCCGTGGGGTACAGCAGTGCTCTGGGGCAGAGCTGGGGAGCATCAGTGGGGTTGCTGGTCCCACACCGCTGGGCAGAGATCGGGTGCTGTGCAGGGGCCCGGCTCCCTGCCTCCCCAATACCCGGGATCCCGGGCGCGGCTCGGGTCCCGGCGGCCCTTCCCGGCCCCTGATCGCTCTCAGCGGACCAGGCCAGCCCCTGCAATGCCCGGACGGGGCACCGGCCCCAGCCGCGGCCCCCGAGGGACCTACCTTCCACCACGCCGCAGAGGAAGCGCGGCCGCCCCGCCATAGCCGCGCAGGAACGGTGCTGGGGCGGGCGGAGGGGGGCGCAGGGGGGGAATGGAGGGGTGCGCAGGGGGGGGATGGAGGGGTGCGCAGGGGGGGGATGGAGGGGTGAGCGGGAGGATGGAGAGGTGCGCGGGGGGGATGGAGGGGTGCGCGGGGGGGATGGAGGGGTGCGCAGGGGGGGATGGAGGGGTGCGCAGGGGGGGGATGGAGGGGTGAGCGGGAGGATGGAGAGGTGCGCGGGGGGGATGGAGGGGTGCGCGGGGGGGATGGAGGGGTGCGCAGGGGGGGGATGGAGGGGTGCGCAGAGGGGGATGGAGGGGTGCTCAGAGGGGGATGGAGGGGTGCGCAGGGGGTGATGGAGGGGTGCGCAGAGGGGGGAGATGGAGGGGTGCGCGGGAGGATGGAGGGGTGCGCGGGGGGGATGGAGGGGTGCGCAGAGGGGGATGGAGGGGTGCGCGGGAGGATGGAGGGGTGCGCGGGGTGTTGCGCGGAGGGGATGCGCGGAGGGACGGCTCCGCTGCCTGCCCTCCCCCCGCGAAGACGCGCCCGCCGCAGCGCAGGGGGCGGCCCCGGCGGGTGGGGCCGAGGGGGGGGGGGGGGGGCCGCCGCGTAGCCCACGGGCAAAGCCGCCCCGCGGAGGGCCGGGCTCTTCAGCCCGCCCTGGAGGTCGCCCCCCCAGGAGCTGCCCCTCGGCACCCCCGCCGGGCCGGAGCCTCCGCCGCCCTGCCCACGGGCTGGGGCCGGCCCGCTGTAGCGCCCGCTGCCCACGTCAGCCCCCAGCACCGTGTCCCCGGTGCCTCCAGCTGCGGGTGCTCTCCGAGGGCAGTTACTCCTCCCACCTTCACAGCCTCCCGGGACCTAACAGCCCCAGGCCCCAGAGCTGTTCCCCAGTGCTGGGGTGTCATTATCCCCTCATTTTCATCACTGAGCTGGCACTTTCCCCACCGGGACCCTCATGCCGGGCCAAGGGTGTGACGCCTGTCGGGCTCACCAGGTCCCTGAGATCAGGACTGTTCCATGTGCCCTGCACGTGACTCACCTGCTTGCATATGTCAGGCTGCGATTTCCTTTCCGTCACACTGCTCTGAGCTGTTGACACATGTTTGGCTCGTGATCCTCTCTGTCCCACAGGTTCTGGTTTGCGGAAGTGCTGCCACGTCATTAGTTCCCTATCCTGCAGCTGCAGTCAGTGGTACCTGCCTACATGCAGGACCGTGTGTTTGACATCACTGAATTGCTCTACTCTTTTTCTGATCACTTTTCCTGTTTGTCGGTCTCATTGCGAGGTGGACCTGTGGTCTCCAGAATCCCTGCAGCCTTCCCCAGCCAAATGGCATCGTAATCCAGAGAGCCAGTACACGGCTTTGTTACCATGCAGGTGTGAGGGATGGAGCCAGGAGATAGCAGAGATACACTGCCAAGTGCCCTCCCAGCAGCTGCCACCACCTGTAGCCATTTCATCCAACCCACAGGCATGGGCTTGCACAGAAGTGGTCGGAGGTCTAGAAAATTAGGATCTGTGGCATCTCCCTCTTCCCTTTGCAGGTTAATGTAGTGCTAGGCAGCCAAGTCACAGTGTCTGAGCCATCAAAGCAGCAAGGAGGCCAAGAGCAACTGACCAGCAGTGACCTGGCAGGGAAGAGGCCGTCGAAGTGCACTGCAGGCAAGTGAGGTCTGCCCAAAGCTCAGCAGTGTGGCATGGAGAGGGCTGTGCAAAGCAAGCAGAGCCCAGAGGACTTAAAGCCTCAGCCCCTGGACAGGAATCTCATAACCAGACTCACACACAGCAATAACAACTGTGTGCTGGGTGCGGGACAGACCATGACACTGCAGGAAAGGCAGCTCTGTGTTACCAGGCTGGGTTATTCGTGTGTAGGGAGCAACTGCTGGCACTTGCTGGGAACAGGCCATGCTCGTGCTTGCTCTTTGCCTTACAGCCTGCACCAGCCCCCGCCGTTTCGCTGCTGGGGAATGCTGAGTTCAAGCCTGGCCCTGTAAAAGGCTGTTGGGGCAGACTGGAGTGGCCAGCCATGGCAGGGGCACTGCTGAGAGTGGCCCAGTGCCCCTGGAGTGGCCACAGTGCCCGGGGACACAGCATGGCTGGAGGTAGGGAGGTGTGTACGACATTACCCTGTCCCAGAAGGCTGTCAGAGAAGGAAGTCAAGCACGGCTGTGCATACATGGGTGTGTTTGCTGTGATTCTTCCCCTTCCCTGTCGTCTCTGGGAGCACCTGCCCATTTGTTCCATGGGTTTCTTAGACTTTGAAGTTGAGCTAAGTGGCCTCTAATTCTTCACTTCCTTATTTTTCTTTTATCAAAGACAGGCACTGTGTCACTCCTTTTTTCCTGTTCTCTGAAACGTTGTCCATCCTTTACTGGTTCGCAATATTACCCTCACTTACCTTCAGTCCAGCCAAACTGCTATTTCCCGTTATCTAGCAGGAGCGTGCACCTCTGTCACTCACGTTAGCGGTGTTCACCGAGCAACCGCAGCCAGACTTTGAGTGCTGGGCAGGGCTGCCTTGCAGGGTGGCTGGCTGCACAGCTGGTGATGCCAGGGTCCTCCCACAAGGACTCGGGTGACTGCCGAGTGTGATTTACCTTAAGCCTTTTTTTGTCCCTGCTTGGGTCCCCCCGCACTTCCTCAGTGAATCCATTGAGCACTTGCGTCCTGTCACCTTCTGCTGTCCCCCCCAGTCCCAGCGGGACGGTGGGGCACACGGCCGGCTCAGTATCCTACCGCCGACACCTTCCTTTTTGAAGGTTTCCTTTCAATCCTTCGCGTTTCTTGCTAGTTACGACTCGTGTCGGTCGGAAGGCCCCCGTGGCTGGGGAAGGGGTGGCCGAGGCCCCGTCTCCTCCCCCCGCGGGTCTGGAAGCCGAGAGCCCTCCCGCGGGATGCGGCCGGCACGGCAGAGCGGCGCCAGCCCCGGCAGCGCCCCGCCGCTTTCCCGCCCGTGTCAGCGCGCCGCCGGTGACCCCCGCGGCTCCCGACCCGCCCGGCGCAGCCCCGCAGAGACCCCCCGGGCTGGGGACGGGGACGGTCCCGGACCCGGTGCCGGTGCCCGCCCCCCGCCCCCCGCCTCGGGACGTGGCTCCGAGCGCCCCGGCCCCGCCCCCCCGGCGGCGCGGGCGGCGGAAGCGCGCGGCGGGCGGCGGCGCGGGATGGACCCGCCAGCCAAGGAGGGGTCGCTGCTCGTGCAGCACAGCCACAAGTTCGGCACCAAGGTGGGCGGCCTGCGGGGGGGGCAGGGGGGAACCGGGACGGGACCGGACGGGACGGGACGGGACGGGCGGGCGGGCGGGCGGGCTCCTCCTCCTCCCTCCGGGTGCCGGCGGGCTCCGTGCCGCCGCCCCGGCCCGGCCCGCCGTCCCCGCTGCCCGCGGCTGGGCGCGCTGCCGGGCCGCCGACTGGCCGTGGGGGAGGCGAGGCCGGGACTCTGCCGGGCGCGGTGGGGCCGGTGCCCGCCGCTCGGCCCTGGCGGGGCGGGGCGGGGCGGGACGGGGCGCCCGGGCCGGCCGGCACCCCCGGGGCCGCCTCCGGCGAGCTGCCGCGCCGGCCGCCGCGCCCCACGGAGCCTCCCCTGCGCCCCGCCGCCGGGTGTCCCGGGCCCGCCGTGACCCCGCTGCCTTGCAGAGGTGGAAGCGGAGCTGGTTCGTGCTGTACCCTGCCAGCCAGCACGGCGTCGCCCGCCTGGAGTTCTTCGACTGCAAGGAGCCGTCGGCGCCGCCCGAGCGGCTGGGCACCCGGCGGCTGGACAAGACGGTGGTGCGGCTGGCCGACTGCACCAGCGTGGGCCCCGTGGCCGAGAGCGGCCCCCGGGCCGGCACGGCCGTCTTCCGCCTGGAGACCAGCGACAGGAGCTACCTCTTCGCGGCTGACAAGCAGCAGAGTGAGGAGTGGGTGGCGAAGCTGTGCGAGATCGCCTTCCCGGTGAGCCCCCGGGGCGAGCGGAGGGGCGTCGCGGGCACCGGGGCCTGGCCATGGCAGCCCTCGAGGAGAGGGGCTTCACTTGGCAGCCCGCACAGGGCAGGGGAGCGTGTGCGGTGGGGGTGGTGGCGTGACCCCTTCCCAGCACCTGGCCCTGGGGCTCCAGTCCCCTCTCAATAGCTCCCACTGTGCTAGCAGCCAGGTGGGTTACAGGACCCTTTGGCATGCTGTCAGTAATTCTTGGTGGCAGCTCCAAATTTCAAGTCGGTCTCTTCTTCCCCGCTGCGGAGCCTGTCCTCGCCCTCTCCGGAGACCTGGCAGGGCCCAGGTGATGGCTGAGCAGCGTTTCCTCTTGGCCCAGCCTCCACTGCCTTTCCTGCCACAGCAGAAGCAGAGCCGTGAGAGCGTCGCAGTGCCTGGCTCTGGGACGCACCTCTGGGCAGCACAACTGGTGCACCCTCTCGCCTTAGCCTTGGGGCTTGATCCTGCCTGCTGCTGGGAGCACCCCAACGGTGCCGGGCTGGTGGCACAGCCTTCAGGCTCCCCGTCCTCTGCCTGCACTCCCATAGCAGCTCTACAGCCTTCCTGAGCTGGTGGTCATCTCGCATGACGCCTCCCTGCGAAGGCATTTTGGTCGATGGGTGGCCTGCAAGTACAGTCACCCCCACCATTCTGTAAGAGCAGCCCGTGCCTGCCCTGCCCCATGGGTCCCTTGCTCTCCTTCCTAGGAGATGTTCCCACAGCCCTGGGTTGTGCTCTAGGCGATTCCAGACTTTGAGTGCTGGGCAGGGCTGCCTTGCAGGATGGCTGGCTGCACAGCTGGTGATGCCAGGGTCCTCCCACAAAGACTCTGGTAATTGCTGAGTGTGATTTACCTTAAGCCTTTTTTTGTCCCTGCTTGGGTCCCCCTGCAGTCTGCTGTCAAGCCAAATGTGTCTGTGCAGCAAGCGCCCTGCTGACCAGGCCAAGAGGCTCTGCCATGGTACTGGAAGTCACTCTGGGTCCATGCCATGTCTGTTTGGTACAGACAGTGTTGCAGCCTTTGTTCTGGAAATGGTTGGTGGGGTCGAGCTAGGAACACAGAACACACCTTTGGAGTGGTGCAGGGTAGCAGCAAGGCAGAGGAACATCGACTCAGAGCAGGGGTGTGCTCATACCTTCCTTCATATGGTAGCTGTCAGTTGTTTGAGGTCCAGAAGCAACCTGACAGTTTAGGAAGTGTGGAGCAAAAGGCTACAGGAATAGCACGTGTTCTAGAAAGGCCTGGCCTAGAGAAAAAGGCAGAGGAGCTGCACATGGCCTCTCTGCAAAAAGCTCAAGATCCTCAGTTGTGATTTTTGGTCTTCTGCATAGAGATAGTGATTTTGTGTCGTGTTGTTTTGTTGCTGCCCAGAAGGTATGCAGGGTCCAGTAGCTTGGGAGCTAGGTCCAGAGATCATTTGGAGTTCAGAACAGAATTTATTTTTCTTTTGAAGATGAGGCAAAATACAGTCAAATGGAGCCCTAAAGGGCTCTTTCAAATTGGCCTTCGACTCCTCTATCCCAGGCTGGAACCCTGCTGCATTAGATGCTTTATCTGAGCAGGAGCTGCTGCTATCAGCAGTAGGACACTAGGTTTTAGCAGTCCCCGTTTTACTTAGGAGCCAAACAATTAGGAGCCTGATGGCCCCTTTTGGGCCCTGCCTCTTGTTCAGAAGGTTGAAGCTTGCTGAAGCAGCTCTTGCAGGTCATCTGTGGGCCTTTCATTTGCCAGGGGCTTCCCTGGAGGAGGATCTTTGCTATTGAGTGGTAGCACTGAAGGTGCATCCTCCCACACAGGCCTTTTGGGGACCCTGCTGCTGGGACACGGTTGCTGACAGTGTGTGCGTTGCACTTTCAGTTCTGCATGCACTAAAATAGAAGTGCTTGCTTCCCTTCTGCGGGCTGTGTACCCATACTGGCACCGCCTTCCTGCTTGCGCAGTAGCAGGACACAAACCCTTGCATTACCGGGTGGTCTCATCAGCCCCCTCCCTTGCTCGTACGGCTGGGAGCGTGTGCCTGGGCCCATGGGATGCTTTGGGTGCTGACGTTGCCTGTGGTGGAGCACATCAGTGGGGAAGCAGAGCTGTTCTCTGCATTGGCATGAAGGCACCCACACAGGCATGCCATAGCAGTCAGGCAGGCAGCAATGGAGTGGGCACATGGGACCCCCAGGTGCTGCCCCACAGAAGGCTGTATCTCAGTGCTGGCTTGTGCTGTGAGACAGGGTCTGGGGAGTAGGGCTGCCGGGAGTAACTGCTTTCTCCTGCACTCTGTCCAGTGCACAGCCCAGCTGTGGCCCAGCGTTGTGCAGGGAGCTGCAGGGAAGCCCCTCCTGCACTGCCTGGCCCTGTTCATGTCTGTTTGGGGCAGGTGGGCCCTGGGGTCTGTCACTGCCTCTGGGCAGGGAAGGGCTTGGTATGGCTGTAGGATGGCCAAGCTGTGTGGGGCTGGGGTAGGCCCCTTGGGGAGGGCAGCGGGGCCCAGGAGATGCGGGGCTGGGAGGGCAATGGCTGCAAGGGGACCCAGGGGCGGACGTAGGAGGAGCGGTCAGGGGCTGATCTGCTCTCCCTTATCAGGGAAATGGCCCCAGTGATGCTGGCGTGGCAGCTCGGCGTGTCAGAGAGGACAGCAGGGACGCACCAGCCCTGGAGATGGCGGTGAACTCCATCTACTACTCGAGAGACGAAGGTGGGACCTGCCTCTGCTCTGACTTTGGGCCACCTTCTGCAGGGCCTGTCCTGCTGCTGCCCCATCACTGGGGCTTTGGTGGGCAGAGTGAGGCCTCACCTAGGGCTAGGGATGCGGCTTCCTCCACCCTGCCCTGAGCATCCCTGTCCCCACAGTGAACGCTTTCTGGGTGACGGTGCAACGGACTGAGGCTGCGGAGCGATGTGAGCTGCGCGGCACCTACATTCTCAAGGCTGAGCGTGACAGTCTCGTCCTGAAGGACCCACGGACAAATGAGATCCTCTATGTCTGGCCGTACCGGCTGCTTCGGAGATATGGTCGGGACAAGGTAGGGAGTGGGGGGGAGCGGGGCCCTGCATGCCGTGCACCGAGGGCTATTTCCCTGCAGGCTTTCCCTTGCCGAAGGGTAAGGAGCTGATGTGCCTGACCAGCCTGTGGCAGCCGTGCAGCTCTGCCAAATGCCAAAACTGCTATAGCCCTCGGCAACCACAGCAAGTGTCCCCAGGGGCATCTGTGGTCCTGTTATATCCTTGGTTCCTGCCTGTGCCACTGTGCAGGAGCATGGGCTAGCAGGACACCTGTCCCCACCAAGAGCACGGCTGTACAGAGCCTTTCTCTGTGTAATCATTGCCTCACTCCCACTGGGACCGTTGCAGCCCCAGTGGCCAGCCGGCCCCTCTGCCGGACATCTCCACGGCTGGCTTGCCCCCCTTCTCCATTCCAGCGCTCCCCAGCCTGTGGTGTGGGCAGGCATATCCTTCCGTGCTGCACACAAGCTCTCCCCAGCCTCCAGGGACCTTGGCTCCCTGCAGTCCTGGCTCTGCCCTGGATTCAATCCATCCCTCTGAAAGGGTGGTAGCCAGAGCAGGAGGGGCTGTCAGTTACTCTGGATTTCTTCACCCTACAGGGTAAACTGCTCTTAGCCTGGCTAACCTGCGTAGGTCTGTCCCCTCTCCAGTGTCCACCAGTCCTTGATCTGTCTTGCTGCTACCCTGAGTGCAAGAGGTACCTGCTGCACTGGACGGGGAGGAAGTGGTCTCCTCAGGGCTGTTTATAGAAGTGACGGTGTTGGCTGCAGTCTGCTGATGGTGCTTTCTGCGGCACTTTACCAAAACAGAAGTGGAAACTGAGCTGCTCTTGGGGAGGCATCTGGCTCATCTGCAGGGGCAGGATGATAGCCACATGGTATAAGGAGCAGGGAGCTGCACCCACAGGTCCCAGAGCGGTGACAGCTTGGCTGTGCTTGTGCTTGGCAGTGCTGACCCACAAAAGGAAGTCTGTCCCCAGAGGCTTTTGTAGCAACCCCAGAGACTGCTGCTGCATGTGCAAGAGCACCAGTGAGGCAGAAAATATCACCTGGATTCAGGGACTGAGGTTCAGGAAGGGTGTGGGCAGCTGCCAGTGGGAACCTGTGCGTGAGTGTGTGCTCAGGCCTGAGGAACACAGCCTTGGTGCAAGACTTCTCTTTAAAATACTTTATAGCATTAACAGAATAATGCTGGTAAGGCAAATGCTTTGCTTACTATTGGTAGCCAAGCTGCTGCTTCTGGCCTTTTTCCCGTGGAAAGCAGCATTCTTCCGTCTTGTATTTCTCATTTCTGGATCGCTTCCCTCCTGCCCGACTAATGCTGACTTACCCAGGATGCCCGTAAGAGTTTCCCCTGCTGAACTGTCACTCTTCACACCTTTCTCCATTCTCAATGCTAACTGCGTATTATTTTCTAGACTATCTGGTGCCAGCTGACCCTGGTGAAATTGCTCAGGTAAGGTGGCAGATCTCCAGCAGGACCTGCAGCTCTGGCCCTGGAGCATCACTCGGTGACGTCCCCTCAAGTGTGTATCTCGCTCCAGTTTCACAGCTTGTTCTGACTGGCTGGGCAGCGCAGCCTCCCCCTGCCCACGTGCTGTGAGGCTGCTGAGCGCAGCATCCCCTGGGGTGGTGCTTGCTGAGCTGTGGCGCTCAGTGTGGGGAGCAGAAGGAACAGGATGTCCAGCGAAGTCTTTTGCAGGATGTGCGGGATCAGCACTGCAGTCACGTGCCCTTCAGCAGGAAGCACAGTGTGCTGGGTTGGCAGGTGCTGAGCAGGATGTGACCCTTCCGCTTCCCCTGCAGGTGATGTTCTCCTTCGAAGCTGGCAGGCGCTGTGACTCCGGCCCAGGGAACTTCACTTTTGAGACCAAGCAGGGCAACGAGATCTTCCGCCTGGTGGAAGCCTCCATCCGGGAGCAGAAAGCGCAGGTGGAGGAGAACCGGCAAAGCTGCGACTCACTGGATGCAGACAGCCCCAGCATGGTGCTGATCCGCCAGGCCCTGGCCGACTCCCTGACCCTGGAGCTGCCCGCAGAGGGGGATGATGCCCTGGCACCCAAAGTGGGACTGGCGCCCCGGCCCAGCGCAGTGCCAGAGGAGAGAGACGTCACGTCTCTGCTGAAGACCCGGACTCTTCCAGAGCTCCCTGTGCTGCAGGCCAAGCCCGTGGTCCTGAGCACACCCCCACGCTCCCCTCTGCCAAAGGTGCCCCACGCCGTGCTGCTGGCTGAGGACCTGTCCAGCGTGTACTCGGAGCCCCTGGACTCGGTGAAGGGCTGCCGGCCCTGGCTGGACCCGCTGTACTCAGACCCCATAGACACCAAGCCTGCGAGTGGGGCCAAGGCACCCAGCAGTGCCTCGGATGAGACGAAGCCCCGGCTGCCAGCGCCGCTGTACTCGGGCATGTACGACCAGGTCCAGGCTGAGGGACGCAGCCAGACCCCTGCAGTGCCCGGGCGGAGGGAACACATCTATGATGAGCCCGAGGGTCGTGCTCCCCGCTCGCTGCCCGCCCCCACCTGCATCTACGACGAAGCACGGCCCACGGGCGAGGCCTGGCGCACCCAGGGCCACGACGGCAGGGGCGGCTACGAGTATCCCTACAACCCCAGCACGGACGACTATTCGGTACCTGCCTTCCAGGCCAAGGCCAAGGGCCCCAAGCCGGTGCCTGCCCCCAAGCCCCAGGCAGCCTTTATCCCTAAAAGCGCTGAGAAGAGTGGGGACCCTGGCAGGCGGCGAGGGAATGCAGCTCCTGAGAAGGTGGTTGTCAAACCCAGCCTCAACAGCAGCAACAACAACAACAACATGGAGGTGCTGTACAGCCAGGTGGTGAGGCCCCGGCATGGGCAGAAGAAGGAGCAGTCTGTGGATGAGTGCAGCTTGTCGCCTGTCTACGAGGACTTAGGAGAGATATAGGGTGCTGCTGCTCTGTACCTGCCCAGGAGGGGCTGGGGGGCCCAGGCCCATTCGTGAACAGTGCTGGCTGCTGTCCTCCGTGGGTCCTGGGGGTGGCTTGTGGTTGCGGACTGTTCTGGCTCAGGCAGAGCCCCTCTTGTTCACCAGCACTGAGGGGCTGCGTTTCCCCGGAGGCCCTTTCCATAGCAAGAGCAAGATACCTGTGGCTGGTGCGGGTGCCAGCACGCTTCTCAAGCTCTGGAGCTGGCTCCACTGCCACCTCATCTGCAGGAGGGCTGGCTCTGTCACCCTGTGCCTGCTTCTCTTGGCTCTGCTCTGGCTCCCTCTCTGACAAGGCTGCAGGGCTGGGATGCCTGTTGTGGTGCATGGGAGACTGCTGTCAGTCTCCAAAAGTATTTTTATACAAAATTATTTTAATATTAAAAGCTGTCTTAGAATGAAACTCTTGCCTGTGGCATGTCTGGACTGTCAGGCATATGGATGGGGAGAT
The DNA here is from genome assembly GCF_018691265.1 of Tyto alba. NCBI lineage: Eukaryota > Metazoa > Chordata > Aves > Strigiformes > Tytonidae > Tyto > Tyto alba. The sequence continues at coordinate 56,470,777 of NW_024881327.1, forward strand.
CCGGGCGCAGTGCGGTGGAGCAGGGTGGCCCGGCTGAGCAGTGTTCACGTATTGGCATGGTTGTGTCTGTGCCAGAGCTACTGAGCTAAGAGGAAACCATGAAGAAAAGCACGTGCCAGGCTCAGCTGTGGTAAGGATGCCCTGATGCCAGAGGATTAAGGCGCATGAGAGTGCAGGCTTGCAGATACCTTTTATGTGGTGATCTGGGCACAGAATCTTGTGATGGCCTCCAAGTGTAAGGCTGAGCAGGGCCAGGCTGCAGCTCTGCTGCAGCTCACTCGGTGTTGATTAGTGTCATGATCTCTTATTCCCCAGCCTGATCCCTCTGCTGATTTTTTTCCCCCTGTTCCCAGCTGCTCTTGAAAGGCCTGGGATGGCCCAGGCTGGATCCCATTGTCTTTAATGTCAAAAACTGTGTGGTCTGAGGCCAGGGGTTTGGCTGTGATTGCTGTGTGGCCAGCCTTGGGAAGAATCCTGTGCAGGGGAAAACCAGATTGTCCTTTTGGTGCTGGTAATGGTTTTGAGAGACTTTATGTCCCGTCTGTATGGGGCTAGACCAGGCACCCTGGCATTTGCTGTCCCTGAGTCTGGACAGGGCTACTGATGACTTCTGCAGGTTTACCAATCTGTTGATATAGACAGCAACAAAACAGCCAGCTGACAAGCAGCCCTGTGATGTACCTGTGGAGGCGACTAAGCGTGACTTCTGCAGCCCCAGCTCAGACCCAGGGAGTCACAAAACCATCGGGGAAGTCTGGAGGATCAGGTTCAGGCCCCCAGGCTGGTGAGATGGTGACAAGGTGGTGAGCTTTGACTAGGCATTTGTCTGATGCCCAAGTTGCAGGGGGGAAGCCTCAGTCCTGTGTCCTGTAACAATACAGCACAGCTGTAGCCAGGACCACTTTGTGGCTGTTCTCTTGTGCTGGGTCCTCCCCCACTGGGGTTTTGCTGCAGGAAAAGTGAAAAAGCCTAAGGGGCTTTGGGAATCTGGGGGAGGTTGAGGTGGCTCCGGCCTGGCATGAGAAGCATGAGCAGCAGGCATCTCAAGAGCAATTCTGCCTGCCTTCTCCAGAGAAGAGCTCTGGGTGTTGCTTAGCAAGGGCCTAGGCCGCCTGCCCATGATCCTTGCTTGTGACTCCAGTGTGAGGCTCCAAGACTAGATGAAGAGCAGCCTCCACTCCCCTTCCATATGGCCATGGGTACTTGTGCATCTTCATCACTGCAGTCACTATCTCAGTGCACTGTGTTTGCAGCGTCCTGTGGAGCTGAGCGTGGCGGATGTACAAAGTGGCCAACTCAGCTTTCACTAAAGAGGGCAACTGTGAGAAAGGAAAATGCTTCAGCATCTGTGCCAGTCCAGTGGTCACTGCACAGCCCTGCACGCCTCTTGACTTGGAGGAAAGGATACTTACTTTTCTTGCTTCAGCAATGACATCATCTCTTGTAACAGCCTACCTGAGACTAAGATGTAAGTGCACAAGATGGGAGGAATGCTCCTACACGTGGCCTGCTTTATTTATGCACCCTGCCACATGACAAAGAAGTGTGTGCAGTGGGGAAGGGTCTTAGTCTCTGCTGATTGGAAAGAGACAGTCTGTTCTTTCCTGGCTTAGTGTTGTGGACAAGACCTGTCATTTTGCTCAGACTGCTGCTGTGTGCTTTACCTTATCTCCTTTCTGTCAGCAGTTCAGGGTGTAATAGATGCTTTGGGAAAGCATAAGAAATAAGGTAAATACAGAGTGAGCCTTTGGCTGGTCACAGCCTTCCTGTTGTCAAAGCAAAAGTCAGCAATGAACCCTGACTTTAGGACCAGGAGATGATCTTTCTGGATTCTGCCTAGATTAGGATTTCTTCTGTCTGCCTTCACAGAATCACAGGATGGTTTGGATTCAAAGGGACCTTAAAGCCCCCCCAGTGCCCCCCCTGCCCCGGGCAGGGCCCCCTTCCCCCAGCCCAGGGGGCTCCCAGCCCCGTCCAACCTGGCCTTGAACCCTTCCAGGGAGGGGGCAGCCACAGCTTCCCTGGGCACCCTGTGCCAGTGCCTCATCACCCGCACAGGGAAGAATTTCTTCCTTACATCTAATCTAAATCTGCCCTCTCTCAGTTTAAAACTTTTACCCCTTGGCCTGTCACTACAGGCCCTGGTAAAAAGTCTGTCCCCATCCTTCTTATAAGCCCCCTTTAGGTATTGAAAGGTGGCCAGATGGTCTCCCTGGAGCCTTCTCTTTTCCAGGCTGAACCCCCCCAACTCTCTCCGCCTGGCCTCACAGGGGAGCTGCTTCAGCCCCCCGATCGTTTTTGTGGCCCTCCTCCTTTTCCTCTCCTTTGTCTCACTTCCACGGTCCCCTTACAACTAATTTCCATGTGTTTAATCAGTGAAGCACCTGGGTGCAGCTCAAACACAACCATGGCACGTCGCTGTGGTTGTGTGCCATGGCAGAGTTCAGTCTCTGTACTTGGAAAATGGTATCCTGGCAGCCGGTCCTGAACAAGGCTCTGCTGAGGTGCTTGGGGATGCATGGCTTATGCTTGGCTGCTCACTCTGTTTTCTTACAGTGCAGAAATTGTCCTGGACAAGCAGCTTTGTTTGCTTCTGCCCAGTACAGGTGCTATGGGCCGGATTGGGTGATCCTCTGGATATCAAGACTTCCTCACATGAGGACAGACTGTGTGCTTCCCTGTTCTCTGCTAAAAGCCCATGCCCCGGATTAGCTGAGACACATCAGAGTACAGGTTTAGCAGCCAGAGCCGGGATGCAACAGAAGAAGTAGTCTTGGTCTATCTAGGCCAGGTGCAGCTTTTACCAGAAGAAAATTACTTGGGAGCTACTCACAGGCCAAGCAACCTCTTCCCCTTGGGGCTACCTTTTTCTCTTTCTCGTTCTGAAAGGTATGTTCTTTTATAATGGCTACCGCCTCCCCTTTAGGGCCTAGTGTGGTGCAGACATGAGACAACTGTTCTGCCAGGATATCCTTTCTCACACTGGCATTAGGGAAAGCACCCAAGTTCCTTCTGGCTGTCAAGAGTTGGTCAGAGCAACAGTGCAGTTATTGCCCTGCTTCACACTGTGGTGATCTAGTGGAGGGCCTTTCAACAGGGACCCCCAAACTGCCCCGATTTTGTGATTTGCTTCCCCTCATAGTCTTTTTCTTCTTCTCAAGTTTCCCCTTTAGCAGCTTCTTTCTATCAGCAATAAATCATAAGCCCCTGTTTACCACTTCCCATCGGCAAGGTGTTTTGTTGACTTTGTTCCCCAGTTTAGTATTTATTATATGGTTACCAAAGTAAATTCCATCTGCATCATCAGTTCAGTCAAGCTAATCCACCGTTGTGTTGTGTTGTGCCACATATACATCCCTCAGCCCGCCTGATTTTGTCACTTGCGTATTTTCTGGTTGGCATGCACCAGGCTGGGCCGTTTATATGTGTTACTGCCCTTTGCTACTGCTCCTTCCACAGTTCCCTGTGTTCTGAGCTTGCTGGAGACAGGCAGGGGTTAGCCACCAGCTTCCATACCCTAACAAACCCATATCCCCATGTCTGCAGGGGTGTCTGCCCTGTTCTCAAGGTACCTGCCCTGGACATCTCACCCCAAGCAGCTGCCTGAGATGCAGCCTCATGCCAAGCATGGAGTGTTGCCGAGGCATGGGAAGAGCAAGTCCATGTCCTGGGTGGCTAGCAGGGCCTGTTACTGAGCTGGGATCCCAGGGAAATGAGGTGGCTCCAATGGCTCCACTCTCCTGCTGTAGCAGTTCCCCTGGGAGCACGGTGTTTGCATTGTGCCCTTGGTCATCTACTGCTGTTTCTCAGGAAGTACACGTCAGTGCTGGGATTGCTGCACACAGTACACATTATAAACTACAGACAGTAAGTGAACATTATGGTGGATAACTTTATTTTGAAACAGCTTGTCAGAATGCAGTAAGTAGAACACAAACCCTTGCTAGTGCTCGGCATACAGTTAGCCTAGTGACACCACCCTGCTTCAGCTGAGCTGAGCTGCCCTCAGCTCCTTCCCTGCCAGGGGCAACTGTCCTATGTCTGCATTGAAAAACAGGCTAGCACCTGTGCAAGCACTGGGCAGAAGCTCTCTGGAAAGCTCCAGGACAGCTCACCCCATCTCCTGAACCCTGCCAAAATGTACTTGCCATGTTGTCTTGCAGACAGCCCCATAGGCACAGATGGGCCATAAGGAGAGGGGCGTCCAAGCAGCAGTTGGCTGGGAGAATGGTGCTGTGCTGCAGTTCCAGCTGTGGTAAGCTGTCACTGTGTAGGAGCCAGCCAGGGCATTACGACTGTTACAAACCCCTTCATGAGCTGGGGAGTTGGACAGTGAAACCAGTTACAGAAGCAAGCAAATCGGCATCATCATGGATAGTGCTGCTCTCAGTGCGGCAGTGTTCTGGGCTTTAAGATTGAATTCATAAGCCCTGTTTTATTTATATATAAGGCCTATTGAAATGCCCTGCTAAACCTGCTCCTGCAGGATGAGGGCAGCTTGACATTACTTCCTACTTTATGTTTGACTTCCTCGCTGCCCTGCTTGCAGCTTTTCTGTACCCGCTGACAGCAATCTGTGGTTTGTGGCCTGTCCGAGCCTAGTCTCAGAAACCAAAATTTGAGGCATGCTGGTGATGTGTGGCTGACAAAAATAGGAAATACAGGGTGTTGCAGGGATAGCTGAATCTCTGGACAGAGGGCTCCAGAGCAGCAGGCTTCCTGCAGACTGACTTGGTGACTAACAAAACCATAAAACAACATGGAGGAACAAACAACGGGAAGTGCCTGTCTGACCAAGGCTGAGCTTAGTGTCTCGCCTGACCGCTTCCGGCCTGGTGCGTAAGGCTTGGCAGCTGCGCAAGAAGCCAAGCCGTGACTACATGTGAGCAGGCTCAAGCAATACACTGGGGTTCACTGCAGGAACTCATCGTACTCTTTGGGGAGCAGGGAGCGCTCACAGGAATATCTCCTCACTGCTGCTGGTCTGAACACTTGGACAGGAGAAGGAGCCATCAGAAGGGGTGCCACTGTGGCTTTGGCTCTGCTCTGATGCTGCAATACAGGGACAAAATACAAATGAACCTTGTGGGAGGAGGCACTGGTTTGCCCAGCAGTGTGCTGTCCAACCGTGTCTGCATGTGCCAGCTGTCCAGCATCCCTCTCCTCAATTGCATGAGTTTATGCTACACCCATCCATCTGCTCTGCCAGCTGCATGTGAACGTTGCCCTGCCATATGCTGCTTTCCCTGTACTGCTGGGGTACCAGGGAGCTGCCCTCAGCCTTTCTGCAGGAAGCAGACCAGAAGGGCAGAACAGAGAATATCTAGGCTAGTCAAAGGCAAGAGACATACCTGCTTGGGTTGATGCCGCTCTGGTCGCTGGTCCCTGGGCTGGGCCTGCTGCCAGTGCAGAGGTTTGTACAACATGCTTTTCAGGTATTTGTAGAGGTTGCTTTTTATGTGCAAGGGGTTATAAGCAACTTCCACTTCCAATCTGTTCAGGGCACTCTGCTCAGACAGAAGAAAGAACATAGTGGCTGTGAGATGTGAGAGATGTAGAGGCTGTTGGGTTTGCTTGTGTTTTTTTGTTGGTTTTAGTGGCGAGGGCTTTTTTTGGAGGGATGAGTGTTACAGATACTCTGTGCCACCCTGCAGTGAAGGGAGAAGGAATCTTTGGCTGTGCTGCTACCCACAGACCGTGCTTAGCTGTGTATAGAACAAGAGGCATCTGCAATCAGCTCTTAATGGATTTAAGCATGCCCTTGCAGGATGCAGTCCTATCCTCCCCTCATGCCCAGCATCAGCCAACAAGCTGGAACACCCTTCGTGGGTGCCACCACTCTCAACTCTCTGCTTCATAAGGCCTCTTCTCCCTACCCCCAACAGACATGCAACATGGCTCCAAAGGACAGGCATTTCCTTTCTGTGAAGAAAGCTGTAGGATATATTGGCTGCTAGGAAGTTTTGGATTGCTCCATCATATTCCAGCTCCCACTAGACATTTTCACAGACGTTTCCTCCTCTACTCATCTGCTAAGACCTATAGTGAGGGTTCTGCCCTTCTTGGTGTCACCTGAAGCAGAGGCAGACAACTCAGGAAAACGTATGGATGCACAATAGGAAATGTAGAAGCCCGAATCTATTGGAAGAAATAGAGACACCTTATCTATTGATTTATCTTACGCCTAAAGCACCTCTCTGTGCAGTCTGAGGAGAACCATATTCCCCAGCAATGAGGGAAATAGATAGATACATCTTCAGCATCAGCTGCATGTCCTGTGCATAAAGGCTGATTGTTACTCCGATCCCTGCTTGTACAACTGGGATCCTTTCCACAGGTATTTGGGCAGGGCTGTCAATGACTTACCTCTATAGGGCCATGCACACTCTCAGGATGTTCACCAAGGAGGGCTGGGAAGGTTGATGGCAGCAAGAGCTCTCTGATGGCCACTGCTTTGACAAGTAGAGAGGCAGAGTCGGAAGGAACAATGATGTAGTAGGAATGCACCATGATGTTCCAGTTTGGGCTTGTGTTCTGTGGCTCACGTTTAGCCAAAAGCATCCACTTCCTTTTCTAAATGGCAAAATCCAAACCCAGTGTGAACAATGGGCAGTAGCCACTTCCTTCAGCACTTTCACTGTAGCGGCTGCTGGGTTCAGGAGCAGAGACATTCATACACATCAGAATAAGAACACTATTCTGCATTATGGTTGAGGATAGTATGTTGTTTGGTTTTGTTTTTTCATTGAATGGAAGACAATTCTTAAGAAAAATATCCAGTTTTGCTTTTTGCTTTACCACTTGTCAGTAATGGAAAGTTCTCAGTATCTTGAGCCTCGGTTAACTATTTTCACAATTAAAGATGCATGTCTAACTCCAGCCCTGACTTTTGCACTTCATACTTCCAAACACTGTATTTCTCATAGGCTAGGGGGTCTTCTCTAAGGTTTGATATGCTGTAGTGTCTTTCCAGTGGATGTATTGTCTGGAAGGATTTACAAGCCCAACTCAGGCCCATGAGATGAAGCTGCAGCTTTTGAAACATGTTTTCTGGTGCAGGCTAGACAGATAATACTAGATATGCACTAACTATTCCTTTCAATGCCAATCCCTCCCCATGAGACTGCAATTTTCACACACTCACCAGAAGACTATGACATAGAGCATGGAAGCTGTGCTGATTTATCTCCAGATCATCCCAGTCTAGCTGCCAGCAGCTTGTGGGCTTGATGATGAAGGGCAGGCCATACAGTACAGACTCACAGACCCCTTCAGACTTCAGAGCCCTGCAAATATACAGCTCACGTTAGTGAAGCACAGACAACATGCAACCAGCAAGAAGACTGCCAGGAGATGACTAGCTCATGTGGCTATGGCAGTAACAGCTACACTACTAATACATGCACTTAATGTCTGTGTTTCTGTGGCCTGTCAATATGAAACCTTGCAGAAAAGTCCAATTGCAGTGAAAAGAGGCTTTCTTGCCGATTTCCAGATTCCCTTCTATCTGCTTTGACAAAAGCATGCCAAGAAGCAAATTCAATCTTCATGCATTTTGTATACAAAACAGATTGTTAATCTGGCCTCTTGGGCAATAACTCACCCAGACAATTACATCTCTTCCAAAGTGATTTTTACTGGATTATGGTTATCCTTTGCTTAAACTGACATGTGCTTTACTCCTGCACAGAGCCAACACCCCAACACAAACACCACTATGGACTTTGTAGTGCTTGATGTTGCCTGTCCATAGCACACTTCTGCTTCATGACAAGGCATTATTGAGGAACTTCAGTGCTTTGGCTGTGGGCCATTTATGCACAATTACTGAGTGCTCTTCTGCTACTGACAAGATGAGAATAATTTTAAGAACAACTGTCGTATAGTTCAGAAATTATGCAAGATTGTTCCCATAAATAAACCTCAGAAAAGACACTAAAGAGCATAATTTTTCTTGTTATGTTCTGTGTTTACCAGCCATAGACAGGAAAGTGAATAAATTTTTACGTGAAGTCACACAGCACTATGAGGCTTTGCTTGCTTTTTTACTACTAGTCAACTAGTTAGCTCAGGCTCTGACATCCAGTTAATTGCTGTGGCCTCATTAGGTAGTGAGAGAAGGGCAGAATTATATATGGAGCAATGTCTGCAATCTACAGAGCTTAACACGGGAGGGCAAGAAACAACTGTTACATGAATAACATCTATGGTGTTACACTCATAAAGTGCTAGTGTCATGGTAACACCGTTTTTGACTCTGCACTCCTGTCTGCATGTATGGGATGTGCTGTTCCATAAGACTGAGTTACAGGGGTTGAGGGTATCTTGCATCAGAATTTTACTCACTAGCACCTTGAATCCCCCAGAGCTTTATGGTGATGTTATTAGGTCCTAGCTGAAATTGCACAGAAAGAGTGAAGGTTGCTTATTATACCAGCCTTCCCAAGCACAACGCATGTAACAACACTTACTTTACAACCCGGAGTTTATACAGTACTGTAGCTGGCCAGGCTGCCATCTGGCAGGGTGAGTTCAAATCTGCTCTCAAGGTGCCATCAACCATCCCAGAAAGTAGAGCTGGGTCGAGCAACCTCTCCTGCAAATCGCACTTCAGGCACACTAGGAGAAGGAGATTGGTTTAGATTGCTGGAAGTGCCAATGTTTAATACATGACATGTTCAAAGCACTTACAAACACTAAGTTAATGTTTTCTAGCAACAGCAACTGTTAAGGGAAGAACAACACTAAAGCCCGCGACAAAGCCACAATCTATCCCTAGGTTACACACAAGGGGAAATACCACATGCTTGGCAGTCCTGAAACAATGATTGGTTGGTAACTGGGCAGGCACGTTCCAGTTGTGGGGATAAGTGGCCAGCTGTAGAGGGAGCAGAAGCTCATTTCCCAGTGCCACACTGGGTTCAGGGCCACACATCTGCCAGCTTTTTTATCTGTGTTTGTGGAGAAACCCAGCACACTGATGACAATAATTCTGGTATATGATGATATATGGCTGCATACAGTTCCTCTGGCCTTTAACAGATTTCTTGAGTGTGGGAAGGTAAAAAAACCTGACTGCAGTGTAAGTTGGTTTGTCTTGCTAGCTATAATTAGACAATGCATCAAGTATGATAATCAATGTTATGATGAAGAAAAATCCATCTTTAACAAAATATCACAATTGTCTGTGCTGGTCTGTAGGCTGTTATGGTAGCTACTGTAGCTACTACATAAATAAAAAGTCACACCAGGCTTTCTGATCTGCTTCCTGTGGAGCATATCGGCAAAATCATAGAACCATAGGATGGTTTCGGTTGGAAGTCACCTCAAAGCTCCCCCCCAGTGCCCCCCCCTGCCCCGGGCAGGGCCCCCTTCCCCCAGCCCAGGGGGCTCCCAGCCCCGTCCAACCTGGCCTTGAACCCTTCCAGGGAGGGGGCAGCCACAGCTGCTCTGGGCACCCTGGGCCAGCGCCTCCCCCCCCGCACAGGGAACAATTTCTGCCTTATATATAACCTAAACCTACTCTTTTTCAGCTTAAAACTGTCCCCCCTCGTCCTACCCCCACCCCCTGACCCAGAGTCCCTCCCCCCCTCTCCTGCCCCCCCTTTAAGCCCTGGGAGGCCGCTCGAAGGGCTCCCCGGACCCTTCTCTTCTCCAGGCTGAACCCCCCCAACTGTCTCAGCCCGGCCCCCCAGGGGAGCTGCTCCAGCCCCCCCCAGCATCTTCGTGGCCTTCTTCGGACACACTCTTGCAGGTCCACATCCTTCTGATCTTGGGGGCCCCAAAGCTGGACACAGCACTGCAGGACACAGTACTCCACAAAAGCCACCAACAGCTCTCTATAAGCTTTGCTTCCAGCCTGGAACTGCCCTGTGGATCACCAGAAGAAAACACGTGTACTTCTGCTGTGATGACAATGGGAAACTACACGAGTACCATATTGGAGTAGCACTGCAGAGTCAAAGAAAGGGGATTTCCAGAACTGCCTATGCAGATTCCCATGGCAGTGCTATGGTGACAATACAGTTAACAACAACTTATGGGAAACACCTATGTCTTCTGTCACTATTGGTGTTTTCAGTGCTCACCCAAGGATGGGTTAGGGATTTGGACTTAGATTAGTAAAGGAAAAGAAATTACACATTCCTTATAAATTTTCCCATGCATTATTATAGTTGACAGCTCCAGCTAGAACATTAGCTATTTTAGTGCTAAATCAATAGCTATAACTACATGCCAAGTCCCTTTGTAAGACAGCCTTTATTTAAGTGCAGCTTTGGCACTGACTTTTAGTATCAAATACAAGGAACGCAATTTTTAGGGCTAAGCAACTGAGTCAGAAGGTCCTTGGCTCTCAGTATGTAAGGCGCTTTTTACCTTGACCAAGTGACTATAAATTCACATATTCTTCAAGGCGCATTTTTGCTGCAGAATGGAAATGAATTATAGCACCAGCAGCCACATGACATGGCAGCAACCTAGAAGCATTCTAAGCAAATGGCCCCTCTCAGCCTGAGACAACAGAAACTCCAGACAGCTTTCCAAGTTACCCAGAGACCTTACTTGGGTCTCTAAATGTGAGGGACTGTGCCCATAGGACAGGCCTGGGAAATCTTTAAGGCTGTGGGATTTAGGAGCTCCCTGCAGAGGAGGAGAGAAAATGAAATACTTGGGGGGGTCTTGGGTGCAGTGGCATGGCTGAAGCCTCCCGACGGAAGGAGGAGATGGAGGTGTTCTCTCTCTGTGCCATAGTCATGTAGCCATGTTTTAAACAGCATCTCCAAGCTGATGACATTGTCCTCTATGGTTTGCACATCGATGTCCATTCCTAGGATTGCAATGTCTGCAGGAAAAAAAAAAAAAGTGAAAAAGCACAAATATTTTCAGCCATAGGAAAGAACATTCCTTTGCATTTTCCACTACACTATACCTCCCTAGTCCCTCAAGTGTTTTCACAAGTGCTTCAGAAGCCATTACCATGCAAATCACAGCACAGCACTGTGTTTACAGCCCTCTTAAAATGACATTGTTGGAATCTGAGCTGCTCCACAGGCCACACCAACAATGGAATGGATGGCTGCTACCATCTTCAGGGGACTAATTGTGACTGATGCAAACCATCCTCTGCTGTTGTCATCTTAGCACTGGCCTCAGAGACTCTTCTCACAATTTTAAACCATTTCCTCCTTTTCCCTAAGCAAGGGACACTGGGTATGTTGATGCTATGAGAAATCAGAGAGACTGCAAAACTGAAATGCTATACTGCTGGGGAATTTTGTAGTAGTGATGGAAAAGTACTACTCCTCATACAGAAGATGAATGTTACTGTGAGAGACTCACGTCTAAGTGGGATGTGACAGTTACTTTGCAATATGGCCACATGACTAAATTGCTAAACATCCTCAGTGTGTGTTTAAAGGAGCAGCTGGTCACAGACCTGAGAAGAACAGAAGCAGAACTTGACCTGGACCTGACCAACACACAGGACATGTTTCAACACATGCTGCTTGAAGTGCTGCTTGGTAGCACAATAATCCCACAGCAGAACATCCTTGCAGATACAACAGCAGTCAAAACTATTCAGTACCATTACATTTAATTTCAAACAAGTGAAATGCATAAAATTTAGAGACTTGTTAAAGAGAAATCAAAAGTAAAAATGTTTGCAAGGATACAGCAAGTATTTAAGCTACCATGTTGGAGGTGCAGAGCAAATGTGTATGTTCTAGCAACATATTTAGGAACGGAGAAATGTAGGCTGGACAGCAGAGTTAGGAAGGTTAGATTAGATCCTTTCAAAAAAACCCCAAACCCGAAACACCCCCAAATAATAACTGAAAGGTGCATCCAAATGAGAACCTAGCATAAAGTCTAGTAGATTAAATAAATAAATAGGTAAAAGTGGAGAAAAAAAAAAAAAAAGAAATTTGATGAACAGTTTGCAAAATGTGTAAGACATGTAATATGCCCATTTGTAAACACAGAAGGAACAGATAGCCTGGTAACTTTAACATGGTGACCATACAGCTAGGATGTGAAACTGGTATTCTGAACAGATGAGTACATAGCAGAAATAGCCTTTTTTTTCCCCAGTGTGTTTACCAGGCCACTTGGGAACTAAAATACAGTGCTACATCCACTTGCAATGAGAAATCTATTCTTTATGCATTAGCATTTACAGTTTGCAAAAATGACACTATGCATCTGCTCCTGCATTAAAAAAAAAAAAAAAAAAAGACATAAATTCATTAATCTCCCTCTACATGGCAAATAATCTAGGGCCAATATAATGACTGTAATTCTTCAAATGGTCTGCAACTTCCAAAAGCACTTTTTGTAGTATGGCTAACACCGCAGGACATACTTTCTAATGGTCTCCACCTCCCAGCCATGAGGAAAGTGCTGAGCTCATGTAGGTTGTGCCTCCACAGCAAAGTAGAATCAACTCCTACTTGCAATGGAAGGGCCTTCACACTGTCCTTGATACTGAAAGCCTTTACTTCGTAATGTCCAGTCTGACCGTCCTTGGCTGCAAGGACATTTTTTTTTTTTTTTTTTTTCCCCCCTGAGTTCTTTCCAAATCTTTATAGTAAACCAATTATTCCCTTAATTTAGTAGCAGCTTTTAAAAACATATCATAAGTCTGCTACCATGCCTTACTCCAGTCTTCTCTGATGCTTATGGGAATATGAGTTTCTCCCCCATGGAGCAATACTGGAGGGTACTCTGGTGGAAGGGAATATTCTGCTTCTCTCTGGAGACTGCTCTTCATGAACAGAGCTATTACCACTGTCAGTCGCTTGCGCTGATGCTATGAGTCTTGCTCTTACTTGTGATACACTCCCTGCTTTTTTGAGACTCAGGTTTCTCTCTGGGATATGCACTGAAGATGGCATTAACACTTCAGAAGACAAATACCCGTCATTGACAAATAGTTTATACACTGGTGACAAGGGGAATTATCTGTGTTTTGAGAGACTGCTTGGGGGCTGGTAGATGTTTTAGGCCTTTCCTCAGTAAATATTTTCCTATTTTTTAATTTTCTCTTCTGTAATAGTATGTAGCCACTTACACATCTTAAGTTGGCACAATACATGACAACTTTAAAAAGAAATTCACTGCATTCACTGCTGTCCATTTTTAGGAAGAACAGGTTGGGATGCTGACATCTACTGTGTGATGGGTCTTAAAATTCCTGGAGAGCAGATATGCAGAGCCATTTACCGGTCAGCAATCTGCAGAGCACATAGAGAAGGTTCCCTGGGACTTGCAGAAGATGGATTATATTCATAAAAAATGTATTAGTGCTTTATCTTCAGTGCTTGTTTTTTGTTTTCCCAAAACAAAAATAGACAGGGCTCAGTGTCTATATCACATACAAATATTAACCTTCATTAGCAAATGGTTTGGCAATGCCCAGATGCTTTAAGTGTTTGTAATGGGATAGGGGCAAGAAAGAGAAAATAGTAATGCTCATGTTATCAATCAGAGGCCAGGCCACTGCATCCTATCAATTACTTCCACACACTAGTCCCACCACAAGCAAGCTTTAAAGAAACATTGCAGATTTCGTCTCTGTCCCACAGAGGAGGTGCTTTGCAGTTTTGAAAAAACAATCCTTGTTGCTCATCACATGGTCTTTGTCTAGAAGTTCACTCTCCCAAGGAGGTTGCTTTTGTGAAGAAAACAGCAAGCACTTTTCATCCACGACAGGTCGTTACTAGCATGTTCAAAGGTATTCTAATACTTGCCATCTGCAGGGCTTCAAAATTTTGGAGTCTTTTCTAGCTGCATTAACCTGGAAATGAGAGGGGATATCCTGATCCTGCCTTCTTTCAGTGCCATGGGAAATTGTAACTGTATATTAGTTGTTTTTTTTTTTTTTTTTCCCCCCTGCTACAGTCAACAAGAGAGGACATTTTCTGGGTGAGCTGAAAAATAAGGTGCTTTCTCTGAATGCAGATTTTGCATCTCCACATCACCTTGGTTTTGGAAGAAGCAATTTGTAGTCTAGTACTATGTGACAGTAAAATAACACAGGTAACATTCATTAATGGCCCAGTAGGAACCCTTGCAGTGGATTAGGATCTCACTGCAGTAGCTGCAGTATAAGCAAGGCAATGAGATCATCCGAGCCTTGAAGGTCTTACTGTCCAACAGAAGATCCAAAAGAAGGAAGCAGGGTAATACCATATACTCCATAGGAGTCAAAGAAGAAAATGCAAGCTTCTCACTGAATTGTTCATAATAGTGTCTTGAAATCATGGAATACAATTTCTTTTTATCTGGCAAGATAATCAAGTGACATGTCTCGCTGAAAGCCTGAGCCAAGTGTCACAGCTGCCACCTCCCTAATGGCTAAACCTCCAGCTTGTTGTCTGTGCCTTTCCTAGAGCAAGTGTCTGTCTTGAATACAATACTCAGCAGCATATTCAACAGTATAGGTAATTTTTTTCTTGCATAAATGGAAACTTCCAGCCTTGACCAGATATTTAACAAGCCCAGTCTAACAAGGCTGTTTCTGTGTATCTGGCATTTGCCAAAGACAATTGCTTCATAGAGACAGGGAACAACTGCACAAATGTGCCCCAAACCCTGTTTTTTCTTTATGTTCATTAATTATAATTTGTATTATGTCCTTAAATTTCACTCCGAAAATTCCTTAAAGAGTTGGGGCAGGAGGAGGGAGAAAAACTATTTAATTCCAATAGCTATATCTCAGTATAGGTTTGTTACTCACATAAATGGTCTGCAGTTCTACAGGAGTCCTTTAAAGACAAAAATTGATGATAGACCCTATAGCACAGCTTTGCAAGTTAAGTGAAAACAGGCTCACTTTTTCTTTTCCCAGGGTAGTGTGATCCCAGACCAGTTTCCTGATATTGAACAGTTTTGATGGAGGAAAGGAATGGAGGGGAGGGATTTAGGACTGTTTCTTTCAGTAACAATGGCTATACAGTACATGAAGTTACAATTTTAGTTGTTCCCGGAAATTTTGGCTACTTCTTTCATTCCAGTATGCCCTGAATACCAGGTCATAATTGTTAACCAAGTCTCAGAGCTCCCAAACATCCTTTTATCTAAAAAAGAAAAAAATAATCAAACTTGCATTTATTCCAGTGATATCTAAACATAGGTCACAGAAGATCTAAACATAAACATGATTTATAAGCATAGTTCCCAGCTCCTTAATTCTTAAACTGTTTTCCTGTGTTGTGGATTTTATTATAGGTATGTATGTCCAATAACCTCAGTTTTGTTATCAAAGTCTTAAAACAACAACTGTGTTATAAGCGTCAGAGAACGTGGGATTGTTTTTCTCTATCACATCATGACAGTAGTTCTCAAGCAATATAGCATCTCCTGCTATATTTGGTGAAACAATTTTGTTAGCTGCTGCAAGTTTCTTCAATGAAGCAGATTGTCTAGTAAATGTTTTCAGTTCATGTAGTAAGCTGTTATGATACTTTTTCCATTTTGAAAGTAAGTTTTTGTGATGCTTTTCAAAATGTCATTTAAAAGAAGTATGCTGTGCTATTAAAATGCAATAAAGACAAAACTTTGTTTCCTATTCAATCACTCCATGTTTCAGCATCAGCCATTCTTGGAAATCCCACATCCTGCATGGGATTTCCAGTAAGCTTGTTCTTTTTTTCTGCCTTTTCCTAATATATTTAGTCTATGCTGTTTTGAAGGTCACTAAATTAATACAGTATGGTTTAAATACACACGATGTTCACCACTACCTAACTCATACTGTAAACACTGTGGAAACTGTGCTTACAATTTCACTTTTGTGTCACCTTAAATACTGTAATCACACCTAGTGAAAGAAAATATCAGCTTGTTTTTGAGGTTTGGTGAGGATAAAACTCAGCACTACTGTTTTATGCAAAAGAACTGCCCAACTGCACTAATGTTGTATCTGAGTACCTACCTGTTACTTCCTTTCAGGGAGTCTGCCAGTAACAAAACTTGGGTCCACGGGTGAGAAAAAAAAATAATTCTAGTAATAATCAAAAGCCACAGCTATTCATTGTTAGAATCAATCCACATTTCTATTGCTTCCAAACTTGGCATTTGTGCTAATGGGTAGCTGTTGCTGGTCTATAACAGACTTCTCTACCGTATTTCTTTACCTTGAAACTAGACGTCTTTCTGAAGGTTCTTGATTCTCCAGAAACTGTGGGCTCGATTCAGAAATCTAGTAAAACTGCACCCTCATGTTATGAACATAACAAAATTAGGTTGTATTCTTGAAGTCTGCCAGTA
Organism: Tyto alba; assembly: GCF_018691265.1. Lineage (NCBI taxonomy): Eukaryota > Metazoa > Chordata > Aves > Strigiformes > Tytonidae > Tyto > Tyto alba. The sequence continues at coordinate 56,487,049 of NW_024881327.1, forward strand.
TTTAAAAGACAAAACAAAAAATCCTTTACTCCAGTTGTATAATGGCCAGGAGAGTTATCTCCCAGAGGAAATATGACATGCAGTCGATTAAAAAGAAAAGATTAATGCATCCAAGTTAACTGGAAAAGAAAGGTGAAACACCAAACAGACCATTCTGGTCTGTTCTACCAAGGCCCAGGTTGGTCATCCACAGATGGTAGATGTATTTATGAAAGACAGGTGAAGCTAGTAAAACAACATGTTCCTGTTCTCCTTGAAATCAGGAGTCGTGGATATTAAGTCAGGAGAGAAACAAAACCTTGATTTTAAGTATGTTTTAACAGAAGGTTCTGGAGAAGCAGAATATTTGGCTTAGGGAAGAACATGTAAGGGTTACTGCAGTGAATGTCAAAAATCAGATACCAAGGCATGCAGCCCCTCCATATCCAAGAAACATCCATACACGGAAAGGGGAGAGATGCCAGTAACAGATGACTCCTACCAACCATCCTGCCTGACATGAAGGCTGTTTGAAAGTAATATCCAGAATGGTTGGATAAAAAATCAGTGTGTGATCTCGTCAAAAGGTGCACTGAACAAGACAGCTTCATAGTTTGGGGAGCAGATTTAAACCATCCCTTTTGAAAATTTGGGACAGTGAGATGAAACAACTTTGAGGTAGTTTGGCTAGCAGGACACAGCTAACTGATCCTTACAAAGCAGACATGAGGTCCAGCAGCTGGAACAGCAGAAAGAGACAGAAGCCTAACAATAGTACAGAGACTTTTCATGAAACCCAGTCAAAATATTTCCACTCTCATTGGTGCACATAGAGGCCACTAACTGTTAAAACCTCAAAAAGAGGATGATAGGGCCAACCAAGAAGAGAGTTCAAACTCTAGCAATCTAACATTAAAGCCCTAGAGGAGGTCAGAAGAGATTTTGAGAGCAATTTACCAAAGTCATTACAAATAGGTTAAATATTTCAGGCTAATCAGACTCACAACATTTTAAGATCCCTGAGCTCTGTGGTAGAGCTATGTAAAACATAAACAGAAAAAATAAACTGGAAACTGTTATTTGCTTCCAATAAGATGAGATTAAAAGAGCACAAAATTAATTTCTCATGCAGAGGACTTGAGATGATTTTTTGATGTGCTACAAATATAAATGCAGGACGCAGTGTCACAGCAATGCTCTGGATATTAAAAATGTAAGTAGGTTCAAACAGCCACTAAACAAACTAGCGGAAGAAATATCCATGGTAGGATGAACCTCATAATTAATGCTGTATCACAATGTTTATTTTGTAGTGGGGGATGGGCTGCAGTGGAACACAGCACTAATTCTTACACAGTCCTTGCAACTTCAATGTTCTTTACTGTAATTTTTTGTAATACAGTACAATTTTTTTTTTTTCAGAAACAGAGGAAATGAGCTCCAACAGGTAAAAAAATCCTCTTCATAGAACAGCTGGGCCCCTTTTTCAAATTATTTGGACTATCCATTCCCTGGTGCTCCTCTTAGCAAATATATCATCTGAGTCTTCTCATAAGTAGAAGACTCAGAAAATTAGAATTTCATAATCTGAAATTTCAGTGGCCTTTGTGTCCCCATTTATGTTTTCATTCCATTTATTGGGTGAAAGGGCTACATAATTTCACTTTTAAAAACCATATGGTGGGGTTTTGCATGCTTGAAAGCATTCTTGTGACCAAGAGGCACGCAGCGTGTCCCGTTCTGTGGTGTCTAGTCTTCCAAGGCTTCCCCAGAGGGTTCTCTGCAGCACCAGCTTGATGCAGAGTCCCGACAACAATCCTCCTCACTTGAGAAGCCAGCATTTGCAGCCACCCAAAATACTGCCCTCTTCCCATATGGACAGGATTGGTGCTTTTAAAGAATACCTCAGCCTTGGAGCTGTAGGCAACAGTTCCTTCCACAGTTTTGTAACTTTGTGGTTTTGGTGCAGTTTTGGCATATTAAATTAATTCTAAAGTAACGTCAGAGTGACAGAACCTTGATCCTCTTCCTTGGGACTCATTGTTCACAGTGTAAGAGGTAACGGTGTTGCTCAGAAAGAGAAGGTGCTTCCTTTCTCCAGCCAAGCAGTTTTACCTGCAGAGATGAGCACTCTCCTGGAGGCCTCTGTTTTCAAACAGGCAGAGCCAGGAGAAGCAAACTATGTCTCATAGAGGGAGACTGCCCCTTCAGGGCAGGAAGCTTTTAACGGGTAGTAAGAGGGTTGATAGACATCTAAGTGCTTGATTATACAACTCAGCGTTTGACTTGGTCTGCTAACAGATTCATGGGATGCAGAGGCAGCAGGGAGAGCAGTCATCTGTCTGTAGCAAGATGCACCTAATCAGTACTGTGCTGAAGATGGGGGAAAACCAACATAAACTCCTGCTATTTAGCACTCATCAGCTTCAAGAAATAGCTGAATTAACTGAGCAGATTTGCAAGTTAGGTAAAACAAAATACATAAAAGAAAGCTGCAGTTATAGCAGCATTGCAATGTACAGACTTCTATCACTGAACCGCTGTGGTATTGGACTTTCGATGTCCATCTGGCTGCTTTATTTAGAGCCTGCTCAGCACCTTTTGCTTTGAAACAGGCGGAAAACAGGAGCTAACAGGAAATCTGCATCTGAATTTCTCATTACTATAGCTTAAATTCTCACTGCAGAAAACTGCCTGATTAAGGGAGGAGTTCTTCAGAGATATGGACAGGAAATGTAACATTTAGAGTCTGGGCTGTGCTTGCTCTTTCACTAATGAAGCATGTGGCCAGGTGTGTGAGCGGTGGGGCAAAAGGGAACCTGCAATCTACCTAAACATTCCCAGCCCCTACTCTGCCAATTGACCAGAAATTTGCTACTGCGACCAGAAAAGAAGAAGAACAGCTAGAGACAGGTAAGGTAACAACATCCAGTGTTGCCCCTCATTCAGTAAAAACAACATTGACATTACCAGCTACAGGTGTTATGCTAACTTTGCAAGGCATCAAGACTGGGGTTTTTAAGCTTGTTATCAACTCATTGTAAGAACTTGATGTGTGAACCACAGCTCCATACCAGGTGTGTGGTGTTGATGGGGAGTTTAAGTGTCAGCAGTAAAGGCATTTGAAATGGAGGTCTGGATCAGAAAACTGAGGCTGCAGGGTTACAGAGAACTCACTGATGTGCAGTTACTGAAGAAGTACAACCTTAAGAGCTCAAGGATCTGCCCTAAGTATAGCGAAAAGAAGCAGCAGCTAAGCAAGAACAACCAGCGACACAAACCAGCTAATCAACAGGGTAAGCACCTGCCTTGGTCTGGGAGAGTAACTCTTTCCAGCATTGTGCAATATGTAGTTTGGGGGAAAGGACTAAAATCTAAGAATAGTCTAGAAACCAAATGTCCTGTAAAAGGACAGTATCTTGAGTTAGTGAGAGGGAGGAGGGGGTTATCTCTATAGGATCATTGAAACTGTAAGTGGACTATGTGCTTCTCCCTCCACTGGCTAGCATTCTGACAAGCATTCTGGTTGCCTCTTCTTGCACCAAGGGCCTTTTGATCAGCCAGTTAATTGCCTAGGGTGATGTTTAGCAGCATATGTGTGTCTGAGAAGGTGTTATCCCCATAAACTCTATGCATTTTTCTCTTTAATCCATCAATAAATCTGTATTGCACATGGAGGCCAATTTTAGGTAATAACAAGAAATGCAGTAATGTATGAAGTCTATATGCTAGTTTTGTCCAAATGTGATAAAGCCCCAGAGAAGTGCTGTGGTATGATTTTTTTGCTGTTCCTCCAGGCACTGTAGTTCCTGCTTACATGAGTGACACTAAATGGCATAAAGGAAAGTGGCATATATTGAACCAAAGCAAGAACTAGCGGTGATTCTGCCATCCAAAGCTATAACCTCCCCGAGTACCCTGTCTTATACTCACCGTTGCTGCTGGGCTCTTCTGCTGGCATGTGCTGTTCCACATCTTCAGGCTCCAGAAAGTCTCTCTTCAAAACCTCGATGACTTGTAGTCTTCGCAGACTCACAAGGTCTACATCTTTCAACTTATTTTCTAGATGCTTTGCCATTTCTTTGCTGGACTGGCTAGTCAAAATGGTGATCTGAAACACAAATGAGAGTGTGCAAGAGCTGCCTCTATCCTAATCCTCTCTTGATGGGCGATGATGCCTGGTCTGTTTGAATAGCACAGGTCCCACTGCAGAGAGAGGATCTCGCTAAAATATCTCATCTATTCAAAAGCAGATTTAAAAGCTTCTTTTTGAGCTTTGGCTTATATTTAAGCCAATATGAAATGTACTGAGAGTTCACTGTAGCAACACCAACAGGTTTTGTGCCACTGCTCAAAGAAGATGGAACAATTCAGTTTTATGCTTTGTGCTTATGGTCAGTGAGTCTGTGTGTTTATAGGAGGGACTCTGCCTGACACTTTCTGAGGGACAGTGCCACTTCCCATTACTGCCTCAACTATAGTTCAAGTAGACTAGATTCGTCCTTCTCACTTGAATGGGAATTATTTATTTTTTGTTTTTAAAAAAGTATATAGTCTACCCTAAAGATGTTCCTTAAGAGAGCAACAGTAAGTGTGATTCTCACCTCCCAGTTTTGACGTAATACTAAGTAACTGCAAAGGGTTTCTTCATCATTGACAATCAGCAACAGTTTTCTAGAAATGTCAGGCATGTTTGATACCAGCTTCTACCCTGAAAGTTATTAGGTGAGAAAGTTTTGAGTTCTGATCTTGCTGATATTTAGTGATGGTGAAGTATTAGGTGTTCTCAGCACATCTGTTTGTTGCTCCAAAGGACTACTTAGTAACTCTAAACAAAGAATAAGGTGTATTTTAGGTAAGGCTGCTAACAAATGTCCTGTAGGGAGAATCTGGGGAAACTTAGACCTTCACAAATGAGGTCTACTACAAAGATATTAAACAATGACAATAGAAGTGACAGTTCAAGGGTTAGGGATTTTTTGGTGGGGGTGAGAGTGCAGGAGGCAGGCAGTATACGTTCGCCATCCAGATCTATCCTTAGTGTTTATCTTGGATATTGGGAATGAGGTAGTAATTATGATCTCCTTTATGAACTGACAAAAGTAGATAACAGGAATTGTTCTTGAGTTGGGGGGAGAAGAACCATCTAAAGGTACTATTAGTTTTTTATACAGCTATGGAGTATTTCCTATACTAGTACACCTTAATTTCACGAAAACCTTTAGGTTATGTGATGGACACTCATCTGTACACCCAAGAAGAACAGAGACACAGTGACAGACAGAAGAGCCCAAATAATGCCCTGTCCTGGCTACTGCCCTCAGCCCATCAGAGGCCCCTTTCGCCAAGCCTAAAGGAGCACAGGGGTGTGGTGTCAGACCAGAAAACCAAATCAGGGGCTTGGAGGAAGGGACGCCCTCTGGGAGCTGCTGCCTGGACTGTCTCAAAGGGGTGAGACCATGGAAGGATCTGGCTCTCGGAGGGACAAGAGGAGTCCTGGCCAGCTCCGTCCATCTGTCTGTACACATGATGGCCTGTACCAGCAACTGGAGTGGGGCTGCAGCCTCGGGGGCTCCTATGTGCAGATGCCAGCAACTGGGGAGACTGGGATCCAGGAGCAGCTACTGGGCAGACTGAGTGTCTGAGCCCAGATGCTGGAGGAATCCACACTGACATATGAAGATAGATATGTGTATGTATGTGTGTGTGTGTACATGTGTTTATATATATATACTCCTGCTAGTGGATCTCCATCCTGCTCAGCCAAAGAGGCGAGTAGCCTGAGGCCACTGGTGCAGTCTGTGTTCATGTGGGTGCTCTGAGTGTTTGTCTGTGAACTTTGTGACCAACCATATCTATATATATATAGAGATATAGATATATATAGATATATGTATATATGCACGTATATGTGTTATATACATGTGCTCTGTGTGCATCTGCCTGCTGGGAATACATGCTCATACTTACAACTGGTTGGGCTGGGGGGCATGAAGCTGTGACAGCTTTGCTGATGTTAGATCAAGGCTGATTTCTCTAATTGAACTTGTCCCTAGTGTTTGCCTCTGAGTTACTGGGAATGAAGTAGTTATTATGGGCTCCTTTTAGGAACTCATGAAAATGGCTAACAGGATCTGTTTTTGAGCTGGGGGTAGCTGAACTGTCTAAAAGTTATAATTATCTTTTGCAGAGCTATAGACAGAGCATTTGCTACACTGATGCATCTTTATTTCATTAAAACCATGGCTGCATTACATCTGTAGCCTATCATAACTTCCAATTTACCCTTTTCACAACCTGAGTCACACTAGCACATGCTAGTTAGAGACCAGGGGAAATATTTTGCCACACACAAAAACTGAGGTAGCTACAGTGACTTCCCTTCATATTACCACAGTTTCTAGTTATAATACCTTAATGCCATTATATTTCCTAATCTAACAAAAAATGGGCTACCGATGACTTGAAAAATGCTTCTCATCCTATTGCAGACTGGCCACGTTTCCTGCCCTGTAGCTGCTGCTGAGACTTAGCCTTGCTGATGCAGGTGGTTTTTCCCCTCTGAAGTCAGGATCTCAAAACAGTAAGTAAGCATTTTCAATACTTTTAATAAATATTTGGGTTTTAGACAACTGCAGGTTGTAACAGAATCTGCCTCCTATGCTTACTGGTCAGCTAGAAATATTCTTGCCTCTTTGCAGTTTAGCTGTTAGGAAATGCATATTTGCCTAAAGGCTACGTCTGATTTGCACAACCAAATTGACAGCGGTGCTCTTGTACTATCAATACTGACCATAATGGCCTCACACTTAAGAAACTGTACTCCTGATATAACCGTAATGCCTCCTTAAACACTTGTGTTTTTGCTAGCTCACATGTAAGCATACTTCACCAACAGCTTCCAACATACTATGTTCCTTCACCCTGTTGCTGTTCACAGTCCTGTCCTGCCGCAGCAGGCATATGCTCCACGGCTGCTGTCCTCCAGGCCTTGCCCGTGGTGCAGCAGCAGTGGGACCGTGCTGCAGGCAGTACGGCAGCCGTGCCTTCCCAGCACACAGCTCTGGAGCAGTCTCTTCTGCACGGATGGAAGCGTATGGAAAGCTTTCAGGTTTAACTTGTGTTACTTTAGAAGTGCAACTGCAAAAGCAAAAAAGAGCACTTCTTTCAGAAGAGAAGGCTTTACAAACAGAAGCAGCAACTGTCTTCTGAGAGGAGCCAGTGCACCTCAGTGACAGGCCTGGTCCCTCACTGGATGCTTTTTCTCCTCCCACCCAGCTGTGCACACTCCCTCTGCTCAGCACCTGCCCTCCGCTGCAGGATTTCACAGATAATTGGGAACAAATAAGATCACTATTTACTCCTCAGTTATTTACTGACTGTAATTACATGCCTGTAATTTGCTGTTCCAGCGAGGACCAGGGGTTACTGTATCTCAGTGACAGGGCCACCCAGACCTCAGTTTGGCAACCCGGAATTGATGTAGCCCATACAAATGTTTCTCATCAAGTACAAGGACATACAGCATGTATCAGTTAGGTCAGTCTGTTCTTTAAACTGTCAGCAATGATTTAGTAAGGAACTTCTGATCAGGAGCTACTGCCCTTGGAGAACAACATCCTGAAATACGGAAGCTCGTTAAAATTGCTTACCATAAATCAGCTCAAGGAGAGATTAGAGCGTCCTTTGGAGGAACTAGCCTTAAAAATCACACCCACTGCTCTGAAGACTCCTGCCCAAATAAAGACCCTCACCTTTTGAGCCTGCGCAGAAAAATTAAAACACACTAAGTTTAAATCAAGATGAGGCATGTTGTTAACCAATGAGGGACAAAGTGATAAGAAATTAACCAATGGTCATTGCAGTAACTGTGTATTCGTGTCATCTGAAGTGTCTAAATACACTGAAGTTCTTTTGTGCGGTGTGCTAGCTTTGTGGAGTTGCCACCTAGCACCCCTCTGCATGCTATGAAATAAACTGACAGCTTGGCTCTGTGTGTGACAGGGTTTGCTACCCAGTGCGCAAAAGCCAGCTCGAAGGACAACACATTTGCAGTGAAAACTATGATATCTTTGCATAGAGGAACAAGGATTGCTTAGTGGAGTATAAACTCCCTATGTTCATGGATAACTTAATTCTGCATGTAGCTGTCTCATTCCTCCAACTATACTAGAAGACATGCTGGATTTTGTTGTGTGTCAAAAAAAGGTCTTGTCTTAAAAGTGTACTTTGTCTGTTCCAACTCTCAGCTTTGAAGTTAAAGCACAAATTACATATGAAATGGTCAGGAAAAATACCACAAGGCCCTAAGAAAACACAGAGAAGCAGTAAATCAGGAGAAAATAATTCCTGTTAGACACTAGAAGTGAGCCTTAATTACAGCTAGGAGAATCTGCCTAATCACAGCATGATTCTGGAAGGGTTTAAGGATCTAAATAAAGTAGGACAGGTGAAGTTTCACTCATGGTAGCCTGGATTTCTTTTTAGGACTGACTAAGCTCCAAAACCAGGTGCACCCTGAGCCTGTAAAGTCTGAAATGAAAGACAGTTTGGAGCTGATGTTTCCTCCTGTTCAGAAGAAAATGCTACTGCTGAGTCCTTCCCCTCTTGGTAGGTGCCTGTCCTTCCACATCAGTTGATACTACTTTAAAAAACGCTTCTTCCTGTGAGCCTTGCTCTGCTTTCTACATTTGCACGTATGTTCTCATGTGTTGTTAGCAGCTTCCCTCCCACATACGCAAGTATACACACCCAGCTGAGAAGACAGTCACTATGTGTACCAAAATCTATTAGATCTTGTCCCAGGACTGCTGTACATATAGTTTTCCCTAGATATGTCCCCTTTTCTACTGGAATACGCCCAGCGGGATTTGAGGACCTGATAAATTCATGCAGGATTTCTGGACATTAGATCTCTGGGACATCACGATTGCTAAATACCTAACATTTTCTGGCATGTTCACTGAACACAGAGTCATGTCAGAGCCACTGCTCAAGCTAAACAGTGACAACACACCTGTACAATTGGCTTGGGAGGCACTGGACAGACCTGCATTATACATGTTCATTCCCACTGAGAATCAAGATACAAGTATGTATGTGTACTGAAGTCCCAGACAAACATCAGGCTGTCCTGCCAAGCTAACACATGTCACTAACCTGTCCAACAAGACTTATTTAGCTGAAGTCCCTGTTCTTTCTACTTTCTCCAGGCAAATCATCAATAGCCAGCCCCAAAACTTCATGAAGCCTGAGCAGAAAGGAAATGTTTGCATGTGGTGTTTCAACACACTTTACTCTTCCCTGCCAGAGCCTTCCTCCTTAGAAGGGAGTTTGGGAACTGCCGTGGCAGGGGATACAGAGTAACACATAGCCTAGAGCTGGGACAAACAGAAATACCCTTCATGATGCAGGAATACTTAATAAGCTGTAGAATCAGCATTTAGGCTTTTATGAAATTTCCTCAACTATGTGAGTGTAGGTGGAACACGAGAGATATACATTTATAAAGCATGATCCATGAAGTGAGAGAGACAGCGCTCGTAATGCATTAGGAGCTGCACCTTACTCGGGGCCTCATAAAGTGCGAGAAGTGTGGGGATAAAGTACTAGTGCATCAGGATTACAGCAGGCACAGTTCTCCCCTAATTCTGTGGAGCATGGGCAGAGGAATTGGATTGCCTCATTCTTCCTGTGTCTGCCATAAAATTGTTAGAGATTATCCTTTTTTCATTCACCCAACGTAGGGATGTATGCCAAGAACAGACATGATGATTCCTGAATTTCAGAGCTTACAGTGGTCTTTTTAGACTTTTCAGTTATTTCATGCAGCCATTACCAATGACATATCGTAAGGGACCCTTATTACAGTTTGCAGAGTAGAAGCCCTGTGAAACTCCCAAGCTGCTAATGAGAAAATAAAAATGCTAATTATAAAAAAATCCTCTTGTTATTCAAATACCAACCATGTTTTCTTTTTACTCTGAAAACCAATTTGAAGAGGACTGTGCCAAGATAATGACCATGCTGCAGGCTTTTCCTGTCCTTTGCAACTATACTAACTCCTCTTGAGATGATCTGCATTTCTTTTGTCTGTATGAGTTCACTTTCAGTGAACTGGGGACATACTTTCAGGCACAATGAAGAACTCTGTATGAACATCCTATTATATCAGTGAAAGTTCCAGACACTATAACTGCAAAATGTAACTGTAGGCTGAAAGGAAAATCATGCCCGTAAGTACTGTTAATGTCTTTGCCTCCGACACAGTTGTTCTGTGAAGTAATCAAAATAAAGCTGAAAGAACATCCAATCTTAAATGCCTGTAAATGAAATTCATTTTTCTGTAATGTAAAGTGAGTCAGTCTCCACAAGCAACTCAAACCTGAATCTGTCTGGTTTCCATGAGCATTCAGAGATTGCCACATGCATTTTTTTGGAGGGTTTATTTTCTTAATTAGTCTCGCCCTCCCATGGTCCTTAGATGCCACACAGACTATCATCTTAATGTGTTAACAAGTGGTAAGTCTGGTGGATGGCTCCAACTACCTTCTCAACGTTTTCTTACCTCAACAGAACTATTTGTTGAGCCTTCTGCTGCTGTGTATTTGCTGTATTGTTTGAACTGTTGCAATCCATCCTGCACAGCCTGTACCACTCCATTTCCCCTCTGTGGGAAACAGCCATCTCTTGGTAGTGAACGGAGCTCTGAAATGCAGGCTTGAATTCGTGCAAAGTTTTCTTTCACTTGCTGCAAAACAGTATTAAATGAAATTGAAAGGCTGAAAATGTCAAACTGATAGTATGAAATATTCTTCCACGATGTGGAAGGAGACTGTTAAATTCACAGCAATGAGATAAGACTGGGGGCAGGAGCCAAGTCATAAAGCAGTGAACAGTGATATGAATCAAAACCAGCTGGTTGTTACACTAGTAACAACACACACGATCACTCCTCAAGTTTTAGTCGTCTACCTGTTGCCTGCTGCTAGTCAAAATGTAGTAGTTCAGCATGTCCCCCTCCTCTGGCCCTGTGTAACACAGAGGCAGAACTTGAGACATCAGTAGGAGCACTGAGGCAGTGTGATATCCCCAGGCCATAATCACCCCTGCCATATCTGTACTCCTTTACTCATCGTAGCTGTGGACCGCTGGAACCTGTGTTCAGGAGGGTTTGGAGTCAGACAGTGGCAACAGGTTCAAAAAGGGGTTCCACAGACTCATGGGTAACAGGTCAAGAAGCAGATACCAAGAGGAATAGCCTCAAATGTACCCTCTATCATTCTTAATACGACAGCTGTGGAACTAGGGGATTGTGAGGAGAATGAACTGCAGAAAGTGTCTGGGCTGGGGAACTCGCCCAAAATAGCCTTTCATTTTGAGACTGTGCTGATGGACTGTTGGTCTGACTACTGGACTGGCATTTCTTATGCTTTGATACTGCTCTTTTAGAACATTCACCACAATAATGATTATCAAAAAAGCAAATGCTGATGTAAGGTCTGTGGACCCTCCTGCTTCAAAGATGAGCTACTAGAGCAAGTGTTCAAAAGGAAAAATTATTCTATAGCTGTCATTTGTCAAAATGTTTTATTTCTTTAGGCAACAGCTACCACTGTACAATGGCTGCCCCGAGGACAGCTGGTCTGACTCATTATGGCAAGATGAACATTAAATGCACAGATTATTAACCCATTGTGCTCCACTATGGTGATTTGTGTTAGTCTCATACATTGGAGGATACTGGGCCATATTCTCACTGACTGCTGTTGTGATTTAGATTACCTGCAGTCCAGGGCTGCTGAACCCTTACATCACATATGTTGCTTAGCACTTCCCTGAACTTGGTATCACTTTATAGTGGTCAACTAAATCCACAGAAGGTAGGCTGAATACGAACCAGGGTGGCCAGGATCATGGTGGACCCCTCTCATACTCTTTCTCCACTCAATATTAGTTGAGGCTACCTGGTATCTGTCACCCAGCCATGACCATTCCTTAGTGTAGACATGACAATGCCGGGGAGTACCCAGGATCCAATGGTGTGTGGAGCATCGCAGCTAGTGTTCACATAGACATCAGCTCACCTGAGCTTCAAAAAGAACTCAAAAAGTTGAGACATACCCAGCAGGTAAACTGGCAAATTCTGGCCATAGGAGAGATTATTACTGAACTCTACAAAATCTATTTGAAGCAATATAAGACACTACTGCCAGAGGTCACCCTCCTCACAGAAGAGGCAACAGACGAACATATATGACTGGTTTGCTTCAGATGCTCGGAGTTCTGACTAACTGAACCACTCCTGAGCAGCCATGGTTTGCAGCATGGTCTTTCAGTGACAAAATTATGAACCGGGGGCTCAGGCACGTGTTCACAAACTGCTCTGATAGTTCTGCAAATAAGGTGGTGAAGAAAGCTGGGACGGTTCAAACCTCGCCTCAGAATGCTGAAGAGAGCAGTGTTAAGGAAACACACCACACTTTGTACTCTACAGTGCACAAAGTGTCTGGCCCATTATGTCAGTTCTGCTGTGAGGTTAGCAATCTTCAATAAATGCACCAAGAAGATGCAAACAGGAGCCTCTTCAGAGTGCTACAGCACAATTCCCTGCAGTTCAGATGCCTTCCCTGCAATCCTAGGAGGTAGCTGCAGCTCACACAGATGTGTATCAGCTGTCTCAGGTCAAGTATTGCTCCTAACTGTGGCAGAACAAGGCTCAGCACGGGCTGCAGGGCAGCTTGAAGTCTAGTTAAGTACCTGTCCTTTGGAACTGGCACTAGCAGAGTTGCATTTTCTCTTGTATATGCACAGCTACTTTAAATGTTAACTTAGGAGAGTCTACGCAAGCTGCAGTTTCAACTCTGAAATGTGCTTGGGAGGTAAGTTAAACTTCTAAGCAGAAATTGTGTTAACTAGTCCTTGACATGTCTCTTCACACGTGACCCTGCTTCTTCATTACACAACTCCAGGAATTCATAACTTCGCACTGTGTGTCCAGCAAAACATTTAAATTTGCAGTACTACATTGCTTCCAGAGTAAAGCTACCAAAACGAGAGATCACAGCTGGCCACAAGCCAGGGTAGGCATTGTGCTCACTGCCCCGTCTAGTTCCTTCCACATGTTGTATCTTCACCCACTTCACTTTCCTAATTTGCTAGTCCCTGTAGTTTATGTCTTCTTGTGTCTTTTTCAGCCCTTTTTGTCAGAGAGGGTCTGGGAGTTGTGGGGAATGGCTGCCCATCCCAAGGGAAAACCAGTAGGAACAGGGCCCATCAGCTGTAATTGCTCTGCTCAGAGTCCTTGCTCAGTTCCACATTACAATTTTTTGACACTTTAATGCTCGCTTCCCCTCCTGTCACCATCTGTTGTCCTCCATGGTTCTTTACTTTCTTCCTGGTTTCCTTTTCTTTGGCATCCCCCTGCCCTTTCCAGGAAAGCTCTTTGGACTTGTTAGGGATAGGCAAATAGGGGAGATAAGTAAGAACAGAGCCCATAAGCGAGTGCCCAGAAAAGACTAAGAAAAGTGTAACCGTATATGACACTTCCCCATGTACTCTCCCAATCTCTATTTTCAGCTCTGGGACTTTCCTGACTTCATGTGATTTGTCTAATAAGCAACCTTTAATATAGCTCTATCTTGGTTCCTCACTGAGAAGTATCAGTTTTTTCTCTAGCTAGATCAGAAAGTCAATGTGATAAACAGCATGCCCTGTTGAGACGAAAGGGCAAATTCAGGAGCACAGAAAAAGCAATGGAGCCCTGGTATGTCTGAAGACTGAAACAGAACAGATGTTTATCAGATAGAGACGTAAAACTGTGACTGATTCCAGAAGCTGCTGAAGACCAGATATAAGCAAAATTAGGTCCATTGAAGAAGACAGTCATCTTGATATACTTTACTGTTCCTAATAGAGAAAGAACAGTTCTGAAAAACAACCTTCAGTACAACAGCAGATGTCTAAAACAGAGAGATGGCTCACCAGGCAGAACATCCAAGCAAAGCTGGGGAGAAGGGGGTGGGGGCTCCCAGTAGAGTTGTGCCTATCCACTGGGTAGGCACTACTGGCTCAAGTCTTTGAGTGTGAACTTTGCCTTGGAAAGTCCGAGAGACACACAGTAACAATATTATGGCAAAATAGCTGATGTGATTACCGGTCATGCAAACAGGAGGAGGCGGGTGGTTTTTAGCTTTCTGTACAGCACTGCAGAGTCCAGTATCGGAACACAACATCCAAAAAAACCAGAAGAGTGAATACATAGAAGGGCTTGGAAGTTAATAAGGGCCTGTAAAAATGCCTTGCTGCTAAACTTACACTTTGTTCTCATTCACTTACCAGCTAGAACACTGAGAAAGGACCTGTCTCTATTTAGAGGAAGAAAGTATAAAATACAAGCAGGTTCTTCAATGTAGTCAAAAGGGGAAATGCATCAACAAATCCCTGGAAGCTAAAACCAATAAATGCAAACTAGAAACCAGGTGCAAATTTCACAATGACAATGATTAACCACTGGAAGAAATTATGATCAGAAGTACTTGATTCTCCATCTTGTAGTATGTTCAGACCAAAACTACAAGTCTTTCTGGAAGAAGTGCCGTAATGATATAGGAGTACTTTAGTGAAATACAATAGCCTGTAATATGAAGGAAGCCAAACAATGATCTAAGGGTTCCTCTGTCTTTAAAAAATGTGATTATCAAAATGAGGAATTGCTGTTGAAATAACAAAGCCTATCATGAGCAGAAGATTCATATGATGGGGCAAGTAGAGGGATTGTGTGAAAGTGCAGTCGTACTCTGGTGACCCATGATTATCAAATGAGATCTGAGGTTGTGGTCAGCCAGCACACGTTGGATCAGTGTCAGGACATACCTAGCAAATACAAAAGCAGGTATTAGGCCCCAAGCACTTACAAATTAACTTGGACGTAATGCAAAATCACAGAAAACAGGCCTGCAACCAGTTGTGAAACATTTCTTAGTCCATCCTACAGTGACATGCCAGAATGAATTACATGTAAATTCATCCTAGGAAGCAAGACAAGCGTCTGTTCTTAAAGTCTCTCATCGGAGTGATTTCACAGTATCTCCAGAAAATGTTTCTTTAGTATCGCCTCAGTTATTCTTTTCACATTATCTATAAACTATTTACAAAATAAACACCACCTTTAGTCTTCTTGCAGATCACATTTGCTAAATTACTGTTGATCTCTGATTTTTTTTCCCAGTTGGCCTCTACCTTTCCTGAGATGTGAAAACTTGACAAAATATTTCAGAATGTTTTCACCATTGCTGAATAAAGTGGAAGGGTTAATATTGTGTGTTTACACTAACGTAATATAAATGAGAGTGCTCAGTATGACTGTTTATAATAGTATGACTTCATAGATTCTTGTGAACTTTATGATGCTTTGTAGTCCTGAACTTTTACTGTAGAAGTGCTAGTCATTCTCCATCTATATATATTCTGCTGCATCTCCCTGGATGAGTGAAATACTTGTTCTTACTTAGATCTATATATTTAAAAGATGTGTAGATGTGGTGCTTAGGGATATGGTTTAGTGGTAGACTTGGCAGTGTTAGGTTTATGGTTGGACTCATTGATCTTAAGGGTCTTTTCCAACCTAAATGATTCCATGATTTCAGGATATTTCTCAAATGTGGCAGAAATATTTTGAATTCTGATCCTTTCCCCTTAAATGTCTGGAACCTCTCCCAAAGTGGTTACATATGTGAAATCGACAGGTACACAGACCATTTCACCATCCAAATTATTACAGCTGTAGAGATATGTTTGATAATTTTGATAGAGAAGCAGTACAGATAGTGCAGAAAGTAACATATGAAGGGGAGAGGTAAACCAGACGTTTTAGAAGGGAACAGCATAAAACCTAAATTACGCACATGAGCAACTTCATAGATCAAAAATATGACACTCCTCCTTTTAAACATAATTTTTTCATAAAATTCACCTCTTCCGTGAAATCTATGAAACTATGCTCTTTGAGAATGATTTTTAGATAAACATTTGTAGTAAATCATAATTTTCCATGCTGAACTGCACCAATGTATTGCTTTCATGTTTGTCAGATCCTAAGAGACATAATTTCACACATACCGTAAAGGGAAGCAGACACTCCTGCTGGTTCTGCACCACATAGAGGCTCAGCAGGGGAACACGGCAGGGGCCTATCAAACTGCACACCAGGCAGAGTGTGTTTTCCAGAGCTTCACAGAGTACAGAACAAGTGTTGGTCCAGGAAGGTGATGTGACATCCACAATGAGAATCCGCGATGGCTGCTGGCAGTGTACTTTTGTAGAAGGAAATGTTCTCTGTGCTTCTGAGAGTAATTTTCTGGAATTCATGGCTTCTGAACATGGATATTAGATGTCCAGTTATCCATCTGCATCTGAACAAAAAAAAAATAACAAATAATAGCAATGAATGAGACTCTACCCTTCCCATTCACTTGAAAGCAACCTGAGGCAGAGCAGACAGTAATGATTTAGACTCCTACAGCTTTCTCCAAAGCAGTCATTGTCCATACTGTAAGATAAATCCACACACAGACAAGGGAAAATGCATACAGTCGGGAAACAAAATGGTTCAACTAAAGAAAATGCATGGTAGGTATACTCTTACAGATGCAACTGTAACAGTTAATAATGTTAATAGCATAGCCGTGCCTAGCCGATGAATGAGCTGTGTGGTATGTTGCATGATCTCTCAGTGTGGCTCAGGTGTGTGACATCAGTCTCCAGCAGAGATCTCCAGCAGCTGGTGGATAGCAAGACTTTGAACTCCTACTTCTGCAGTGGCCAAGTGATTATATCCAAACACCCTAAGGAGATCGCAGTCCCCACTCCTTAATACCCTGCATGAGACAAGTAGCTGTCATACCCCAAAAAAGGTAAGCATGACGCAGCAAGAAAATACTGCATATACATAAATTTTACTTTGTGGATGGTGGAGAACTGACCTTTGTCCTTCAGAGTATCTAACACCTGTGGTTTGCTTTCTGCACTGACAAAAGCCTCAAGGAATGCAGCAGTAAGGTTGCCCAGCAGTATCTCATACTGTTCAAGAACATAGGAGTGCTGCAAGCCTTAAAAAATCTGTAATGTTAGAAACTCCAATAGAAAGTATTTTCAGACAAACACCAGCTTGATTCCCAGACCTGGCTGGAGTTGCTGGGAATGCTGCGCACAGAGGTGGCTGTGCTTCGTGTGTCACAGAGCTGTGCCAAACGATGCAGAGATTTTCCAGAACAGCTTGGTGGTGCTGTCAGTGTTGCACGCAACAGCTCGCACAAGGAAGAAAAGGAAGGATTAGGGCTCCTCAGCTCCCAGGTCCTCTGTGTGTGGGAAGAGAGGTGGTTCTTGTTGTGGCGCCCTGGGAGACCACAGATCTCTTAGGCAGATGAACAGAGTGTGTGGTCAGGACACATTTCTCCCCCACCTCTTTTTGTGTTTCCTTTCAAATATCCACCCTTTCATCCAGCAGCACCATGACCTATCTCTGCATGCATAAGGCTCAGCTGGCGCTGCTCTGAGAGACTTCCCCACAGTCTTTTAAGAAACTTAGATTGTTTCTGTGAAGTAGTAAGCAGAGAAGAAGCGAGAAGCAAACAGGAGGGTGCTGTCAGGTCTTCTGTTTTTCCTGTGCCTCATTGTCTGTGAAACACAGGAAACCACTCAGCCTTGAGCCAAGAGTGAACACCTCATAGTTTGGTTCAAAGGTTTAGAGGCAAAAGTATTCACATGCACTCATCCTCAGACCTTGAATCTGATGTTTGTTCCTCACTCCCCTCATTTCCCTTCAATGCATACATCTTATGCACAAGATCCAGAATTTCCATGTTAAAAAAATCCTTTTTCTTCCTTCATCATGAACAAAGATCCTGCCTAAAATCTTCTCTTCACTAAATCTAAACATATCTGCACAAAGCATTCAGTGCTGTTTCTAACTATAGAAAATGCTTTAAAAATATGTCTTGGTCTTGGTAATAACAGTAGTATGTAACAGACAAGTCTACTTGTACCCAGAAAAATATTTGTATAATTGCACATAACTTCTCAGTATGAACTAGAATAAATTATTTCTTCTTATAGTTGTGTGAATCCCCAGCAATCTTAGTAAAAGTTTGAAGTGACCCTGGATTTACATAGTCGGGCTCTGGTCAGAACACAGGCCAGTATGCATTCCTGTAATTTGTGTAGTATGTTCAGCTGAGACAGATGACTCTTGTATGTTCACTAAGGATACGACCTGCTGTATTTCCTACAGTCTCCAGCACTGTGGAGTAAGAAATTCTGTAAGTCTTGAAAAGAGCAAGAAATGCATTTCTATTTGATTGAAGTATCATCAGAAAAAATTTCTGTACTTCTAGGATGTTTGTCAGTGAAGGCAAAACAGAGTGATCGCAGATTGAATTTCAAAACTGAGGCTAACATTTCAGAACTCATGAAAATGTTATATCTATATATGTACATATGTGTAGGTATCTTGCTTTGACTAGTAACCTGATATAATTTCACTGGAAAATGAAAAACTGCCAGATACCACTTTAATCAGTGTCTCTCCCAGAGCTTTACAATTTACAGGAGTTTACTAAATTACTTCACTGAATCTGGGAAAATATTTGTCTGTCTGTATTTTTTGTGATGAGGCTTCATGCTATTGCACTCTGCAAGCCTCCAGTGCTTTCCCAAACAAGGAAACAAAACCCATCTGGCAGTCAGAAATCTAGAAGAGTCGGATCTTCGATTTGCATTTGTTTCAGAGAGAAAAATGAGCCATGATTCTGAAAAAGATACCGTTTTCTTAGATTTTTAGGAATTCTCTCATTCTTGAGTACAGTACTATGCTTATTTTAAACTACTTTAGTAAAATGGATTCCTCATCAGCTATGCTCTTTATCAACTGAGTGAATTTAATTTCTTCCTAACTGTGATTCCTTAATCTCTGCTTAGCAATAATCGTATGGTTTATATGCAGTTCTCTGTACAGTATTTGACATATAGTGTAAACTGCCCACCTCTTTTACAGCCTACAGTAGTTACACTTCGCTGTGATGAGGTTGCATAACTGAAGAATTCTGTATAACAGTCTAACTAGTTGCTATGGTAAAATCACATCTTCATTTAAGCAGCAAGTGAACTGACAGAGAGCCTAGCCTAAGGGACTACACCAGAATTCAGTGTGCATGAGTGAAAACCGTTAGTTCTAGCAGCTGTTGTGACATTAATTTATTGCTCAATAAAACAGAATTTACCAACTGTCAGAGCTAGTTGCTAACAGTGATGTTCATTTTGGTCAACACAAGAAGACGTACATTTTTCAGAGCTAGAAAAACAGGGACCGAAAGAAAACTTTGCCATATTGAGTGACTTGTGAGTGCTGATGACATTCTGCAGTTGCATATTATCATACGTGGTTAATTTGTTCCAGTTACACAGATCATTAATATCTATGTCCACCTAGTCTAAAATGTAAGGCATTTATTTTAAAAGGTCAGGATGAACAGAAGAATAAAAACAAACAAAAAAAAGTTAGCATAAAATCAAACTACTGAAAACAAAATTATTCAAGATCCTGTATAATAGAAGATATTACATGTTTTTCTATACATCAGTGCTATAACAATAATAAATAAGTGGCTTTAGGCTTGTGCTTTTGTTGACATAAAATCACCAAATCTTAGTAAGAATAGTCACTTTATCATAGTGTTAAAATCACTCATTATAACCTTTATAGGTTTTTTTCTCAGAAGAAGAGGAGTAACATTATAGGAGTTTATAAAAAGGCATTTTCCAATTCTGAATCGCTAAAAATGATGCAGCAAACGATTATGCTTATCAACCAGGGTGTTGCAGCTAAAGCAAAACAAGGACAAGCTGATGCATAATGCATATGCCCAAGTGCCCCTATAGAACAACAAGCCAACTCATAAAACCCATCAAGAATGCTCTGAGGAAAGCCACGTTATCATGAGGGACTTCTGTTTGAGTGATGTGTTGGAACTCTCAGAATTAAACTTTTTAGCTATTGTAATATCTTTTTGAT
Organism: Tyto alba; assembly: GCF_018691265.1. Classification (NCBI taxonomy): domain Eukaryota; kingdom Metazoa; phylum Chordata; class Aves; order Strigiformes; family Tytonidae; genus Tyto; species Tyto alba. The sequence continues at coordinate 56,507,096 of NW_024881327.1, forward strand.
GAGATGATGTATATGATTAACGAAGCCTCACAGGGCGTATACTCCATCTTGCCTGGCATCTTGATTAAGAAACTAGAATGACATGAAATCAACATACACATTAAACAGATTAAAACCTGCATAATTAATAAGCCTCAAAACAGAACTGTAGACAGGCAATCATCACTGAAGGTGCTTTAGTGAGTGCATATGAAATCATGAGACACATGCATATATCAGAGAAGACTAGAACTGTCCCCCATAGGAATGCCTTACAGACAGACAGGCTCACTTTTATTTCTCTCTTTCTTCTACTCTCTGACACAAGACATCTTGAATCCTTTTCAATCCAATTAGACAGGATGGAGCAAGAGGGGACTGTTATTTCCCTTCCATCACACCATAAAATATCCTTTAACATGATGGTCAGGGCACTCTTCTAACAGGTGGAGTACCTTATGTGAACTCTTCACCCTGAGAACAGCATTGAATCCACACCTCACACGTTCTGCACGTCTTTTCTCGCTGTTAATCCAGTGTATGAAATGATTAGTGGCAATAACCATGTCACCTTCAGCAGGGGAGTGATCTCACGTATTTTGAATGCAGTAATTTAGTTAAGGGTACCGGGAGAGAACTCTGGTATGTGCATCCTCAATGGAAGCAGTCGCCTCACTGTAACTAAGACCTGAGCATTTAAGTGCCAAAGAGGGTAGGGTTTAAGACACCGCTTTCCTTCCTCAACTTCCATCTGGCCAGCCTGAGGTAATTCCTTGCTCAGGGTTAGGCCCAGAAATCTAATACTGTGGTCTGGGTTCTGCTTTGGTTATATGCAGGATCTTCCCAGCCGTGACTGAATAGGGCTTGCACCGGAATGACCAAGGGCAATGCTGAAATCACAAACATCACACCAAAGAAGCTAGTCTTCTCTTTCTCCGGTAACACCAAATTCTGCTGGACTGTGGACACAAGAGGCTGAATCAGACAGAACTGCTGCAGGGAGGGTTTTGGGAAGGAGGTTTGGAACAGCTGCTTCTCTCAGATCTGCCCCATGGGGAGGCAGAAGCTGGCAGAGAAGGGCAGGAAGACACCCTCACAGTTCCTGAGGCCTGCATCCTCAGGAGAAGTACATGCCAGCCTGTGGTGTAGATTGATTCCACAGACGCTATGGCTTCCTTTCCTATGCAGCTCCCCCCCAAGATGTACACTAACACAGAAGACCTGGCAGGAGTTGATGTTGCTTCACAGCACAACTCACGACTAGATTTACAAGGGGAATGCGCGGTTTGGCAGGGGACAATGCTGTGGAGGGCAGCCGGTCCCCTGCTCCAAACTCTCCCTCTTTGAACTGCTTTCCTCTACCAAATAAAAATTGGTGCAAGAAACAAAGGACAAACAAAGGGTCTTCTGTCAGCTCCTGTGCAGAATCACGTAGCAGGAGGCTCTGTCTCTTTGCTCTTCCTCTTTCTTACCTCCAAAGAACTTGACAGGCTTTTGAAGGTTGCACATTACACTGATGGCCAGTTGCAATTTATCTCAAGTGGTATGATTTCAGTTTATGCTAGAAGCAGTCTCATAATAGGATGTATAAGACACTAACATCATGCTGTATTAGAAATATGGGATTGGTCAGTGAAACTTTCCTTAATATCACAGTTAGCATGTAATGCAGATTCCTTGTTAACTGGTCAAGGCTCACTTTTAAAGTAGCTGGGGGCTTCCTGTCCCACTGTTTCTATTGACAGACTGCTCCTAAACCTCAGTGCTCTAGCGATGAGAAACCTTCCAGTAACTTCCATCTTAAACGTGTGGTGTCTGGCCGTTTTATATCATTGTTCTTGTACCAGCACTAGCCTTTCCTTCCATAACTTTTCTCCTGCCTCATTATCTATACCTTTTACATATTTGTAGACAGAAATCATACCCATGCTCAGCTTTTGCCTTCAAGAGGCAGGGTTTTTCTAGTTGCAGCTCATAAAACAGACTCTCTTTTTCCCCAAGTCACTCTCTTCTGCAGCTGCTCCGATTTGAACATTTCTGTATATATTTTACTTCCATTCATATTTTATTCAAATTACACAAAACATTTCAGATGGTATCTCACAAATTTATAATGGAACTGATACTTCTCCATTACTACTGTATGGCATTTGTCATATATGACAATTGGGAATATGGTATACTTTAAATTCAGATGATAAAACAAAGCACATAATTTAGTATATGTATTTTTCCACCGACTTTCAATTTTCCTATGCTGTAGCTTAGGATTTTTCAAGTCTGGAAGTTGTCCTCAAGAGGTTTTATAAAAGAATAAATAAATTTTACTGGACACAAGTAGCTGAAAGCACAATTTACATGTTGATGACGTGTTAGTAACAATTCTTGTTAATCAAAAATAAAATCCCCAGAATACTAACGTATGCCTGCTGCTTACAAATGCAATTCTTTATGTTTAGATCACGTGCTACAACCCAAACCCCTTGCATCCTAGATGTGTGTTGTGGTTTGGGCCTGATCGGCAACCAACCCCCGCAGCTAATCACCCTCCCTTCCCCCTCCCCACCTGGGAATGGGGGAGGGATTAGAGGGGTGAAGGGAGACTCGCAGGGTGAGATAAGAACAGTTTAATAATGGCAATAAAATGAAAACAATAACGATGATGGGGGGAAAACAAAAAGAAATATATAACCAGGCAATGTACAGCGTAATTGCTTACCACCCGCTAACCAATACCCAGCCCGTTCCTGGCCAGCGACCCCGAGATACCAAGATCCCACAATCGCAATCCCTGAAGCGAGAGAGAGAGCTCCTTCCCAACCACCCCTCCGTTATATAGTGAGCATGACGTTCCATGATATGGAATATTGCACTGGCCAGTTTGCTGTGGCCGTGCTCCCTCCCTGCTCCCTGTGCCCTTGCGCACAGGCAGGACACGGGGAGTCGGAGAGTCCTTGAAGTCTCAGCAGCAGCTGAAAACATCAGTGTGCTATCAGCATTTTTCCCATACCAAACCCAAAGCTAAATCCAAAACACAGCACTCATCTAGTCCCTGAAAAGGAATATTAACTCTATTTCAGCCCAAACTAAGACAATGTGACCACCGAGTCTCTAAATTTTCAGCCTCACTGTAACATTCTCATAGGCGTGTATTTCCTGTACGGTTTGTTTCAAAGCTTTAGAAAGCAATACTACCTCACTCACAAGTCCTGTGACTGGTCCCTCAGAATAAGGGAATACAGCACCCAGCAGCCTGCTGCCTCTGTCGTCTGGCCCACAAGACCCACAGTAATTAATACCTGCACCCTTGAACTCCAATTCCCGCCCGGACGAGGGAGCGCCAAGGCCGCGGTGGCCGCCCTTGCCGCGAGCCTGGTCTGCTTGGCTGCGGTGCTGTGGTAAGGGCAGATCCCCACAGGAGCAGGGCGTGCGACTAACGCGGCGGGTCTCACGGCAAACGGGCAGGCTAGGCGAAACCGGGGAAACGCTGCCTGAGCCGTTCCTCCTCCAGAAACAGAGTCATGGAGTCATTTAGGCTGGAAAAGATCCTCGAGTCCGTCCGCTATCCTGATGCCAAGAAGCCCACTGGTAAACCATCTCCCTAGGCACCACCTCTACACACAGTGGGAAGGTGATCGGGGGAAGCCTCTCCCCACCCGCGGGGACCCTGCCCACAGGGGACGTGCCAGTGGGCAGCTGCGAGGGGCCTGCGGGGCGAGTGGAGCCCTGCACGGGGCGGGGGGCAGCTGGCGCTGCCATTACCTGCACCAGGCCCCAGCAGACGCGCCCAGGCGGCAGCTCCGGCCGTTGCTGCTCCCCAGCTGCAGGGCTGGGCCCGACCCCACCGGCTGGGGCCGTGTGTCACAACCCGGGCACGGGCGGCCTGTGGTGTGCCCGTGCAGTCACAGGCGTGCCGCGCCGAGGCGCTCGCAGGGCACGCGCAGTCACGGGCATGCCCACGGGCAGGAAGGCAGCCGGAGCCTGGGCGGGAGGCAGAATATGGCGAAGGGCTGACGGTCACTTCTGCGTGAAAGTAGCTGTGGGTTTTGTCTGTGCCCGCGCCCTCGCATCTGTTAGGAAATGGATGTTTAAAGGAAAACCTGCATTTTTCAGAGGGGATTTTAGTCTGAGAATATATATTGGAGATCTCAGGCTAACATCAGTAAAAATATGTGCAATTTCAGAAGATTATGTGATAATTTATAAATTAAATACGGCAGTTCAATAATAAAACTCTAAACTAATGTCTGTTGAATCTCTGTTATGTTCTGATACCTCATCAGGTGTGTTTCTGATCAGATGCTACCACAATCTGTTATTTCCCATGTCTTTATCAATCATTTGAACAGGCGTTTCTAGTCATTGAGGATGAAAATTATAGATAACACAATAACCAGAGCAGTAAATAATAATAAATGCAGATCAGCTGGAATAGAAACATGTAGGTCTTACTTGCAGGTTGCAGCATATTTCTGGGAAACAATAAGATAATTTGGATCATGTTGGAAATTATAGAACATCTTGGAGTGACATTATTGTTAAAAGAGAGAGTATTATCCTCTTACGTAGTTGAGATTTCAGATTAGAAGTACAGAAGTGCACTGTCTCTGTATCCTAGTGCAGAGGATTCTTTATCAGACTGAAGAGCAAATCAGATGACTGGAAGGTGAAGCTAGAAAATTATTTAACGTTGATAATATTTTTTCAGGGAAAGCATGGCTGGAGTCTCTGAATCTTTATTATTATTAGTAGTAGTAATAGTGTGTTTATATATATATATATATATATAAAATACAGTCATCTAGCAGGATTTAATGGCACTGAACACAGTTTGAACATGGAACAAAAACTGAAGAGATTACAGAAAGCCAGGAGTATACAAGTGATCATCATTTCAGAAAAATGTTTTCCCATTGTGTGAGACCACTGTGAGGCCATTTTTAGAGACTTCATGCCCTTCTGATCCTGCCGTCTTGAAAGGGATGAAGCACGATTAGAAAAAGTCAGAGGACAACAGTGGTTATGAAATACATGTCAGAGTTTCAGCGTATGGATAGATTAAATAGATTCCAATTCATTAGCTTCTAAAATGGCTTCTAAAAGAAATAGGGATACGTGACGGAACCATTTAAGGTTGTGAATGGTGTTGAGAAAACAAACAAATGCTTATAATATTTCTCTTAACAAAAGAGGTATGAGACATTGAGTAAAATGACCTGGCAGAAGTTTAAAACAAAAAAAGCATTTTTTTGTACCGAAAATACGGTACTGCAGCCCCGGAGCCGCGCATGCGCGGTGACACCCCCCCCCCCCCCCCCCCCCCCCGTGCCGCGCTTGGCACTGCTGCCTGCCGAACAAAATGGGGTACTGCAGCCCCGGAGCCGCGCATGCGCGGTGGGGGCGCCCTCTGCAGCGATCGCTGCTGCCTCCGCGGTTAATGGCAGCGTTCCGGAGCTGCGGCTGCAAAGGTTGGCGGGAACGGCGGCTCCCGGGAAGAGCCCCGAGGAGCGGGGCGCTCCGGGGCGGGGGAGCGCCGCTCTGGGTCGCAGCCGGGGACGCTGCGGGGCGGGCTGGCCGGAGCCGCGCTGTGGAGGGCGAGGGGTTGCGTTCGGCGGGGGCGGAGGGAGGGGTGAACAGCCGTGTGCCCGCAGGGGAGCTGCCTCACGCGGCATGCCGGGAGCTGTAGTCCTGATGCGCGGGGCTCGCAGCCGGCCCCCGGTTCTGTTCCGCGTGGTATGCCGGGAGCTGTAGTCTTCTAGCACTCGGCGGCGGGCGACCATGCTGTGCTTGCCCCAGGGCATGCCGGGAGCTGTAGTTTTTGCTGACCGGGCTGCCAGACAGCTGCGGTGCTCGGCCCGGCGCAGCCCTCTCTACCGCCGCGGCCCCCGCAGCGCGGCTCGAGGTGCAGTTTTGGTGCCGGTTTTGTGTGTTTTCCTGCGGGCTCCCGGCTGCTCCCCGAAAATGCGGTCCTGCAGCCCCGGGGCCGCGCCTGCGCGGTGGGGGCGCCCTCTGCAGCGATCGCTGCTGCCTCCGCGGTTACCGGCACCGTGACGCGGCGGTGCTTGCGGAGCGGCGCCGCCTCGCCCGGCGCTTCCTCCCGGTCAGGAGCCGCCGCCGCCGCCGCCGCCCCCCCCCCCCGTGCGCGGTGCCGCCGGGCGCTCTGCGCGCCGAGCGCGGTCCTGCAGCCCGGCGGTCGCGCGCCGGCTCTGGCCCCTCCGGCGCAGGCGCGGTGCGCGGGAGAGAGAGGGGCGGGGCGGCGGGGGCGGGTGGAGGCTGCCGGTGAGGCGAGCGAGCCCCTTGGGCGGGGGGGGGGTGTCTCCTGGGGGCGGGGGGGGCGGGAAGCTGCACCCCCTCCGCTGCGGCAGGCGAGCCGGGCCAGCGCAGCCCTGGGGAGTTCCCTGCGAGCGGGAAGGGGGGAAGGAGGCGGGCGTCCCCGACTCGCCAGAGATCCCCTTGAGCCGCCCCCGCCCCGCTCGCCCCGTGCCGCTGCCCTCAGCTCCAGCCCCTCCCCTGGAGCCTGTCCCGTAGCCCCAGGCCCCCCCCAAGCCCTGTCGTGAGGGCAGCGAGCTGGCCCGCAACTGCATCTCCAGCAGCCCCTGCAGGAGGGGCCGTGGCCAGGGGTGGGCTCTGGTGCTGACAATCTCTGTTTCTTCTTTCCCTCTTCCGGAGGCTGCGCTGAGGATGGAGTTGTCCGTTCCTCCCCTGGGGATGCTGCTGACTGCACCCGCCTCAGGCTTGCGTGGGCTGTCTCTGCCTGGCCTGTGCACCTTGCGGTGTGGGAGCAAAAAGGAACAGGCGGAGCGCTGGCTGGCGGTGGGCAGGAGTTGCCGTGGCTGACGCTGGAGAGGCCAGAGAAAGGCAAAGAGGACTAAACCGGTGGCCATCCGGCCGGCAGCTGCCTCCCGCTGCAGGAAGAGAGAGCCAGCCTCTCCGGGTGAGGAAGGATCCCGCTTCGCAGTCTGCAGCAGCTCAGACCACCAGCGTGCACCGCAGGGTCTGTACGTCTCACTGAAAGCGCGGTACAGCCACGTAGTGCACGGGCGAGTGGGGCTGTGTGCGTAGGAGGCCTCGTCCTGTAAGAGCTGAGACACCCCCGTGTTCTCTTAGGTGGAGGACAGCCGAGCGCCTGGAGCTAGAGAAGAGAAAGGGGGGAGGGAAGGAGAAAGAAGCGTCTGAACCGGCAGATTCTCCCGGCAGCGCCGAGAGCGAGAGCTGCTGCAGTGAGTCCCAGGCCCATGGGGCCCTGTCGCTCCTCTTGTGTGTCCCGGGCCCTCCCCTGGCCTTTTCTCCTTCCCACGCTGCTGTGATTTTCTTCGTTTCCCTTTACCTCTCTGTTGTTCTGTCCTGCTCCCTCTTCCTCTCTCTTGTTCTACCACTCCCTTTTCTTTTTCTCTTTGCGCTTTTGTCGTGCTCCCTCTTCTTTTTTTTATCCTCTGTCTCTTGTCCTGCAACCCACTGGTGTTTTTCTGCTCTCCAGCTGTATGTCCTGCTACCCGTCCTAGGCTTTTCCCCCTCCTTGTCTCTTCTGCTCCCTCTCTCTTATTCTTGCCTGTCTTTCACTTTGTCCTGCTTTCCTGTCCCTTTTTCCTCTCTCTGTATCACCTTGTCTTGCTCCTTTGTCTTGGTCGGACAATCTCTGTCCTTCTCCTTGGCCTTCTTTTTCCCCCTCCGTATCATCCTCCGTCCTTCTTCATGTCTGTCTTTTTTCTCTTTCTGTCCTTCTGCCCCAGAGCTTCTTTTTCCAGCTCTCGCTCCTGCTCTCTGCTGTCTGTCCTTCCCTTTCTCCCTCCCTCTTTCTCTGACGTTACCCCCGCGCTCCTCGTTGTCTCTCCACCCCTCTGTCCCGCTTCCTATCTCTCATTTTCCACTTCGTTTCCCTGTACCCGCTTTTGGTCTCTGGTTTTCCCCTGGCTCTGCCTCCTGTCGTTCTTCCCGTTGCTCTGGCTTGCTCTCTATCCCAGTGTTCTGCTTCCCACTCCTCCCTTTTTCTTGCATTTCCATCTTCTTGCTTCCCATCCCTCACTTCTTTTCTGTACCCCTCTCTCCTTCCCCCCTGTCCCTCTGCCTCTGGCCTGCTGCTGGTCCCTGGTTTACCTTTTTCCCGCTCTCTGTCTGGGCTCTGTCTCTCCCTCTCTCGGTCCCTCTCTCGGTCCCTCTCTCGGTCCCTCTCTCGGTCCCTCTCTCGGTCCCTCTCTCGGTCCCTCTCTCCTTCGTGCAACCTGTATCTTCCTCTCTCTGTCCCTCTGCCCCTAATGCTTCTTTCTGCGTCTCTCACTCCTGATCTCTGCCCCTTTCTACCTCTCACTGTCCATCTGTCCCGCATCTTCCCTTGGGTTATTCTGCTTTTATCCCCCTGCCCGTCTCACTCTTTCTAGTTATCTCCCCTTGTCCGGCCGTCTGTCCCTTTTTCCCTTTTTCTCTGCCCTACTCTGGCCCTACTTTTCCTTCCTCTCTCTCTGCCCAGCAGCCCATCTCCGTATTTTTATCCCTCCTTCACCTGTTTGTATTCATTTGCATCTGGTTCACCCCCTTCTGCTGCCCCCAGTCCCTCTGTCACGTTCCTTGTCCTGCTTCTTGTCTTTCCGCAGCCCGCGCTCTCTCCCCACCTTTCCCTCTCTCTCCATCCTTCCTTTTCCTCTGCGTCCCGTTGTCCTGTCGCTCATCTCTCTTTTTTCCTTCCGTTTCTCTGTCCTGCTCCCTGTCCCTTCCTTCTTTGTCAATCCCTCTGTCCTGTTGCCTAGCGTGACTTTTGCTGTCTGCACCCCACTGCGCTACTTCCCATTCATCTCTTTCATCTCAGTTTTCCTGTCCTGCTCTGCAGCAGTGTATTTTCATTCTCCAGCTCTCTGACCTGCTCCCCGCCCCCTTCTTTTCCACTCTGCCCTTCTTTCCCCCTCTCTACACCTCTGTCTGAAAGCTCGTGTCCCGCTGCCTGTCCCTCTCTGGCTACATCCCACTGGCCCGCTCCCTGTGCCTCTCTTTGCATCGCTGTCGCTGTCCTTGTCCCTCTTTTCTTTCTCCCTCCATCTCTCTGTCCCACTGGCCATCTCTGTCCAGGTCTCTTTCTGTTTTTTCTCCTCTCTTGGTTCTTCCTCTTTTCTTTCGCTCCTCATCCCTCTGCCCTGCTTTGTGTTTCCGCCCCCTCGCTCCCGTAGTGTCCTGCTGTGGGTTACCCGTCCTTCTCCCTGTTGTTTTTTTTTCCCTCTCACTCTATTCCTCTGTCCTGCTCCCTAGATAGATTTTGGTTTGTTTTGTTTTTTAATTCTCAGTGTTTCTGTTATTCCGCCCATTGCTATTTTTTAATTCTCCATCTCTCCTGCTCCCCATCCTCCCCCTTTCTCTCTCTGTCATTCTTTTCTCTTCCCTCTACCTCTGCTTTTCTCTCTCCTTGCATCCTGCTCCCTCCCTCCCGCCCTCTCTGTCACGCTGTCCTGCTCACCATCCCTCTCTTGCAGGACACTAGAAGAGAGGAGAAAAGTGGCAGTGCTGCTTTTTCTTTTTACCTTTCTGATGTGTGTTTCCCCCAGTCCCTGCCTTTTCCAAGTGCCGGTCTTTCTCTCTAGATACTCCTGTCATTCTCCTCCTCTTGCTGCTCTTGCTCTTTTTCTCTCTCTCCGGCTATTCTGCTTCCCATTGCTACTTTTTCCCTTTCCATCCCTTTGTCCTGCTTTCTTGTCCTTGTCAGTCTTTCCCTTTGTTCTTCCTCCAGTCTGTCTCTGCTCTCACTGGCTCTCTATCCCGGCGTCCTGCTCCCTGTCCCACTCTCTTTTGCAGGATCGTGCTTTCTGGCTCTCTGTTCCTCACCTGGTTTTTATACCACTCTGTCCTTCCCCCTGTCTTTCCTCATCCCTCTGGCCTGCTGCCCATTGCTGTCTTTTTTTTCTTTTTTTCCTCTCTGTGTCTTTGCCTTGTTATGGTGATACTCGTCTTCTTGCTGTCTCTAGTGTTCCGTTGTCCATCTCCGCCCTGTTCCCTGTCCCTTCTCTCTTCTTCTCTCCTCTGTCATCCCCTCAACTTTTTGTCTGTATATGCCATGCTGCTGCCTGTCCCACTGTTTCTTGCCACATACCTCTGTCCAGCTGTTCTGCTCTCCACTCGTCATTTCCTCTCTCTTTCCCTCTGTCCTACTCTCCTGCACTTAGCACGCGAGTGAGTGGGGCTGCGTGTTTAGGAAGTTTTGTCTCGTAAGAGCTGTAAGACTCACAGGTATCCTTGTAGGTGGGGGACAGCCAAGTCTCTGGAGTTACAGAAGAGGAAGGAAGAACGAGGAAGAAGCATCCCAACTGTGTCGTTCTCCGGGCAGCGCCAAGAGTGAGAGCTGCAGTGAGTCCTGGGCCCTTGGGGCCTTATTCCTCCGCTTGTGCGTCCCGGTCCCTCACTGTCCCTCCCCTGGCCCCCTCGCTTTCCCACACAGCTGCTATTTTTTTTTTCCTTTCTGCCTTGCACCTCCTTTCTCCACTTCACTCTGAGTGGCCCCCTGTCCCCATCTTTTAGGTCCTCCCTCTCTCTGCCCTGTAGCCTGTGGCTATTTTTCCCTTCTCCGTATTTCTCTGTCTGGCTCCCGGCCACCATTTTTGCATTCCTCCCTCTCTGTCCTGTAGCCCGTCAGTATTTTTGCTGTGTCTGGAATTCTCTGTCCTGTTCGCTATCCCTGGTGTTCAGTCTTCCCTTTCAGCTCTGGAGCATGTCAAGAGTCTATTTCTTTCTCCCACCTCTCTTTACCCTGCTTCCCGCCCGTCATTTCAAGGTCTTTCCTCTCTGTCCTGTCACCCATCGCCTTTTGCCATTTTTTTTTTCTTTCTCCATCTCACTCTGTCTTGCTTCCTGTCCCCTTTTTTCTAAGTCTTCCCTCTCCCCCCACTAGCGTGTCACTCTAATTTTCTTTCCCTGTTGTTGTGGTTTGAGCCCAGAGGGCGATGGACTGCCACGCGGCTGCTCACTTGCCTCTTCCCCCTCAGGATGGAAAGGAGAAAATAAAGCAAAAGGCTCGGGGATCGAGGTAAGGACGGGGAGGGATGACTCATTGGCTGTGGTCATGGGCAAAAGACAGACTTGTTAGGAGAAGGAAAGGAACGTCAATTTAATTCAAATGACAGCAACACGTAGCAAACGGAGCAGGACGATGAGAAGTATAGCCACATCTTAAAAACACCTTCCCCCCTGCCCCTCCATTCTTTCCAGGCTCAGCTTTGCTCCCGATTTCTCCACCTCCTGCCCCGCAGCGGGGCGGAGAACGGCTGTTGCGGTCGGTTGGCCACACGTTGTTTCTACTGCTCCTTTCTCCTCAGGGGGAGGACTCCTCATGCTGTTCCCCTGCTCCAGCGTGGCATCCCTCTCCCAGGAGATGGTCCTCCCTGAACTTTCTCCCACACGAGTCCTTCCTGCAGGCTGCGGCTCTTCCTGAACGGCTCCAGCGTGGGTCCCTGCTGCGCCTCACAGTCCTCTTGGCAACAAAGTACAACGGCGGCGGGGGCTTCCCTCAGAGTCCCGGCATTCGTCTTTGGGAGCAGCCGCCCGCTCCGGCCGGCGGGATTCCTCCACGGGCTGCAGGTGGGCATCTGCTCTGCCAGCGACTTCCACGGGCTGCAGGGGGACAGCCTGCGTCTCACCACGGGCGGCAAGGGACGCTCTGCTCCATTGCACCCGTCCCCACCCTCCTCCTCCTCCCCCTTCTTCCACTGACCTTGTTTTTGCACAGCTGTCTCCCTCACAACTCCCACTCATCCTCCCAGGTTCTCCTTAAATGTTAGCTTGGAGGCGCAGCCACCGTGGCTACTCGGCGTGGACTTGACCGGAGATGGGTCCCGCTTGGAGCCGACAGAGCTTGGTGGATGTCCTCACGGGGGCCAGTGCTGTAGCCCCTTCCCCCGCTGCCAAAACCCCCGGCCACACACACAAGCAAACCCAACACACCCGTCTCGGTTTTGTCTGGCTCCCAGTCTCCTTCATTCTTCCCTCTCTGTTGTGTCACCTGTCGCATCTTTCCTCCCTCCCTTCCTCCCTCTCTCCCTCTCCCTCCCTCCCTCTGTCCCTCTCCGTCTGTCTCTGGTAGCTGGATGCAGCTTTTTTCTTTGTCTGTCTCTCTGTCCAGCTCCTTGCCTCCAAATCTTAATTCTACCCTCTCTCTCCCTGAAAGCCTGCCGGAACTTTTTCTTCTTCTCAGTCTCTCTGCCTCTGTTTTTTAATTCCTCCCTCTCTGCCCTGTTACCTGGCAGCATTTTTACTGACTCCGCGTCTCTTGGTCTGGTTCGAGATCCTCATTTTTGACATTCCTCCCTCTCCGCACTGCAGCCTGTCACTTTCAAAGCTCTCTTTCTCTGCCCCTCGATGTCCCCTCTTTTGTACTTACTTCCTCTCTATGGCTCCCCGGCTCTGTGTTGTCATTCCTTTCTCTCTGTCCTAGAGCCCATCAGTAGTTTTTTCTTTCCCTGGCTCTATTTTCCAGTTCCCAGGCCCTGTTTCTCCAGTTTGTCCTTCTAGGCCCTGTGCCACATTGCCACTCATTTCTTTTGCAGTCTCTCCCCGTCTGGCTCCCTGCAGGGATTTTTTAATTCCGCCCTGTCTGTCTTGTAGCCCGCTGCTGATTTTTCTTTCTCTGTCCAGCTCCCTGTCCCTCACTTAATTTTTTTTTACATCCTCCCTCTGTGCCCTGTACATGTTGCTCTTTAAATTTTCCTTCCCCGGTATCTCTGTTGATTGCTCCCTGTACCTGTTTTTTACTTCTTCCCTCTCTGTCCTGTGGCCTGTTGCAATTTGTTCTTTCTCCGTCTCTTCTTTTTCTGGCTCTTGGTCACTATTTTTCAGTTTCTCCCTCTTGGCCCTGTAGCCCAATGCTATTATTTGTCTGTCCTCATCTCCCTCGGGCTCCCCGTGCCTGTTTTTTAATTCTTCCCTCTCTGTGTTGCAGCCCATTGTTATTGTTCTAGTCTCTGTCCTGCTCCCTGTCCTGTGTTCCATTTCCTCCCTCTCTGCCCCGTAGCCTGGTGCAGTTTTGTGTTTTTTTTTTTTTCCCCCGTTCCCCATTGCTCTCTGTCCAGCTCCCTGTCCCCGCTTTTTGATTCTTCCCTCGCTGCCCCACGGCCTGGTGCTCTCTGCCCTTTCTCAGTCTCTTTCTGTCCAGCTCCTGGTCCCATCCTTTTTGAAATTCCTCCCTCTGTCTCTGAGCCCATCGTGGTTTTTCCTTTCTGCATTGCTGGCTGGCTGGCTCCCGCCCCCTGTTTCTCAGTTTCTTCTGGGCTCTTTAGCCTGTGGCAATTTTACTTCCTGCTCTCCGTCTGTCTCTGGATCCCAATTTTTTAATTCCTCCTCCTCTTCCCTGTAGCCTGTCTTTCTGGGCATTGTCCCCTCTTTATCTGTTTCCCTCCCCCTGTCCGGCTCCCAGTCCTGATATTTTAATGCCTCCCTCTCTGCCTTCTAGCTGTTGCTGTACTTCCTGTAAGCGTTGCTCTGTGTCTGGCTCCTCGTCCCTCTCTTTTCATTCTTCCTCGGGGCCTGTCAGTATACCTGTCTCTTACCGTCTCTCTCTGACCAGCTCTGGATCCCTGTTTCTTCCTTCTTCCCTCTATCTGCCCAGTAGCCCCTGGCTATTTTTATTTTCTCCATCTCTCGCTGCCCAGCGCCAGATCCCTGCTTTTTCATTCCTCATCCTCAGTCCCATAGCCCCGTGTTTTTTTGTCTTTGTCTGGCTCCCTGTCCCTGTTGTTTGGTTTCTTCCTTCTTGGCCCCGTAGCACGTTGTGATTCTGTTTGCCTCTCCTTTCACAGCTCCCCATCCCTCCCTTTCCATTGCTCCCTCTCTGTCCTGTTGCCCCTTGGGCCGTGCCCACCCCCCACCCCCCCGTCTCCCCCTTTCTCCATCTGCCTCTTTCTTGCTTCCTGTCCCTGTTTTTCAAGTCCTCCCTCTGACGTGTAGCCTGTCGCTCCTTTCTCTATCTCTCTGTGTCCCTCCCAGTGCCCCCGTTCTTTAATCATTCCTCTCTGACCTGTACCCTGCCGCTATTTTTGCCTTACTTTGTCCCTCTCTGTCCAGCTCCCCGTCCCTGTTGATTAGTTCTTCCCTTGCGGAGCCGCGGACGAACAACACGCCGAGACGGGTTCAGTGTGGAAGATAGAGCATCAATCACCGTGTGTCTTTATTGGTCCAGGGTACATATATTTATACAGACAATGATAATTATGATGCCTACTAGTCACTAGCTGATTGGCTTAAGCTCTAAAGGTCGTATTTGCATGGTCCACCTACTTGCAGTTAGCTTACAGCACAAGCTTCTCATAACACTAAGTTTCTCATGCTACTATTTCTGATTCCTCTTGACTTGTTTTCGATACACGACAGTACCGTAACACAATGTTTCTCAGACCACCGTTACCATAACACTGGGTTTCTCAGACCACTATTCCTAATTCCCTTAACCTGTTTTCGACACACCACGGTACACAGGGCTGAAGCGTCCTTGACATTCTTCATGTAACAGCAGCTGCGAGCAGCTGCAGGCAACCCTAGTGAGGCTCAGCATCAGCAGCTAGAGCAGGCTCTGATCATACAATTGCTCGGTGGGCTCAGGACCCTTGTCTCTGAGCCATTCTCCAACATTCCCTCTTCTTGCACTTACCGCTATTGCCTGTGATCTCCATCTCTTTTCATCTGGCTCCCCGTCCCCAGCTGTTAATTCCTCCTTCTGCCCTCTGTAGTCTGTCTGGAATTTTTCTTTGGTGTCTCTCTCTCTGGCTGGTTCCCTCTCTCTGTGTTTTAATCCCGCATTCACTGTCCCATAGACCCACCACATTTGCCTGTATTTCTCCCCCCCCCGCCCCTCTCTGTCCGGTTCCCCGACGCTAGTTTTTATTTCCTCCCTCTCTGTCTTGTAGCCCGTCGCCGTCTTTGTGTTCCTTTCTCCGTGTCTCTCTGTCTGGCTCCCAGTCCCTGTTCTTGACTCGCTCTCTCTTCGCGGTAGCCCGCAGCTACATTTTTTTGTGTCATCCATTGCATTCTGTCTGCTCCCCTGGCCCTGTTGATGAATGCCACCCTCTGCACTCTGCCGCTTTTCCCCGTTCTATTTCTGCCTCTCTCCCTGTCTGGATCCCTGTCCCTGGTTTTTCAATTCCTCCCTCTCTGCCATGTTGCCCTTGCGATCTTTTGCCTTTCGCTGTCTCTGCGTGGCCAGCTCTCTGTCCTTGTTGCTTTTTTTGTTTCTTGACCTTGGTGTCCCTGGCTCCTCGGCAACCCTATTTTAGAATTCCTCCCCCCCTTTCTTTGTGTACGCACTGATATTCTTTCTCCTTTCCAGCTTTTTTTTTTTCTGGTTCCCTGTCCCCATTTCTTAATTCTTCCATCTCTGACCTGCAGAGTGTGGGCATGTGTTTTGTTTTGTATTGTTGCAGCTCCTTGCCCCTTCCCTCCGTTGTTGGCTGTCCTAGCTCCCTGTCCCCATTGCCTTTTTCCTCCCTCTCTGCCCTGTTCTTTGTTGCTTTATTGTCTTTCCCTGTCTCTCTCGGTCCGGCTCCCTGCCCCCATTCATTTTTTGTCCCTCTCTTGTGCTGCTCATCCCAGGTTTTTTCTGCATATCTATCCTGCTCGCAGTCCTTTTCATCTAAGGAAACATTAAGCCCCCCCACCCTCAGGAAACATTGCACCTGGGGGTTGAGATATGCTGATTGTTTGTTGGGACATGCCCTTTGTTGAGACATGCTGTTTATCTGATAACATGGGAGTTGCAAGGGGAGGGCTGGCACCAAAGTTGTAGTTGAGGAATCCGGCACTGGGGGCTTGGGGTGGAGGATATGTTAAGGATTTCTTGGAAGTAATTGTGATATTCCCTCCCTATTCCCAGAATTGTGATACATAGGTAACATTCTACGTAATAAAAAGGAGCCGCTTCTCCCTCCAAACACGCATGCTTGTGGAGGAGTTATCCCCCATGTGCCCAGCGCTGAACAAACGTACCTACTTTATAACATTACTGGTTGTAAAGTCATGATTCTGCTCATCACTTTGTTGTTCTGCCCTGCTCTTTCCCCCTCTTCCTGCTGCCTCTCTTCCTGCTGCTGTTGCAGTTACCTTAACAAAGTAGCTTGAATCCTAGAATGTTATTTTGATTTTAGTTTAGAATATTATTTTGATTTTAAAATGGAGTTAATAGCAGCTTTAAGAATATAAAGCACACTAAGGCCCTTAGGAATAGGTAGCTAGTATGGTGTGTGCCTTGAACACTGTCCGAATCATTATGGACTCTGAATCAAAACAATGGGTACTGGTTATGGATCTTGAGTCAAAACAATAGGTACCAGAAGATACTGGGTTTGGTTTGGAAGATCAGCCAAAGAAGAAATGAGCATCAGCCAAAGATGAATTGGTGATGCGCAAGGATGGAGTTCAATCAGCGCACACAGTGATGAAGACTATTGACGACCACCAGAGGACCCCCGTCCAACATAACCATGCATGGGTTAGAGACATTTGCATATCATAATGATTTCCAGGAAATAACATGAATATGCTAATCATTACACTCCCATCATTCTATTCAAATCAATCAGTAAAGATGACCAATGATTTCTGTAGAATAGGAATATAGGTAAGGTGCGGTAACTGAAAGCCAATCATTATTAAGGTCAAACTAAACTGTGAATTTTGTTGATCTTGTGTAACCATGACTCTGCTGAAAAAGTGTATAAATATGTTGTGCTTTGTACCTGTTGGGGAACACGTTTTTTTGTGGAGTTATCCCCCGTGTTCCCCAGCGCTGGAATAAAGAAGTGCCTGCTTATCTGCCTTGTGTAGATAAGTTCTATTCGCAATTGCCTCCGCTAACATCTCTGTCCTCTCTGCTGCCACAGAGGTCCATTATAAAAGTACAGGGGAGGAGGACCACACTTTGTCTAAAATAGAGAAGAGGAAGGAAAGTCTAAACGAGGGCCCCCTTGGCTGGGCATAGATCAATGTGCACAGTGTAAAACTTTGGTCATTGGAAGAATGAATATATATGGAATTGGCGACTCGCAAAGTGACTATAATTTATGTATGAGGCTCTTTACAACGATCCAAATTTTAAGAAAAGTAAAAGAATTTACTACTGGAAAAAGAAAAGGGGGGAACTGATCTGAGAAAACACCCGATAACCCCCGCCTTTCAGGAGATGCTCACACTAACTCGATAGCGCCCCCCCCCCCCCCCCCCCCCTCCCGTGGGATGCTCCCCAGATGGCCTCCATCCATCAAAGGATGGTAACTCCTTTGCAATGGAATGAGAAAGAACAAGATGGACCATTGGTGGTCCCTATCAAAGGGCGGTAACTCCCTTGTGATTGAACGGAAGGAAGACAGGATGGGCCATCTCTGGTATCTCTTGTCCTTGAGATAAGAGGGGAACTGAAACCACTAAGCCAGAAAGACCAAGGAGCTGCAAATTAGCCCAGACTTGAAGGACAAGGTGTACGTGACTACAGGACTGAGCTTGCGCAGAAGTAAGGGTCAACTAGCAAACACCGTGAAGAAGACTATGAGCCTTCATCTGAAGACCCCTGCCCATGACCACCAGGGAGCACTGTGCAAACGCGACAGGAGGCATTTGGGGTGGGGGGATATGTTAATGATTTCTCAGAACTAATTGTAATATTCCCTCCCTATCCTCAGAGTAATGATGCATATGTATTAGAGTAGATGAATACGTAACATTTCTAAGCAATAAAAAGGAGCTGCTTTTCGCTCCAAGTGGGGAACGCATTTGGAGGAAATGATTCCCCTGTGCGCCCAGCGCTGAATAAACATACCTACTTTATAACCTTACTGGTTGTAAAGTCGTGATTCCGCACCTCATCGTCTCGATGTGTCATTTGTATTGTAATTGTATTAGAGTTGCTGACCAATCGGTGTCTAATAGGAGCATTTGGAAAAGCACCAACCTGTGATTTGGGTGTATAAAAGAAGCACCCGCAGCTGCCTTTAGCTGTGCTGGATTTGAGGAAAATCCACTGAGCCCCCAGGCCTGAATAAAGACAGTATTGCTCCTGAGCCTGTTAAGATCACCTTATTGCAGGCCGGGTACCGACGGCCCCCCCGCTCCCCACGGGCTCCAGCTGTGGGCTGGGGCCGGGGCAGCTCAGGTGGGACCGGTGAGGTGAGGATGGGACCGGGCCAAGGTTTTAATAGGCTGCAGCTGGGGAGCTGGGGCTGGACTGGGGCAGCCCCAGGTGCAGCCCCAGGTGCAGCCCCAGGTGCAGCCCCAGGTGCAGCCCCAGGTGCAGCCGGTGAGGCTGAGGGTGGGGCCGGCCCCGCCGTGCCGAGGGGCTGCGGCTGGGAGTCGGGGGGGGGGTTTCCCTGCCCGCGGGATCTGGACGAGGAGCGGAAGAGAGAGAGTCTCAGCCGGCGAGGAAGGATTCCTCCCGGCCGGCCCCGACGGGGCGCAGCACCGGCGCCGGGAGCTCGGCGCCCCCGAGCCGCCGGGTGGCCGGGAAGCCTCGCGGGGGAGGCGCTCGGAGGCGCGTGCCGCCCGCCCCCGCGTGGGTGAGGGTCGGGCAGCCGGCGCTGCGGAGGTGGGAAGGGGCGGAGGCGGAGAGACGAGCCCCGGGGCTGCGAAAGCCTCGGGCCGGGGCCGGTACCGGGAGCTGCGGCGGGTCGCGCGTCCCCCCGGGCCGGTCCCGGCCGCGCTTCTCCAGCTGCCCGCCTGCTCCCGCCTCCGGCTGCCTTTCGGGCTGGCCGGGTCCCCGCAGCTTTCTGCTGTTCTGCCGACACCGCCCCGTCCCCCGTCGCCTTCTCCACGTCCTTTCCACGCCGCTCCCTTGCTGGCTCCCCAGCCGCCTGAAGCATTTCATTCCTTCCACGCTGCCGCCTTCCCTGTCTCTTGTGAAAATCGCATCGGAAGGTCTCCCTCTACCCGGCGACTCGGATCTGTTCTCAGCATCTCCCTGTCTCTCTCCCTCCCTCACTGAAATCGCGTTTAGCGTTAACGAGCGGGCATTGCTTTATTTGGCCGGGGACGCGAGGGAATCGTTCTGCCTAACGTGCTTGCTGTACGTTACGATAGCCAAAGCTTATATTGCTCCGTTACGTGTCTATTTATCCAATTTCCAAAAAGTCATTACTGTAATCACATAATTATTATGTGTGCAGTTTAGGTCTCTGAGGGACTTCCGCGGGGGTTGTCGGTGGTCTCCAGCCACCTCTGGTGGTCTTTGGAGAGCATCCTTTCTTATACTTGTCTACGGTTTGGAATTGGTCTTTCTTTGGTTTATGTTTGCACTTTCTTATCTCTTGCCTAGCTTCAGCTAGTTTGTTCTTTTTCAGAGGGCCTTAATCTTCAAGGACAATGGCTCGCGATTAGGAGTCTCCCGATTTCCTCATGGGGCCTCTCCACATCTGCGTTTCCTGGGAGGCGTTTATCATGCTCGCCTAGCTCAGGGACCTCTGTGTGACGGACAACGCGTTGCAGGTGTTTGACCAATTGCTTAAGTTTTTACACTACCCTAAACAATGTTTTCTCCTTCACTGTTTTTCAACAAGAGGGCACTGGGAGGACAGGAGGACATGGGAAGGACTGGAGGACACTGGGGGACATTGGGAGGTCTGCGGGGCCATGGAACATAAGGGGAGACCCTGGACACAAACTGGGAGACACTGGATATGCTGCAGAGGGGCCTGGAGGACACTGGGGGTGTACTGGGAGACACGGTGGGGACTGGAGTGATACTAGGGGGTGTCTGGCAGGACTTGGCAGACCCTGGCTGGACTGGGAAATGCCAGGATGGGCACTGGGGGACACTGAGAGGGACTTGAGAGCACTGGGAGTTACCAGGGAGTCTGTGGCAGGACTGGGAGACACTGAGGGACTCTGCAGGTGCACTGGAGGGACACTGAGAGGGACTGGGGGGTGCTGGGAGACAACGGATGGTCTGAGGGGACACGGAACAGAGCGGGAGATGCACTGCAGAGGACCGTGGGGGGATGCTGGGAGGACTGAAAGGTACTGTAAGGATCCTAGGGGGTCTGAGCAGGACTGGGAGGACACTGGACGGGCTGGGACACAGTTGGGGGCACTGGAAGATACTGGGAGGGACGGAGGGCACTGGGGGAATACTAGGGGGTCTCTGACAGGACTAGGAGGACACCGGATGGACTGGGAGATGCTGGCGGGCACTGGGGGACCCTGGGAGGGACTGGAGGATACAGGGAGACACTGAATTCTTTGGGAGGCACTGTGTGAGCACTGGGAGACACTGGGAGGGAGTGGAGGCCACTGGGGCTGACTAGGGGTCGAAGGTGCAGGGAGTCTGGTTGGTGTGCAGGGGAACCACACAGTGCGAAGCAAGTCTTCCTGGGTGCACGGGGCTCAGACAGGGTGCAGGGGGTCTGTTTAGGTTGCAGGGGGACTAGGCAAGGTGTAGCAGGGCTAGCTGGGGTGCAGGGGTTCTTTCTGGGGTGCAGGGGGTCTGTTTAGGTTGCAGGGGGACTAGGCAAGGTGTAGCAGGGCTAGCTGGGGTGCAGGGGTTCTTTCTGGGGTGCGGGGGTCTGGTTGGGGTTCAGGAGGCCGAGACAGGGTGCTAGGGAGCCAGAGAGGTTACAGCGGGTCTGATTGGGGAACAGGGAGCCAAGACAGGGTGTAGGGGGCACATACAGGGTGCAGGAGGTCTTCTTGGGGGGGCAGATGGTTCAGACAGGGTGCAGGCAGGTTGCAGGGCATCTGGTTGGGGTGTGTAGGATCTTGTTGCGGTGCAGGGTTGTGTGTCGTGTGCGAGGGGTCCAGACAGGATGCTGAGTGTCTGGCTGAGGTGCAGGTGGCCCAGGCAGGGTCCAGGGGGGCCAGGCAGGTTGCAGGGGGTCCAGAGAGGGTGCAGGGGGTCTGCTTGGAGTGCAGGGGGGGAAAGCAGGGTGCATATGGGGGCTAGTCAAGAGCAGGGGGTCTCTTTGGGGGACAGGGGGTCTACGTGGGGTTTGGGGAGCCCTTACAGTATGCACAGCTGCCAATCAGGGTGCAGGGGGGGGCAGAGATGTTCCATGGGGGCTAGTCAAGGTATAGAGACCACCTGTTTGGGGTGCAGGGGGTCTTGTTGGGGTGCAGGAGACCCAAACAGGTGCAGGGGGACCAGGCAGGTTTCAGGGGTGTGTTTGGGGTGCAGGGGGTCTGCTTGGTGTGCAGAGGGCACAGACAGGGTGAACAGAGGGGAAGCGGGGCACATGGGGTCTAGTCAAGTGCAGGGGGTCTGGTTGGGGTGTGTGTGTGGGGGGCAGACAAGGCGTATCAGGGCTGGTTGGGGCTCAGGGCATCTGCTTGGGGTTCAGGGGACCTAGACAGTGTGAAGGGGCACAGGACAGCCTGTAGGGATGCCAGAGAGTTTGCAGGGTGTCCGGTTGGTGTTCAGGGAGGCCAAAGAGGTTTCAGGGGTTTTCTTGGGGTTCAGGGCACCCAGACAGAGCACATGGGGGCCAGACAGGTTGCAGGGGCCTTCTTGGGGTGCAGGGGGCCCAGACAGGGTGCATGGGATCTAGTCAAGGTACAGAGGGACTGTTTGGGGTACAGGGGTCTGGTTGGGATACAGGGGTCTCAGACAGCATGCAGGGCGTTTTGCTGGGGTGCAGGGGGCTCAGAGAGGTTTCAGGGGGTTCTGGTTGAGGTGCAGGAGCTCTGTTTGGGAAACGTGGGACCCAGACAAGTTGCAGGGCATCTGTTTGCTCTGCATGGGGTTCAGACAGGGTTCAGAGTGTCCAGGTGAGGTGCAGGTGGCCCAGACAGCGTGCAGGGGTTCTGTTTGGCATGCAAGGCATCCAGGTGAGATGCAGTGGGTCTGATTGGGGTTCAGGGCACCGAGACGGAGTTCAAGGGGTGCAGGCAAGGTGCAGGGTGTTCTGGTTGGGCTGCAGGGATTGTAGACAGGGTGCAGGGGATATTGCGGGGGTGGAGGGGGTTCAGACTTGTTTCAGGGAGTTCTGCTTGTGGTGCAGGGGGCCTGTTTGTGAAGCAGGGGACACAGACACGTTGCAGGGGGTTCTGGTTGCGGTGCAGGGGGTCTGGTTGTGGTGCAAGTGTGTCAGGGTGCAAGGGGTCTTGTTGGGGTTCACATGGTTCAGACAGGGTTCAGGGGTTCTGGTTGGGATGCAGGGGTCTCAGGCGGGGTGCAGGGGGCCTTGTTGGGTTGCAGGGGGTTCCAACAGTGTTCAGGCGTTCTTGGGAAGTTGGAGGAGGTTCTGTTTGGGGTAAAGGGGTGCTGTTTGTGATGCAGGGGGCCCAGACAGGGTGCAGGGAGTCTTGTTGGGGTGCAGGGGGTTCAGACAGGTTTCTGGGGATCCAGACAAGTTTCAGGGCGTTCTGGTTGGGGTGCAAGGGTCTGGTTTGGATGCAGGGAGCCTAGACAGAGCGCAGAGGGTTCAGACAGGCTTCAGGGGGTCCAGGCAAGTGTCAGTGGGATCTGGTTGGGATGCAAGGAGCCCAGACAGGTGCAGGGGGTCTTTTTGGTGTGCGCGGTGTTCAGACACGGTTCAGGGGGTTCTGGTTGCGATGCAGGGGGTCTTGTTGGGGTGCAGGGAGTTCAGACTGGTTTCAGGTGGTTCTGTTTGTGTTGCATGGGATCTGCTTGGGATGCAGGTGACCTAGACACGGTGCAGAGGTTCTTGTGGGGGGGTAGGTGGTTCAGACGGAGTTCAGGGTGTCTTGTTGACGTGCTGCATGTTCAGATAGGGGGGTCTAGGCAAGATGCAGCCATTTCGGGTTGGGTGGATGGTTCTGGTTGGGACACAGGGAGCCTAGACACGGTGCAGGTGGTTCAGACGGGGTTCATGGGGTCCGGGGAAGTTTCAGGGGGTTTTGGTTGGTGTGCAGGGGGTTTGTTTGGGCTGCAGGTGACCTAGACACGTTGCAGGGGTTCTGCTTGGTGTGCAGGGGGCCCAAACGGTGCAGCGGGTCTTGTTGGGGTTTAGGTGGTTCAGGCAGCGTTCAGGAGGTTCTGGTTGGGATGCAGGGGTTCTGTTTGGGAAGTAGGGTAACCGGACCCGTTGCAGGCATTCTCTTTTGGTTCAAGGGGGTTCAGAGAAAGTGCAGGTGGCTCTGGCTGGGATGCGTGGGGTGTGTTTGGGGCGCAGGGGGTTCAAATGGTTGTTCAGGATGTGCAGGGAAGATGCAGGGGGTTCTGTTTGTGGTGTAGGGGTTCTGGTTGGGGTGTAGTGGTTCTGGTTGGGGTGCAGGGGTTTCATACAGGGTTCAGGGAGTCCAGGAGAGATTCTGGGGTTTCTGTTTGGGGTGCGGGGCCTCCAGGCAAGCTGCAGGTGTTCTGGTTGGGGTGCTGGGTGTTCAGACAGGGTTGAGGCATTTCTGTTTGTGGTACGGGGGTTCTGGTTGGGGTGCAAGGCACTCTGACGAGTTGCAATGGTTCTGGTTGGCGATCAGGGTGCCCGCACAGGGTTCACGGGGTCCAGGCAATGTGCAGGGTGTTCTGGTTGGGGTCCAGGTGGTCTTGTCGGCATGCTGGGTGTTCAGACGCTCTTCAGGATGCAGAGGGTGTGTTTGGGGTGGAGGGCCTCTAGGGAATGCACAGGGGGTCTTGTTAAGATGCAGAGATCCCAGGCAGGGTGCAGGGGTGCTTGTTGTGGTGCAGGGGGTTCAGAGAGCATTCAAGGGGTCGAGGCAAGGTGTGGGGGTTCTATTTGGGATGCAGGGGGCCCAGACTGTGTGCAGGGGGTTCAGAGATGGTTCCAGGTGTTCTGGTTGGGGTGCAGCGTGTCTGGTTGGGATGCAGAGAACCCAGACAGGGTGCAGGGGGTCTTGTGGGGGAGCGGAAGTCACAGACAGGATGCAGGGAGTTCAGACAGGTTTCGAGTCGTGTTGCGTGGGGTCTGGTTGCGATGCAGGTGACCTAGACGCGGTGCAGGGATTGTTGTTGGGTGTAGGGGGCTCAGACAGGGTTCGGGGTGTCTCGTTGGGGTGCTGCATGTTCAGATAGAGTTCAGGGGATCTAGGCAAGATGCAGCCGTTTCTGGTTGGGGTGCATGGTTCTGGTTGGGATGCGGGGAGCCTAGACACAGTGCAGGTGGTTCAGACGGGGTTCATGGGGTCCAGGGAAGTTTTGGGAGGTTCTGGTTGGGGTGCAGGAGGTCTGTTTGGTTTGCAGGGCCTCCAGGCAAGGTGCAGGGGTTCTGATTGTGGCTCAGGGGGTCCAGGCAAGGTGCAGGGGGTTCTGTTTGGCGTGGAGGGAAGCAGGTGACCTAGGCACGTTGCAAGGGTTCTGCTTGGGGTGTAGGGGGTTCAGACAGGGTTCGGGGGTCCAGGCAACCTGCAGGGGGTTCTCGTTGGGGTGCGGGGGCTCAGAGAGGGTTCAAGGGCTCCAGGCAACGTGCAGGGTGTCTGATTGGAGTTCTGGGGGCCCAGGAAAGGTGTACAGGGTTCTGCGTGGTTGCAGGGGGTCTTGTTATTTTGCAAGGGGTTCAGACAGGGTTCAGGGTGTTCAGGCACGATGCAAGGGCTGCTGTTTGTGATGCAGAGGGGTTCCAGACAGGGTGCAGGGAGTCTTGTTGGGATGCAGGTGGTTCAGAGAGTGTTCAGGGGGGTCCAAGCAAGGTGCAGGCGGTCTGATCGGCATTCAAGGGTTCCAGGCAAGTTACAGGGTATTCTGTTTGAGTTGCAGTGGGTCTGGTTGGGATGTAGGGGGCACAGACAGGGTTCAGGGGTCTTGCTGGGGTGCAGGGACTTCAGACAGTGTTCAGGGTGTTCTGTTCATTGTGCAGGGAGTGGTTTGGGAAGCAGGGGAGTCAGACTCATTGCAGGGGGTTCTGGTTGGGGTGCAGTGTGTTCAGACAGCGCTCAGGCGATCCAGGCAAGTTGCAGCGACTTCTGTTTGTTGTGCAGGGGGTTGGTTTGTGATGCAGAGGGCTCAGACAGAGTGAAGGGTATCTTCTTGTTGTGCGGGGGCTTTCAGACAGTGGTCAGGGGGTACCGGGTGTCTGTTGGGGGTGCAAGGCATTCAGGCCAGGTGCAGGGATTCTGGTTGTGGTTCAGAGGGACAGACAGACAGGGTGCAGGGGTCCTGTTGGTTTGTAGGGGGTTCAGACAGGGCTCCAGGGACCTCTTTGGGAAACAGGGGACCCAGACACGTTGCGTGGTTCTGGTTGGGGTGCAGGATGTTCAGTCAAGGTTTAGGGGGTCTCGGCAATTCTGTTTAGGGTGCAGGGGGTCTGTTTGCGATGTACAGGGCCCAGACAGTGTGCAGGGTGTGTCATTGCAGTCGTGGGGGTTCACACAAGGTGCAGGGGTCCTGGTTGGTGTGCAGGGGGCATTGTTGGGGTTCAGGGGCCTTGTTCATGTGCAGAGGGGTATTCTTGGGGTATAGGAGTTCCAGTTGGGCTTCATGGGGTACAGACAGTGTGCAGGGGGGCCAGGCAGGATGCAGCAGGTGTGGTTGGGGTGCAGAGGGACGAGACAACGTGCAGGTGTTGCGAGCATGTTTCAATGGGTTTGGTTGTGGTGCAGGGGGTCTGTTTGGGTTTCATGGGGCACAGAGTGTTTACAGGAGGTCCAGGCGAGGTGCAGGGGGTCTTTTTAGGGTGCAGGGGTTTCAGACAGGTTGCAGGGGATATGGTTGTAGTTCAGGGCATCTGGTTGGAGTGCAGGTGTCCAAGCAATGTTCAGGGAGTCTGGCTGGGTTCAGGGGTCCCACAGAGGCTTCATGGGGTCTTGTTGGGGTGAAGGAGGTCCAGTTGGGGTTCATGGGGCCCAGGCAGGGTGCAGATGGTCTAGACAGGTTGCAGGGGGTCTTGCTGGTGTGCAGGAGGTCTACTTGGTCTGCAGGGGAGCCAGGCAAGGTCTCGTTGGGATTCAGTGGGTCTGGTTGGGGGGTTCATACTGCAAAGACTGGGTACAGGGGTCCGAGCAAGGTGCAAGGAGTCTGGTTTGGGTGTAGGGGCCCCTGAGAGTGCGCAGAGGGTCCAGCCAGGTTATAGCTGATCTTGTTGAAATGCCGAGGGCCCAGGCAATATGCAGAGGGTCTTGTTGGTGTCACAGGTGTCCAGGGAATGTGCAAGTCATCTGGCTGGGCTGCAGGACATCTGATTGTTTTGCAGGGGGTCCAGACAAGGTGCGTGGGGGCCAGTCGAGTTGCTGGTGATCCGGTTGGGGTGCAGGGGATCTCATTGTTGTACAGAGGGCTGAGACAGGGTTCAGTGGGTCCAGGCATCGTGCAGGGGAGCTGGCTGGGGTTCAGATGACACTGACAGGGTGCAGGGCATCTGGTTGCTGTCAGGGGGTACGATTGGCGTGTGAGGCACTCAGAGTTAGCACACCAGGGCCAAGCGGACTACAGAGGTCTTGGTGTATAGAGGGTAAGTTTGGTGTGCCGGGCATCTTGTTGGGTTGCAGGGGGGCTGGTTGAGGTGCACAGGGTCCAGGCGAGGCGTAGGGGCTCTTGGTGAGGTTCAGGGGGTGTAGTTGGCCATCTGGGGGCCCAGAGATGGCCCCGGGGGGCCAAGTAGTGAGCACGGAGTCTGGTGGGGTGCGGGGTCACCAGGCAAAGTCTAGGAGGTGTGGTTGTGGTATGGAGGAACTCATTGGTGTGCGTCGCAGGCCAGCAAGGTGCACGGGGTCTGGTTGGTGTGCAGGGGGCTCAGACATCTACGTGGCGAACAGCACACCTTTAACTTCTTTCCCCATTCCTTCTCTTATGTTAAAACGGTAGGGTCACTCGGAATCATACATCATCCTTTTGCCATTCTGGATGATTTAGCCACAACAAGACAGATCAACCTAAGGCACTTCCTCCTGTTGCCTTTCAGAGGCATGGAGACCTGGTTCAGGAACGGCACGGCGACCAACCCCAGGCCGCTCGGGCCATCAGCTCACAGACACCAATGTGGTGGATGGCAAATGGTGTTTTATTGAGGAATATACAGGCCTTATATAGCTTGGGTTTACAATGTCACTTCTGTCTGCTTACATCACTGCTACATTACTATTGGCTATCGGGGTATCAGAAAAAGGGGCCCTATCTTTCCGTACAGCGCGATATCTTCCAACTGCCAGGCCCTCACTACCTACATCCTCCTGTTTCCCTTCCCTCCAACAAAACAACATCAACAGTATATAGTGTTAAGCTGTAAGGTCTGTTCTTTGGCCACTTCTCTCGATCTTCTAAAACGTACAGTGGCCACCAACGATTACAATAGTCAATTAATTGTTTCCCAGATAAGGGGTTCGCTTCCCATGTCCCTCCAATATTTTAATATACATTCCAGAGGTGACTTTTTGAAAAGACCGCTCTCAGACCCCTTAGACCGGTCGGAACCCACATTAAACAAAATAAACAATTACGTACACAAAACTATGACACCGCCTAACAGACTAAACAAGGCTGTTATACAAGATAATAATTAGACATGGACATTGGCCAATGCCCCGCGATACCCTAGCCCGCACCTTACGTGCGATCGAGGCTTTCTTCTGACCCCAGGCGACACTCTGGGCACGTCACCGTAATAACGTGTAATCTCGCCTTTCTTCCTGGGTTTCCCTTAATAGCAGAGTCCTGTTGGAATTTCTTGCGTCCAGTCTTACGGACAGGCTTTTCCAGTCTGTGTTACCTTTGGTAATGCCTTAAAAAAACCACAAACAAAAACCAACCAAAACAACCAAAAAAAA